>NC_065578.1:128844602-129152102 GCF_024542745.1 Macaca thibetana thibetana
TGCCTGTAGTCCCAGCTTCTAGGGAGGCTGAGGCAGGAGAATGGCGTTAACCCGGGAGGCGGTGGAGCTTGCAGTGAGTGGAGATCGTGTCACTGCACTCCAGCCTGGGCGACAGAGCAGCAAGTCTCCGTCTCAAAAAAAAAAAAAAAAAAAGAAAAGGAAATGGAAAAAATACAGCCAGGCGCAGTGGCTCACACCTGTAATCCCAACACTTTGGGAGGCCAAGGAGGGCGGCTCACCTGAGGTTGGGAGTTCGAGACCAGCCTGACCAACATGCAGAAACCCTGTCTCTACTAAAAATACAAAATTAGCCAGGTGTGGTGGTGCATGCCTGTAATCCTAGCTACTTGGGAGGCTGGGGCAGGAGAATCACTTGAACCCAGGAGGCAGAGGTTGCAGTGAGCTGAGATCATGCCACTGCACTCCAGTGTGGGCATCAAGCTTGAAACTCCATCTCAAAAAAAAAAAAAAAAAAAAGACATGGGAAAGATACACCAGGTTATAAACCTAGTAATGATACTTAAGAATGAATGGACGTGGTGGTGCAAGTATAGAAGGCCAGCCTGCACTTATCTAGACAAGGACAGGGACTCCCAACAAGCTAAACTGAACACAGGGACTAGGTCACCTTGGCCAGGTGAACCAGAAACCATGGCATATGGAATTATGAGGTACAATTAGTATGTTACTATTTTGTACTTTATTATCTGATTACTTTACTATTCGGATTGGATATACTTTAACCACTTAAGCTATGAAGACCACCCTACTCCTTTTGCTTGAAGCCCAAGCTTATTACATAACTTCTTCTGAGAATGAGCAATTTATTTCTCGGTATAACTTAAAAGCATTCCAGGTAAAGTATTCTGGTTTACCTCTCAGTCTCATGTGCTCTTGTTACGGTGACTTGTACAGTGACTCAATACCCTAAGCTTAACCAATTCTGGGTGCCCTGAAAAAAAATTTTTTTTTTTTTTTTTGAGATGGAGTCTTGCTCTGTTGCCCAGGCTGGAGTGCAGTGGCATGATCTTGGCTCACTGCAATCTCTGCCTCCTGGGTTCAAGTGATTTTCCTGCCTCAGCCTCCCAAGTAGCTAGGATTAGAGGCGCTCACCACCACAGCCAGCTAATTTTTGTATTTTTAGTAGAGATGGGGTTTTGCCATGTTGGCCAGGCTGGTCTCGAATTTCTAACCTCAGGTGATCCGCCTGCCTCAGCCTCTCAAAGTGCTAGGATTACAGGTGTGAGCTACCAGGCCCTGACAAAAATGTTTTTTATTCTAACAGCTAAGAGTCAGACCCAGGGAAGCAGTGACCCACCCTGCCGGTCCCTCCACATATATTACCACATTAACACACTCTAGAATTCTCATGATCTTGTCAGAAGCCACTTTGGTAACATTTTACTAACTGTATTAAATTTATTTCCTTCTTCAAGAAAACAGCAATCTTGTATTTTGCATAAGATAGTAAATAACTATTTTAGCTGCCCAAGTGCCTACAGCTCCAGCGGTTATGTGAAAAGCAGCAGGGCTGTGTCAGAGTCCCCCTGGACGGAGGGACCCTTCAATCTTAGCATTCCCCTATCTCAGCCACAAGCTAGAGGACGGAGGAAGGGAAGAAGGAAAACAAAGCTGGAATAATATGCACACAAAAAAACAGGGTTGGAAAAAGAGCTGGCAAATACTCACCACCGCAGGTAACAATACATGGCTTCCACATTATAGTACTTGCTGCCTGCCAGGGTGCCCAGCTGATTGAAGGGCATTCCTAGGGAGAAAGAGAATTCATGCAATCTAAGGCCACAATACTCATTCAAAGCTGCCAGGCCCAAGCAATGCTAAGCATCAGAGAACTTGTGGGGAGAACAGCTGGGTCTGCAGGCAACACTGGTGTCTCAGGTGATTAGCAGCTTAATCTTGTTCCTCTAGGGGATTACTGACATCTTCTTTTATCCATCAGCTTGTTCCCGCCTGGTGTGCCAGGCATTACCTGAATTGATGAAGTACCATTCCTCTGGCTTCCACTATGGCTCCTCCAAGGTTGATGGAACTCCACGGAGCCCTCTCCTCTATCTCAGCTCTGAGTGCTTGTTCCTACATGCAAATCCCCATCTCTCTCTATAATAGAGTCTTACGCTCTATTTCATTGTGCTCCTCTTTCCACAAGAGACCTCGGGGAGAGGAAAGCCATCTTCTCTTTTCCTTCTACTCTGCCTCACTCCTTCTTAGTTCAAGACTTTCCCATTTATCTTCCCCTTCCACCATTTTCCGAGTGTGTTACAAGAGGGAAAAGGTATAAATGAGGTGAAGTATGAGAGAGCTGAGAATGAAGAGGAGCTGGGGAAAATGAGTATGAACTGCCTGCCATCTCCACAACATCTTCCCTAGGAAAATCCTACTGGATTGGGAGGCCCAAGTTGGGGACAACTTACCAATCTGAGGAGCTACTGACAGGGCTTGGTAGTAAAATCTCTCGGCTAGCAGCTCAGTATCTACGCCAGCTAATTCATTCTGATACCGTGCTGCACAAGAGAGAAAAGGAAGGGAAACTCGATGATTTTGTTTCAGAAAACCCTCCCCCACATCTGGGAGTCCACTCTGAGAGCTGTAACAAGAGCCTGGAAGGAAGGTACCTGAGCTAGGAGGCAGGTTGCTGGGGTCTCTGGCACAGTCCTAAATCTGCATGACTATGGGCAAATTGTTCAACTCTCTTCCTTGCTGGTAGGTTCAAAATGTAAAGAATAGTGTTTGTGAAGTAAATAAGCTCTTTTTTTGTTGTTTTCTTTTGTTTTTTCTTTTAGAGATGGGGTCTTGCTGTCACCCAGGCTGGTCTCCAACTCCTGGGTTCAAATGATTCTCCTGCCTCAGCCTCCCAAGTAGCTGGGACTACAGAAGCGTGCCACCACACCCAGCCTGAACAGGCTCTTCTTGATAATCTCTTCCCAATGAAGGGGAGCTGCAGCACACATACATGCTTGCAAAGACCTCTGATATTTAGTTCTGAAATGCAAATGCTCAATTCCACAGGGAAGACATTACTAATGATACTCTGGTCCACCAAATATGAAACAGCTGACTCTCTGCACACATTGCTCATGAGGGGTCCAGGAGTGGGCTGGAGGCAGGGATAGGAGACCCAGGTCAGTAAGAGATAATGCACCCAGAGCCACACACCAACAGCCTAATGAGAAACCACTGTCTTATCAGGACGAGAGGCCCCAGGGGCCATAAAGCAAAAGAGTACTTTTCCATCCTTAGAAACATCTGTTAGGAAGGTAAGTCCTCCTTGCTGTCTAATTTCAATTCCTGTGCTGAAGTTGCTACTTATCCAGGAGTCCATAAAGATAAAAGAAAAAAAAAAAAAAGGAACACTCAAAGAAGAAAAATATCAAATTATAATCTTCCCAACCCACTACTGAAAGAGAATTATTATCTTCATTTGCTCAAAGCTCAAAGACATTTCCCTTTTTCCTGTATTCACTGATCCTCTCTGACTCATGGAAGGGCAGTGAAAAGAAGGGATCACTGAAACAGATGGGAGGGAAAAAAAGTTCTCAGAGGCCAAACTATCCCTCCTGCTCTCCAACCATGTAATGGGTGTTACCAACAACTGAAGCAGCCTGGGCCTGTCCTGTAACCCAAAACTGAGAAAATGAAAGGTGCAAATTCTTACACAAATCCCCCAGGTACACTAGACATCGGTGACATGCCATCTGTGCCCAATCCATCTCCTTCCCTGAGGCAGACACTGGCTTCTTGCATCCTATGAGACAAAGAGAAAGAGATTTATGAGCCCATTCTTCTGCCTCCCTGCACCTATGGGGAAATAACTCTCCGAGATGTAGAGACTAAGAATCCAGGGCCTGTCTTGGAACTTGTCTTCCAGGGCAGAGAGACACTCATCCAGGACACAGGGAGAGACACAGAGGATCACAGGTGGCCACACACAGGGACTCAGAAACTTATAGGCAGATTCATTCATAGGAAAGGAAGGAACTGGAAGAGGAGGGCTAGGGCCCTCAACCTAGGATGGCACCTTGCAGGAAGGTCATCACAGGAAGGCTTCCAGAAAGGAGGAAGGATGAGCTTCAAGTATGAAGAGGGTCATAAGTGTCTTGGGTAGAAGTTACACACATAAAGGTAAAAGGTTTTGGGTAAATATGGGAAACTAACTTGCCCAAGAATGAAAGGTGAATGATGCCAATTAAAAAAAAAAAAACAAAACCAAAACAATGATGACGACAAAATTGAAAAAAGAAAAAAAAGAAAGAAATGTGAATGACGCCAAGGTAGATGCTCCTAGTGGAGATTCACAGAGAAGGCAGCCTATTGGAGAGTGTGCCCACGAAAGAGAAAAGTGGGCTTGCCCTGCCTGAGGCTGCTGATGGCCAAAGCTAAATATGCCTGAGCACTCACCTACCTCTCCCTTCCAAGAAACTGCCTGGTAACTTCAGAGAGCTTGAGATCTTTGGGAGGCAGTTTTCTCATGTGCCAGAAACTTGTCTAAGCATTCTACAGTATTGACTTAATCCTCACAGCAACCCTATGAGGTTACTCTTATTACTCCCATTTTACAGTTGAGGAAATCAGTCACACAGCTGCTAAGCAGCAGAGCTAGGATACAAAAGGCTCCAGAGACTGTCCTCTTATCCATTCCTTCTTACTGCCTCTCTCGGGTGTGTTGCTTCCATTTGGAACAGCCATTCCTAATGTTTTCTATAGATACTTCTCAGCTGGCTGAATGGAGAAAACATCAGTGAAGACAAAAACTAAAGTGGTTTGGGGAAGTAACTTTTTGAAGTGATATTTTTTTTCAAAGCTGTGGACCCCTCTAGCTATCTGGTAACCTATGAACATGGTCCCAGAATAATCTTGTCTTTGTTTTTAGATAATGTGGTGGCCTTTTTTTTTTGGACAGAAGGTCTTGCTGAATTGCCCCCGGCTGGAATACCGGTGATGAAATCATGGCTCACGGCACCCTCGAACTCCTGGGCTTCAGTGATCCTCCTGCCTCAGCTTTCCAAGTAGCTAGGACAACATGCATGCACCACCATGCCCAATTAAATTATTTTTTTTTTTTTAGAGATTATGTAGGATCTCACTATGTTGCCCAGGCTGGTCCTGAATTCCTGGCCTTAAGCAATCCTCCTGCCTTGGCCTCCCAAAGTGCTGGGATTACAGGCATGAGCCACCACCTCTGGCCTAGAGGTTTTTTTTGTTTTTTGTTTTTTTTTGAGACAGAGTCTCACTCTGTCACCCTGACTGGAGTGCAGTGGTGTGATCTTGGCTCACTGCAACCTCCACCTAACGGGTTCAGACGATGCTCCTGCCTCAGCCTTCTGAGTAGCTGGGATTACAGGTGCACACCACCATGCCCAGTTAATTTTTATATTTTTAATAGAGACGGAGTTTCATCATGTTGACTAGGCTGGTCTCGAACTCCTGATCTCAGGTGATCACTTGCCTTGGCCTCTCAAAGTGCTGGGATTATAGGCATGAGCCACCATGCCCGGCCTAGATGTTTTTAAATGCATAAAACACAGGTGCTCTGCTTCTGATCACAGAATTCTTCCATGTGGTGACAAGGACACAACCTCCATCTCTGACCCAGAATGTCTGTCTTGGTAATAGAGGGGACAGAGAAAGCAGAGAGAGCTTGGGGAAGGAGCTCTAAAGGATGGCTGAACTGAAGAGAAAATTTACCAACTAGAAAAGGAGTTAAAATTATAGTTGCCAGTACCTCAGCTGGTAGAAAAGGAACTTGCACTATCTTGAAAGACTGTCCACAATTTTCCCAACATATCTAAAGATTTCAATATTTTCATCAAACATTGGGAAATAATTTCTAAAGTCAAAAGAAACGGTGCTGGCCAAATTCAACTGGGAGAAGAGAAGAAATGTTATTCACACCACCTTCCAGTGCCAGACCTACTCTAGGTCTTTCCGTCCCTCCCTCTGCCTCAGTCCACAATCCCAGGCCTCTCTCTTTCCTTAAGATCTTTACACTAACTCATATGATTTTCTGGATAAAACCAAACTTCATAAACCATTTGTATGTAGTTCTGCTAGAACTCTCTCTGCCTGGCTGGGTCACAAGCTACATGAACCCTGAGGGATAAGGCCAGAGGTAGAAGCATGAGAACCTGCTCAAGTCCACCTTTCAGGTTCCACTGACCTATGAGGGGGTCAGTGACATGGGTCCAGTCAATGCAGCACTGCAGTTCCAGCTGGTAGTGGGACTGGATATAGAGAAGGAGATGCTGGTAGAAGCCAATACCAGCAACCAGGTGCGTCCTGTAGGCACATTCCAAAGTGCTCCGGCTGTGGATGTGCTACAGATTGTGAAAGGGAAGGGGCTGGTTAAGCAATAAACTCAGAGTTGTACTCACCCTCCCTTACCCTGTTCATCTCACTTGGCTCTGGAACTTCATCTACATCTACTCTCACCTACAAGTTACTCTCATACTCTTAGCTCTAACTCTCTGGTTTTCCCATCTGGGACCACGCTCCCCTCCTTCTTCAATCCTAATTATATCTGACTCTCTCTCTCCTTCCTTTCTGCTGTCTTTTTTTTTTTTTTTTTTTTTTTTTTCTGAGATGGAGTTTCGTTCTTGTTGCCCAGGCTGGAGTACAATGGCACAATCTCAGCTCACTGCAACCTCTGCCTCCTGGATTCAAGTGATTCTCCTGCCTCAGCCTCCCGAGTAGCTGGGATTACAGGCATGCACCACCAAGCCCGGCTAATTTTATATTTTTAGTACAGACAGGGTTTCTCCATGTTGGTCAGGCTAGTCTCGAATTCCCAACCTCAGAAGATCCGCCCACCTCAGCCTCCCAAAGTGCTGGGATTACAGGCATGAGCCATCACGCCCAGCCTCTTTCTGTCATCTTTTCTTGGCTCCCCTACCTCCAAACCTGTTCTGGGCCCACTTTCCTAGCTGTCTCTTCCTTCCTTGGCTTTCCCTCTTTAGACAAGGACCTCCCCTTACCTTTTTGTTAGTCTTGATAAGCTGGATAACTTCATAGTATACCTTTCTCCACAGCAGCTCCTCAGCTTTTCTCCCATAGTCCACTGGGTGCAGGAACATAAGCTTGACGCAGAGCTCACGCAGCCTGGAAGGGTGTAGGGGAGCATGAGAGAGACAGCCCATCCCTTGGAGCGGAGACACAAGAACTAAGGGCAAGAAGTCATGTGCCAACACCCCCACCAACAAATCTCTGTGCTTTCCAAGAGACATGCAGGGTCAATATGACCCAGCACAATAGCAGCCTAGGAAGGCAGTAGGAGTCCCAGAAGACAGAAGCACGAAGCATTAAACATTCTAATAAACCTCATTTTTTCCCTTTGCACACTTTGCTCCCTTTTTCTCTGCCTTTTTATCGCCTCTTTTTTCCCCTTCATTATGCAGTATGGCCAACTCCCTTGACTCAAATTTTTTGTTTTTTTGGTTTTTTTTGAGACAGGGTCTCACTGTGTGGCAGTGGCGGGATCATAGTTCACTGTAAACTTGAACCTCTGGGCTCAAATGATCCTCCCACCTCAGCCTAAATACAGGTGTGCAGGATTACAGGTGTGCGGCACCATACTCAGCTAATTTTTTTTTTTTTTTTTTTTGAGACGGAGTCTTGCTCTGTCACCCAGGCTGGAGTGCAGTAGTGCAATCTGGGCTCACTGCAAGCTCCGCCTCCCGGGTTCACACCATTCTCCTGCCTCGCCTCCCCAGTAGCTGGGACTACAGATGCCCGCCACCACGCCCGGCTAATTTTTCTTTTTTTTCTTTTTTTTTTTTTGAGACGGAGTCTTGCTCTGTCACCCAGGCTGGAGTGCAGTGGCCGGATCTCAGCTCACTGCAAGCTCCGCCTCCCGGGTTTACGCCGTTCTCCTGCCTCAGCCTCCCGAGTAGCTGGGACTACAGGCGCCCGCCACCTCGCCCGGCTAGTTTTTTTGTATTTTTTAGTAGAGACGGGGTTTCACCGTGTTAGCCGGGATCGTCTCTCGATCTCCTGGCCTCGTGATCCGCCCGTCTCGGCCTCCCAAAGTGCTGGGATTACAGGCTTGAGCCACCGCGCCCGGCCTAATTTTTCGTATTTTTAGTAGAGACGGGGTTTCACCGTGTTAGCCAGGATGGTCTCGATCTCCTGACCTCGTGATCTGCCCGCCTTGGCCTCTCAAAGTGCTGGGATTACAAGCATGAGCCACCGTGCCCGGCCACTCAGCTAATTTAAGTTTTTTGTGGAGACAGGGTCTTGTTTTTTTTTTTTTTGAGACGGAGTTCATACCATTCTCCTGCCTCAGCCTCTCGAGTACCTGGGACTACAGGTACCCACCCACCACGCCCGGCTAATTTTTTTTTGTATTTTAGTAGAGATGGAGTTTCGCCATGTTAGCCAGGATGGTCTCGATCTCCTGACCTCGTGATCCGCCCATCTCGGCCTCCCAAAGTGCTGGGATTACACGTGTGAGCCACCGCGCCCGGCCGACAGGGTCTTGTTATATTGCCAGGTCTGGTCTCAAACTCCTGGGCTCAAGTGATCCTCCTGCCTTGGTCTCCCAAGGTGCTGGGGTTATAAATGTGAGACACTGTGCCCGGCCTCGAATGCCATTCTTTTTGTTTTATTTTACTCTACGTTTTAGATGTAGAGACTGTGCTACCTTAGGGCACCAGTCTATTAGATGTAAAACCTGCAGATGGAGTGAGGGATCCTATCTCCTCTCTTAGGAAGGCCAGAGATTACAGAGACCATAAAGGAACCATGAGGTAAGGAGGCAAAACAGAGCTTGTGCTTATATATCTGAGAAGATTTCTGGTAGAGATAGGCAGGGAAACAGTAAGGATCTGTGGTTTAGAGTCTCTAGCTTACTTGTTCCTCAGGCTAATGTTTTCTGGTTTGAATACTTCTTGGTAAGCAGTTTTGTTGCAAAGGATGAGGTCAAGTCGATGCACAGCCTCCACCACAGCCCTGCAGGGAAATACAGGCAAATATCCCCTGAGCCATATGCATGGTCCACGTAGGATGACGCTGGGACACTGATTCTAGAGGAGAAGCTACAGAATCAGTGGCGAGGAAAAAAGGAGAAGGCTGCAGGCTGAGCTCTGTACAAAACAAGATGAACACAGTCTCCATCTTGTTACAGTAACCCCTGCCCCTCCCCACCCGCAGCCCACCAGGGGACATTTGGCAATGGTGGAAACATTTAGAGTCATCACAACTCGGGGGAAAGAGGGTTGCCATTGGCATTTAGAGGGTGCTGTTAAATCTCCTGTAATGCACAGGACAGCCCACCACAATAAAGCATTACCCTACCCAAAATGTCAACAGTGTCAAACTAGAGAAACTGTGATACGGTAAGGCAGACTCTCCCAATGGAAAGAGCACAGGCTGTGATGCCAGGCAGAAAATCTAGGGTTTGAACCCTGGTTGTGTCTTACTCTGTGCCTTTGGGCAAATTACCTACCCTTTTAAAGCCTTAGTTACCACATCAATAAAAATGAAGATAATAATAGCTACTTCAGAGAACTGTTTTGAGGATTAAATGAAATCATAATTTTTATATAGCTCTAGTATATGGTAAACATTCAATAATAGTAGAATGAATAAATTATTATATAAGGCCTTATTATCCCTGACATAAAGGAAAGGCATTTCTAGTATAAAATTCTACCATGGAATTGTAGGGTATGATGGGCAAGTAGAGGGAGCTCCTAGACTACTTAGCCGTAAGTAGGATTCGGGTAAGCCTGGATTCTGCTGAAGGAATTATTTGTTGAACATAGTGGTTAAGAGTGGAGGCATGAAACCAGACCGCCTAGATTCAAATATTACCTCTACTTCTTACCAGCTATGTGGTCTTGGGCAAAATATCTAACTTCCTTATGGTTGGGTTCCTTCACCCAACCATAAAATGGAAATATTATTACCTATTTTGTGAGGATTAAATTAGCTAATACACAGAGCACCCATAACAGTGCCTGGTATATATAGTAATCACTCCAAGTGTTAGTCTCCATCCTTCTTGTCCTAAGGCTGAGGGGGAGACTCCAGGCACTAAGAGGGAGTCTGTCATCACAGCAAAGAAAAAGTCACAGAAACTCTACAATGGATGGCCAAGAAATCCCAGAGGTAGGTCTTGTATCTGGAAGGGTAAAACCCAGAAGACATCAGGCAGGAGCTATAAGAACATGTGAATCAGGCACAACTGTGGACACAAAAGCAACAAAAACACAGTGAAGATTTCCAAACAAACCAAGAGGTGCTCCCAGGCTGGGGAAAGTGGGCCACAACAGTTGGCACCCTGTGGTGGTGGTGGCTCAGGAGGCATACTACTAAGCTGCCCTGCACAGGGTGAAGTGACCGCCAGCACCCAGCGGAGCGGGTGGGATGGTAATCAATACCTTCTCACAAACAATCATGTTTCTTCAAACTGGACAGCCTAGAGATGCATGCCAAGCCCTTTTGGCCAACCTGGCCCTTGATGCCAGGCGCAGCACTAGTGATTTACTTTATACCAGCTCAGTTCCCAGGGCAGGGCTTTTATCTTTGGTGCCATGGAAAGAGCTAATGTGAGTGTATATTTTTATAGAAAAGCTCCATAGCTCTCTTTATATCATTAATCCAAAAGAAGGTAAATCACCACCACTCTGGGAAGTTCTAATTGCAGATGCTTAAATATGAGAGGGCTCACCACTTTTTTCTCATTTTCCGTCAGATCATAAGCTCCTCCACTAAACTATAATCTCTCTTAGGACAAAAACTACAAAATCTAGTCGTGTGTTTCATTCACTCCCGGGCCTAGCAAAAACAAAAATGTTTTTAAAAACAAAGAACTAATGAATTGGCCTAATTAACTGGTGCTTCCAGGCTCCTTTCTCCTGCTGCCCTTTCTTCTGACTTAAAATATTTCAGAATTTCATATCCGTAAACAGCTACGTGTGGGAGTTCCCCAAATTTCTGATGCTCAGAGTGACAAGTCCAGTCTAGCAACACATTTATCTTGAGCAGAGAAATCAGACTTTCCTCCTAGTTCCTTCCACATATCACCCAGCTATAATAAATTATAAAAACAGTGATTGGCTGCTTCAAATTTCTACCCTGCTCAAAGTCAACAACACAATTACACCCATGTGCACATAGGTAAGCCACATAGGCAAACACATCAGCTTAGGTTAGTCCTGTGAATGTAGTGGTTTAAGAAAGAACTACATTTAACGACAACTGGAAGGATGACCAGAGCCATCCCTAAAAGCTAGAGACAAGGAATACTGCAGACACTGCCCACGCGCTGTCTGACTGGCAGCACTGACACTCGGCAGCATGATGAGGCACACGTGCCGCCCCTAGCCAACTCCTCACCCGCCTGGGGACTGCTTGGGGCAGCTCATAGTGGGAGCCCAGGGGCCGCTAGATTGAATCACTTCTATTTTTGGAGTAGCCTATAGTCCCCTCTGCCTCTGGCTTACAAAGCCAGAGAAGGCAGGATGCCTACTCAGAGGAAAAGACAACATGCCCTCTTGACTCTTTCACTGCCAAAACGGGGCCAAGGCTCTGAGGGTCGTCTTCTCATGCAAGCATCCGTGTTCTATAAAGCCCAAGCTAAATGAAAACCCCAAACTCTACTCTGTAGCAGAAAGCACAAAACTCAGTTTCCATGCTTCGTCCTATTTTGACCCAGTTATGGAGCCCATGTTCTAGCTGACCTACACAACAAATCCTCCACCTTCGATGGGAAGAGCTCATTCGGGCCTGTTCCTAACAGAGGGCTGAAGGGCTGAAGATGTGACTTGTGAAGCGTGGGTGGCATTATGGAAGTCAAAAACCAGGAACGGAAGTTGCCTGGCAAGAGACTACAGTCATGAGGCTGGGAGGAAGGCAGGACTCAGGAGTCCCCAGGTGCCCGGAATTGCCTCCCAGATCCCAAGAACGCTCTGTACACAAAGTCGTTCGTGGCCCTTCCAGGCCAAGACTTTCTCATTCAGACTCCTCAAAATTAGAGCTGTATGGGACTCTAATTTAGAGCACATCCAATTCAAATCTTTATTTTTAAGGATAAAGAAACTGAGGCCCAAGGTCACATCGTGAGAGAGTGGCAAAGGATGGACCTAAGCCTAGCTCTACGGACTTTAGTCCAAGACTCTTCCTTGTAAATCCCACAGGATTCCAAGCATCGTTCCCTTCCGGGTTTTTCTACACCTATGACCCCACCTTCACCTACCCAACCCTTCCAGCCTTCAATTCTCACCCTATTACCCGAACTCCACAAAGCTTAGTGCCCGCCCCAAGCAAGCTCACTGCAGAGGGGATTCCTCCACGTGCTTCCCTCCAAACCTCCCACCCACCCAATTCCTCCTTTCAGTTCCATCCTGAGTTACTACGGGACCCTGCCCCGCCTCCAAAATTGCACCCTCCTTCCTCGCCCGCACCTTACCCCGACACACGGGCCCCGCCCGCCCGGGAGGCCCCGCCCCTCGCCGTCTCCCCACTTCCCTTGGCGGCTGCTCTCACGCCCTGGCCCCTCTCACCGGTAAAGCCGCTTAGTGTGGAGGACTTTTGCTTCGGGCTCACTGCTCTCCCCTGTGGGGGGGCCTTGGCTCATGGTGCCCGGGTCCGGGGGCAGCTCCCGGTCACAGGCCCCCGCCACCCACCACTACCACCACCACTGCCGTCTCCGGCCGTAGCCGCAGCCGCCGCCGCCGCCGGCCCTGCTCGGCCGCCATCGCTGTGAGGCGGCTGCCCGCGACAGCTCCTCCTCCGCCTGGCAAATCTCGCGATGGCAGCCGCACAGTTGCGGACCAGTGGCCTGCTGCTACCAAATCTCGCGAAACTCGTTTTCCCTCCCGGGAAGTTGCCAGAACTAACTCTGGGCAGCATGGCCTCTTTCCGGCTTCTCCAAACCCTTGCGAAAAACTTTATTGGCAAAGCTATCAGAGAACTGACAGTGTACCCACTGAGGCGGCCAAAGCTTAACTGGATCAGGGCAGGTGAGCTTACAGCTAGGAGGGTGACTGCTTTGTCCCACAGTGGTCATTTGGTCCATCCTTCTGCCCCTTTCCCGCCTCCCCGTTTGAACTAAGCCTCTTTCAGATTACTGGTTAGAGTGACTCCAGCTTTCCCTTTTCCCCCATAATTTAAACAAACAAAAAGTGCATGTGGAAGTTTCCTTGGAAAGGGCCGAGCATCACATAGGAGTAAAGCCCTGGAAGAAATGACTTGTACAAGCGTCTTGGCCCTTCAGCTCCCCTCCCAAAGATTTCCAGCTTGCATATCTCTTACCACCCAGTAACATTTATTGAACTGCTGTCTTCCAGCCACAGTGCAGGATTCTAGACACAGAGAGGTGAGCAAGCTAGACACTATCCCTGCCCTCACAAAGCTCAAATGACTTTAGGGATAAGGACTCATAGGAATGAGAAGCTAGTCCCTCACGTTTCTATCTCCTGATCCTCACATTGGATATCAGGGCAGGTGGGCTCACAGCTAGGAGCGTGACTGCTTTGTCTTGTTTTAGCTTAAACCTAAGTTTAAAAGCAAGGGGTTTTTTTGTTTGTTTTGTTTTTTGTGTTTTGTTTTGTTTTTTGCCTGTGTACGAATTGTAATGAGAACATAAATTGCCCTTCTACCGCTATGCTCTTGGCTTCAGCCACCCATCTTCTTTCTGTTCCTGAAACAGCCTAAGTCTTTCCCATCCATTGGTCTTTCACTTGCTGTTCCTCTGCCTGTAACACTCATACTCCTGATTTCCCATCAGGTTTCAGCTCAAATATTACCTTACCAAAGAGGTCTTTCCTATAAAAATTGTCTAATTGATTTAGTTGCTAGGCTTCTTCATTATCTGTTACCCCAATAGAACATAAGCTTCTCAAGGGCAGAGACCTTGACTGTCATCTTGTTCTCCTCTGTGTCTGCCTAGAATAGTTCCTAGCTAATAATGGTGACCAGTAAATATTTACTGAATGAATAAGTGTACAAATTCCATCTCTGGGTATCCCAGCCTACTCCGAGCACCCTTTGGTGCACAAATCCACTTTTCTCCCTCTGCTTTCCTGAGCTGGGAGCTCCTACACATTCCAGTTGCCTAGAATGTCAACTTACCTCTTTGCCCAGCTGCATCCCAACTTTCGGAAAGAATGACGACATCCTCCTCTAATGCTTTTTTTGTCGGCAGATTCAGCAGGGCGGGGCCTGCCCCTTTAATCTGGGCCCCACCTGCTCTGGTCAGACAGGTTTTGAGACACAGGTAAAGGGAGGGAGACAGAGAGAAATACTTGCAGAGCCAGCAGGTAGCTGGGCAGCTCCTTCCCGGACAGACGGACAGACGGATGGACGCTGGGGACCCTCCACTCCATATGGAAAGTAAGAGGATGTCCTGGGTCCAAACTACAAGGTTTGGAGGGCCCTTGAGATGAAGGAAGGGAATCAGTCCCATCCAGAAGCAATGAGATGAAGGGCAGCAGGGAGGGGAGAAAGACAGGAGAGAAGGCATACAAAACAGTCATGATCAGACCTAAATGCCGGAATAACAGATCCAGGCCCTGCAGAGATGGATGAGGTGGGCTAGTGAGGAGTTTGGGAACTGACCAAGTACCAATGAAGGAAGAGGGTGCCTGCAACTGCCAGCTTTTTGGGACAGATTAGTTGGCAAATCACTGGTCTCACCTGGAATGCAGGAGGGTTCCAAGCAGGGATATGCAGGGAGAAGGGGAGATGGGACAGTGGAGGGGAAGCTTCTCTGTCTACATACAGCAAGATCCTCGGTAGGAAAGAAACTTGGCAAAGTTCTAGACACCTCTTCTGCCTCCTGTTCCTGCATTAGGGTGGCCATGACTCCAGGGGTTTTGGTGGAGGGTCATAGAAGGCGTGGGTGGAGGCTGACTGAGGCCACAGCTGCCAGGGCCTGTGCCCCTTGACTCACCCTCTCCTGTTGGATGGCATTTGATGTCGAAAGGGTGCCTCCATTTCGGCTGCTCACTTCCTTCCCTCCTCCCTCTGTTTCAACGTCTTCCTCTGTACCAGTTTCTCCCTAAGGCTCCAGAAGGGGCCAAAGCCCATGAAACCAGTTGCCCTGGGGAGTATGAGTTCTGTCAACCTGTCCTAACAACTAGAAGACAGGGGTTTCTGACAGAGCTTTCCTCTGCTCCCTGCAGGATGACTTGACATTGTAGATCCCAGAACTGAGGCCCCAGGATGACAGAACAGGAGACCCTGGCCCTGCTGGAAGTGAAGAGGTCGGATTCCCCAGAGAAGAGCTCACCCCAGGCCTTGGTTCCCAATGGCCGGCAGCCAGAAGGGGAAGGTGGGGCCGAATCCCCAGGAGCTGAGTCCGTCAGAGTGGGGTCTTCAGCTGGGTCTCCCACAGCCATAGAGGGGGCTGAGGATGGTCTAGACAGCACAGTAAGCGAGGCTGCCACCTTGCCCTGGGGGACCGGCCCTCAGCCCAGTGCTCCGTTCCCGGATCCCCCTGGCTGGCGGGACATTGAACCAGAGCCCCCTGAGTCAGAGCCACTTACCAAGCTAGAGGAGCTGCCCGAAGACGATGCCAACCTGCTGCCTGAGAAAGCGGCCCGTGCCTTCGTGCCTATTGACCTACAGTGCATTGAGCGGCGGCCCCAAGAAGACCTTATCATGCGCTGTGAGGCAGGCGAGGGCGAGTGCCGAACCTTCATGCCCCCCCGGGCCACCCAGCCCGACCCCACTGAGCGCAAGTGGGCTGAGACGGTGGTGAGGCCGCCTGGCCATTCCTGTGGGGGCTGCGGGAGCTGTGGAGACCGTGAGTGGCTAAGGGCTGTGGCCTCCGTGGGAGCTGCACTCATCCTCTTCCCCTGCCTACTATATGGGGCATATGCCTTCCTGCCGTTTGATGTCCCACGGCTGCCCACCATGACTTCCCGCCTGATCTACACACTCCGCTGCGGGGTCTTTGCCACCTTCCCCATTGTGCTGGGTGAGCCTGTGAGAAGAAAGGGGAGATTGGGAAGTGGACTTGAGGAGGGCAGGGCCTGCCTGCCATGGGGAGGAGGAGGGTTTCCCTTCACTTGGCCTGGGCCCCTCAGGGTCTCCCACCCCCTGCCAGTCTGCATGCCCATATCCTCCCAGGACCACTTCCACCCCACTGTGTAGAGGCTATGCACTGCCCACAGTGAAACTGCCCCCAGCTTACTGCCTCTTGCGCCCTTACCCTGCCTGTTCTGACCCTACCCTGTGTTTCCCAACTCCACCCAGGGATCCTGGTGTACGGGCTGAGCCTGTTATGCTTTTCTGCCCTTCGGCCCTTTGGGGAGCCACGGCGGGAGGTGGAGATCCACCGGCGATATGTGGCCCAGTCGATCCAGCTCTTTATCCTCTACTTCTTCAACCTGGCCGTGCTTTCCACTTACCTGCCCCAGGACACCCTCAAACTGCTCCCTCTGCTCACTGGTCTCTTTGCCATCTCCCGGTAAGTTGGGGCAGGGGGTGGGCATGGGAGAGGGAATGGTGCTAGAGAACCCAGGCATCTGAATGTCTGGAGAATCAGGGTCAGGAGCTTTCCGGATTCTACCCTGGCCCAAATGTGTGCCCTGGGGAGATAAGTCCACCTTCTCTCTTGTACCTTACTTCAGCTGGTCAGCAGATGGAAGCTGATTTCAGAGATACATATAACCATGTCAAACAAAAAGGCTTTCAGGTGTCATCTAGATCCATGCACCCATTGCAGCCACTCCTGTGGCAATCTGGTCAGGTAGCTGTTTTGGTCTCTAGCTGAACACCCCCTATGACCAAATGTACAACTTAAAAATAGATATATTTTTTCAAAATAGAGAGAAGGCTGGGTGCAGTGGCTCATGCCTGTAATCTCAGCACTTTAAGAGGCCGAGGTGGCAGATCACTTGAGGTCAGGAGTTTGAGACCAGCCTGGCCAACATGGTGAAACTCTGTCTCTACTAAAAATACAAAAATTAGCTGAGCATGATGGTGCACACCTGTAGTCCCAGCTACTCAGGAGGCTGAGGCAGGAGAATTGCTTGAGCCCAGGAGGCGGAGATTGCAGTGAGACAAGATCGTGCCACTGCACTCCAGCCTGGACAACAGAGCTAGACTTCATCTCAAAAAAACAAATAGCCGGGTGCAGTGGCTCACGCCTGTAATCCCAGCACTTTGGGAGGCTGAGGCGGGTGGATCACAAGGTCAGGAGCTCGAGACCACCTTGGCCAACAAGGTGAAACCCCAGCTCTACTAAAAATACAAAAAATTAGCCAGGTGTGGTGGTGGGCATCTGTAATCCCAGCTATTCAGGAGGCCGAGGAAGGAGAATCGCTTGAACCTGGGAGGCGGAGGTTGCAGTGAGCCGAAATCGCGCCATTGCCCTCCAGCCTGGGTGACAGAGCGAGACTCTGGCTCAAACAAATAAATAATTAATTAAAATAAAATAAAAAATAGAGATGAGGTCTCACTATGTTGCCCAGGCTGGTCGCAAACTCCTGGCCTCAAGCAATCCTCCTGCCTCAACTTCCCAGTGTGCTGATTACTCAATTCTTCATATAAACCAGTCTTTTTCCTTTTTTTTTTTTTTTTTTTTTTTTTTTTTTGAGACGGAGTCTCGCTCTGTCGCCCAGGCTGGAGTGCAGTGGCCGGATCTCAGCTCACTGCAAGCTCCGCCTCCCGGGTTCACGCCATTCTCCTGCCTCAGCCTCCCGAGTAGCTGGGACTACAGGCGCCCGCCACCTCGCCCGGCTAGTTTTTTTTTTGTATTTTTTTAGTAGAGACGGGGTTTCACCGTGTTAGCCAGGATGGTCTCGATCTCCTGACCTCGTGATCCGCCCGTCTCGGCCTCCCAAAGTGCTGGGATTACAGGCTTGAGCCACCGTGCCCGGCCTTTTTCCATTTTTAAAGGTACTAATTGTTAGACAGTTCTTCATACTGCGCTAAACATTTCTGCCCAGATTCTGACCTCCAGAATTGCCTAGGACAAATTTAGATATTTGATACAACCTCTCAATCCCCCCACTCTAACACTCTGTCCCCCTAGTATCTGCTTTGCAAAATGGCCCGGTTTCTTCACTGTCCTGGGAAGAAACTTCTGCCTGTCACAGTTGGGCGGCCTGGTTGAGGGTACTGTCCTCTTCCTGTTTGTCAATGACGAGAGGGCCCCGGTAGAAGGTACCGTCCTTTTCTTCATACAAACCAAGGACATGTGAGCTCTCGTCGCAGCCTTCTTACTCTTCTCTTTTTTTTTTTTTTTTGAGACAACGTTTCACTCTTGTTGCCCAGGCTGGAGAATACAATGGCATGATCTCAGCTCACTGCAATCTCCACCTCCTGGGTTCAAGCACCCACCACCAGGCCCAACTAATGTTTTGTATTTTTAGTAGAGACAGGGTTTCACCATGTTGGCCAGGCTGGTCTTGAACTCCTGACCTCAGATGATCTGCCCGCCTTGGGCTCCCAAAGTGTTGGGATTACAGGTGTGAGCCACCGCGCCTGGCCCTTACTCTCCTTTCATTCAGACTTTTTACCATCACCTAAAATCCTTAGGGGTATTTTCACATGAACTACTATTAACCTTAACCTAGAAGGCACCTTTGAATTTCTTAACCCAAATGCAGGTGTTTTCTTCCATTTTCCCTAATACATATGCTCTTGTTACTTTTTTTTTTTTTTTTTTGAGACGGTGTCTTATTCTGTTACCCAGGCTGGAGTGCAGTGGCGCCATCTCGGCTCACTACAACCTCTGTATCCTGGGCCCAAGCAATTTTCCTGCGTCTGCCCCCTGAGTAGCTGAGATTACAGGTGTGAGCCACCATGCCCAGGTAAATTTTTTTGTATTTTTAGTAGAGACAGGGTTTCACCATGTTGGCCAGGCTGGTCTTGAACTCCTGACCTCAGATAATCCACCCGCCTCGGCCACCCAAAGTGCTGGGATTATAGGTGTGAGCCACCACGCCTGGCCTGCTCTTGTTACTTTTGATACAGGATTCCAGGTAGCTTGCTAAAATAAAATATTATTCCTGTTGAGCTAAAATTAATCTTCCCGTCACTTCTGATTGTGGTCCAACAGTCAGTTGTCCCACCAGCCTCCTGACCATCATGCAGCCTTGCATTTTCTCCCAGTAGGTTTTCCCGAAATAAATATGTTCCTGCTCATGTAACTCAGCCTCCCATCTCAAACTCTTGGGGAATACTGGTCTCAGATAGAAGTTGGCTTAAGCAGTAAAAGTAATCAGGGAGCTAAAGGAAGACTCAGTGATTGTCTGGTTCAGGCTTCCCATTTTACAAAGGGGAAATCACAACAGATTAGGGGAGAAGAGTTGCTCAGGTCGTCAGCAATAGTGTCAGCACTAGAATCCAGGTCCCTTCCCTCTTTTATCCAGGGTCCTTCTTTACCATGGACAAGTTCATTAAGCAGTTTGTGCCTCAGTTTCATCATCTGTAAAATGAGGTTGTTATGGGGATTAAATGAGTTAACTCATGTAGAGTACTTAAAACAATTTGGTACTTGGGGCTGGGCGCAGTGGCTCACGCCTGTAATCCCAGCACTTTGGGAGGCCAGGGCGGGTGGATCATGAGGTCAGGAGATTGAGACCATCCTGGCTAACATGGTAAAACCCCGTCTCTAATAAAAATACAGAATTAGCTGGGTGTGGTGGTGGGCGCCTGTAATCCCAGCACTTTGGGAGGCCGAGGTGGGCGGATCACCAGGTCAGAAGATTGAGACCATCCTGGCTAACATGGTGAAACCCCATCTCTACTAAAAATACAAAAAATTAGTGGTGGTGGGCGCCTGTAGTCCCAGCTACTCGGGAGGCTGAGGCAGGAGAATGGCGTGAACCCAGGAGGTGGAGCTTGCAGTGAGCCGAGATCGGGCCACTGCACTTCAGCCTGGGAGACAGTGAGACTCCATCTCAAAAAAAACAACAAGAACAACAACAAAAAAATCTGGTATTTGGTAAGGGTTCATTATGCTGTGCTGCTTCCTAGTGCAGAAGAGAAGCAGCAGTTATTCTTCCCTCCCTTTCACAGGTGAAAAAGAACAGAGGCACATGAATTATGTAAGAGGAAGTTGCTCTTCCCTCCCTCCATTGAGGGGTGTGTATTGAACAAATCTTCCACGAAATTTGTGGCTGACCCATCCTCTGGGCTTCAAGCCCTCCTGGAGGTGGCTTCTTTGCTCTCCTCTTTACGTCTGCCCCTCAAATTGGCAGAAGAGGAGGTAATGAACAGGCTTGGGTTCAAATCATGACTTTTCTATTTCCCAGATGTGTGATCTTGGATGAGTCTTACTTAACCCATTTGAAATCTTAGTTTCTTCATCTGCAAAAGGATAAATACAGTGGAACACACTGCAGCTATAAAAGAATGGGAAAACCATTTTTATATTGATATAAAATGATCTCCAGGATATATATATATATATATATATATATATTTTTTTTTTTTTTTTTTTTTTGAGACGGAGTCTCGCTCTGTCACCCAGGCTGGAGTGCAGTGGCCGGATCTCAGCTCACTGCAAGCTCCGCCTCCCGGGTTTACACCATTCTCCGGCCTCAGCCTCCCGAGTAGCTGGGACTACAGGCGCCCACCACCTCGCCCGGCTAGTTTTTTTGTATTTCTTAATAGAGACGGGGTTTCACCGTGTTAGCCAGGATGGTCTCGATCTCCTGGCCTCGTGATCCGCCCGTCTCGGCCTCCCAAAGTGCTGGGATTACAGGCTTGAGCCACCGCGCCCGGCCTCCAGGATATATTAAATGGGGAAAAAAATAAACATGCAGAGAACAGTCTATATAGTATGCTGCCATACTTCAAAAAAGGGAAAAATAGCTTTTTGCTCATATATGCACTTTTTAAAAAATCACTCAATGTACTATCACACTGGCTCTTCTTCCCCTTTCTTCCTCCTTCTTTCTTTCTTTCTTTCTTCTTCTTCCTTCTTCTTCTTCTTTCTCCAAGAAAAGCACACTGGTCTTTAAGAAAAAATAAATAAAAGAAAAAATCTGCTGGACATGGTGGCTCACACCTGTAATCTCAGCACTTTGGGAGGCCAAGGCAGGAGAATTGCTTGAAGCCAGGAGTTTGAGACCCTCATCTGTACAAAAATAATTTAAAAAATCAGCTGGGCATGGCAGCACACACCTGTAGTCCCTGCTACTTGGGAGGCTGTGGTGGAAGGACTGCTTGAGCCCAGGAGTTGGAGGCTGCCACTGCACTCCAGCCTGGCTGACAGAGTAAGACCCCATCTCTAAAAAAAAAAAAAAGGCTAGGCGTGGTGGCTCACTCCTGTGATCCCAGCACTTTGGGAGGCCAAGGAGGGCAGATGATCAGGTCAGGAGATTGAGACCATCTTGGGTGAAACCCCGTCTCTACTAAAAATACAAAAAATTATCAAGGCATGGTGGCGGGCACCTGTAGTCCCAGCTACTCGGGAGGCTGAGGCAGGAGAATCGCTTGAAGCCGGGAGGCAGAGCTTACAGTGAGCTGAGATCATGCCACTGCACTCCAGCCTGGGTGACAGAGCGAGACTCCGTCTCAAAATAATAATAATAATTTAAAAAATCACTTAGTGCACAAGAAACCATAATACTGATGCCTGGGGTGGGGGTGGGGGAGAATAGGGTAGGAATCGGTAAAGGGAGGAAAATATTTTACTATACTGATTGAATTTGCTCAAACATTTTAAAGTTTGTACAGCCAGGTGTGGTGGCTCGCATCTGTAGTCCCAGCTACTCAGGAGTCTGAGGTGAGAGAATCACTCAAGGCCAGAAGTTTGAGCCCAGACTGGCAACACATAGCAAGACCATGTCTCTAAAAAAATAAAAATAAATCGAAAAGTAAATAAAAGAGGGAAAGGAATAATATACTCGACTTCATAAAGATGTGGGGAAGTCAAAATCAATCACTTATAGTAATTAGCGCTGTGCCTAATACATTTTAAATGCATAAACTTTGGCTGTATTTGGAAGCACCAGCCATACCCACCAACTGCATCTGCCTCCCTATCTACTCCCCCCACTGTCAGCCTATTGCCAAGCTGAAGCGCTTCCCTTGAGAGTAGCCTGACCCTTTTCTTGCCCCCCCAGTCTGATCTACTGGCTGACCTTCGCCGTGGGCCGCTCCTTCCGCGGCTTCGGCTATGGCCTGACGTTTCTGCCGCTGCTGTCAATGCTGATGTGGAACCTCTACTACATGTTCGTGGTGGAGCCGGAGCGCATGCTCACTGCCACGGAGAGCCGCCTGGACTACCCGGACCACGCCCGGTCGGCCTCCGACTACAGGCCCCGCCCCTGGGGCTGAGCCGCTCCGCCCTCCCACTCGGAGTAGCGGGTAGCAGCGTGGGTCTGACATATCTTTGAACCTTGTGGCCAGGCCTGGACTTCGCCCCCAGGCCTAGGACCGCGGTGGGTGGAACCCTGCTACTACCCCAACAGGGACTCCAATCAATCAGAGTTCTCCCCTTGCCCGGGCTGCCCTTCACCTTTGGTGCCCGGGACAGTCATAAGGGATGGACTTAGTTTTCTTGCAGGGAAAAAGGTGGACAGCCATGTTTCTTACGGATGCTGAGGGCATGGGGCCAGGACCAGGGGAGAGGCACAGCTCCTTCCTGAGCAGCCTGCCACCACTACCACAAGGGCTCCCTAATGCTGGACTCTGGTCCACTCCCCGGCTTCCCATGAGGCAGGAGGCAGAGCCACAGCCAAGGCCCTGACCACTTCTGTGCCATTTGTCTAAGCACAGTGCATCAAGGACGCTGGAAATGCCTTAAGGATAGAGGCTGGGCATCACATCAAATGGGACTGTGATGTTTGGTGAAAACCTTCCTGGGGATCTGGATTCAGGACCCTCCATGACTGGCCTTAGGGCCCCTTAGCCTGAGTTAAGACTATTTACAGCTGGCCAGTCCAGAGCTGCTGCTCTTCTACCTATTTAGGCCCCTGTAACTTCCCACCTTTAAACTGCCCAGAAGCCATGCCTCTCCCACGGGAAGAGGGGAGCAGACAGGGAAATCTGCCTCCCAAGAGGGTGTGTGTGTGTCTGTGTGTGTGTGTGTGTGTGTGTGTACGCGCACGCTCACACGTGGTGGCTGGGGAGTGCCTGGATGGTGCGGTGGCTGATGTTAACCTAGTATGAGTGTGTGTGTGTAACAATAAATTACTACCAGTCTTTGCTGGCTTTTTCTTCCTGTTTGTCCCCCAGTCTTGAGTGTCCCTTCCCTGTTTCATTCAGATGACAATAGAAACCTCCTAACTCTACCTGGTGGAGTGGAGCTGGCAGGTTCCTTGGTTCCACAGCAAGGAAATGGAGCCTCAAACAGAAACTTGCCTTCCAAGCCCATCTCTTAGCCCTTCCATTCCCTGGAACCAGCCCAAGACCAGCCCAACGACACTCACACATCAATAAACTGGAGCCCTGTGAAAAAAAAAATATCTATTTTCTTGCCTTCCAGGGCAGCCAACCAGTCAGAATGCCTCTCATTTAGGCCTGCAAGTCCCATCCAAGGGAAATGTGTGGAGATGCAAGAAGGCAACACCAAGGGGACCTTATCAATAGCCCTGTCCTCCATCCCCTCCAAAGTTCCCCCCGCAAGGTATGAAGGAAGCCCCACCTGGGGGTCTCCAGGAAATTGAGGCTGGCCTCTGAGGTTCCACAGAAAAGCAAGACGGGGGAGTGAAGGGGCCGACTGGAACTTGATACTCCAACCTCCAGAGTTTTGAGGCACAACAAGACAGGTCCAGTAATGTCCTTCCCTCCAGAGAGCGGGCCTTAATTTATGGACTGGTACTCTGAGTACTTCTTGTGGTACAGTAGCAAAACCAAGCCTCCCACTAGCAGCATGAGCCCTGGGGCACCCAGGGCCACCGCCATGATGCCCAGGACTAGTGGGGACAAGCCATCCACTGGAGGGAAGCCCACACCCAGGAGCATCGACCTAGAGCAAGCAGAGAGAGAGAGGTAAGCGGGCTTAGGAGGAAAGGCTGGGAGACTCAGCCTTGGTCCACTTCAACTCCCCAAGCCCGCAGCCCAAGCCCTGGCTCTCACCAGCTGAGGTAGTGTTGGTCCCAGTAGCCAGGGCCTGTAGAAGCCCCGAACGTCACATTGAAGGCACAGAAGTTATTCTGGGACCCAAAGAAGGCTCGGACAATGGGTGACTGGGGAAGAGGGTATGCCAAGGCAGGATGAAGAGGGGAAGCTTGGCAGGGCAGGGCTGATTCTCGGCCCCCCGGCTTCTGGGAGTAAGCCACTGGTCGCCACTGTGCGAAGCCTGATGGGAGGGAGCCCCACAGCAGCTGGTCCAACTGGGAAGAAAGGCAAACAAGGGAGGGTAAAGAGGACCAACCTGTGCCCAACCCTCTTTTCCCTGCCTCTCCCAGCCTTCATCTGTGACTAGCAACAGGAGTCCTGAGTCCTAGGCAGGGCCTCAGTCCCTCCTCTGTAAAAATGGAGAGTTCGACTGGGTGAGGACTGAGTTGTTTTCCAAGCCTGCAAGTCTGGACTCAGCCCTCCTCTTGGCCCCCAGGCCCCTTGCAGATCTCCACCTGCCAGAGTGTAAGTCATACTGCACTGCCTGTCTGTCTCCACTGAGGGCAGGGACTGGGTCAGATTCATTAGCACAGTGCCTAGCACTTAAACGACCCAAAGTAAGTGTTGCTAAATGGCAAATGGTTGAATGAGTTTTAGGTCCCAATGGCGTCCCACCTATATTCCTCACCCCTCTGCCTCTCTCCAGGAAGCCTGACCTGGAAGACGGCAGGTGCGTATTCATCGTCGATGGAGTGCTGCTCCTGCACTGACGGGCAGTCAGAGCCCTGGCCCAGTGTGGCTACCTCCAGCCCAAACAGGGAACGGTTTCCTCGGGGAGAGGCTCCAACCAGGGCCACCTCTAGCTGACAGGTGTCTGCTGTGTGCAGGAGGCGAGGGGGTTGGGCTGGTCGGCTGGACCTGGAAAAGGCCTGGACCTAGGAAGGAAGAAGCATGGGAGGTGTGGGAAATAGCTGGATGCCTGTTCTTAAGGGCCACCTCCATCATTAAATCCCACCCTCTCAAATCAGCCTTTTTGAGTCTTTCCAATTTCCCACCCCTTACCCTGAAGGCCAGGCTGCCATTGGCAAAAGTCCTGGTAGGGTCGTTCATGGGGTGGCCTTGAAATGTGGCACTCAGGGTGGCAGGATCCAATGAATCAGTGATGTTGTTCCAAGAGAAATCAGCCAAGGAGTATGGAGGATATGGTGTTCCTGGAGGCTTTGCTGCCGTATCAGACACGTTGGTGCTGTCAAACTCAAGCAGCTGGAGGGTGGGGGTGGGGTGGAACTGGGCTTGCCTCTGTTTTTCTCCCGAGACCACACCTCCCACTCACCCCCTACCAAGGCTTTCATATCTGAGTCTATTTCACCACCCCCAGTCTTTAGTTCCACCCTCTAATTGGGATGAACTCTCTCCTCTGCACTCTTCTCCTTGGTTCTCTCCCAACCTCCTCACCCTGGTAAAAACAATGGCAGAAGAAAACTGAATGCTGTCCTTGGGGAGCACCATCAGGCCCCCATCGGGCTCAGGGGATAGCAGGCGGCTCCAGTTGACGCTCAGGGTGCTGTGGGGGGTGTTGGTGGCTACCAGCACCACTGCCAGAGGCCCCAAGCTGCTCCATATATAGTGCAGTGTGGAATTGGTGCCCACTGCCCGGATATGAAGCAGGTTCTGCACGGGACCCAGCCAGTTAGGGATGACCTCCAGAGACACCTGGAACATGGAGTAGTGGAGGGTTGAGGGAACAGGATCAAGGAGAGACACGGGCAAAAGAGAAGTTTGAGGGGAGGGGAGTTTGGAAAGTGCTGGAGAAAAGATGGGATCTTGGGGACTAGACAAGAGGAATGTGTGCGGGAGCTGAGGGAACCCTGGGGTAAGGGGCAGTGGGTACAGGATATCCAAAAAGGGGTAGGGTAGAGGGTACAGCCAGGACTCCCCTGACCCTGGTGGGCAGGTCAGGGCACAGGGCTGGGAAGAAGAAAACATTCAACACTTGCCTGGACCCAGGGCTGAGTCGGGGTTCAGACTTCACCCTCACATTCACCCTACTCCACAATCCCGTCCCATGACCCATGACCATCTCCCACACCCTCCAGGTTGAAGAACCCTCCTCTTGGCAGCTGCCCTCCACCCCTAGCCCCTGGATGCCTGGTTCCAGCCACCCTGCAAGGGTAGCATTTCCTGAAACTTCTATCGCTGTAGCCCCAGGGCCCTCACCTGGCGGGTCGTCTCCCCCAGCAGGCCAAATGGGGCTGCAAACAGAAACAGAGTCAAAAGGAGCAGGGGGCTGGGGGCAGAGTGCCCCCAACCCCAGCTGCGCTCCACAGAGCCGCGCATACGGCCGCAATTCAGCCGACGGAAGAGGTGCCGGAGGGTCACATGACTCAGGTTCAGCTGATCCCTTTCAAGGGCGGAGCCACCAAACCAGTTTTTGCTTTTTTTTTTAATTTCCTTTCCTCAGCACCATTTAATGTATTAAAGAACAACTTTGTATTCTATCTTAAAACAGGAAACGTCACAGTCTCTTACAAGTAATACAATTTAATACAGTCACAAGATTTTAAGTGAAAAAATACATTATTCATGCTACAAGTTTTCAGTCTTCCTTGGACAATGCCAAAAATACAGTATTCAAACGGCATGTTTTAAGAGGAACGTGAAATCTCATTTTGACACAAAGACAGGTTAAAGAAAATAAACCCAACAGGGAACTACTGCAGGACCAGCACATTGCCTTAAGTCCCCGACCCTGTCCCATTATGGAACTCATACAGCTGCTTTCTACTCTAGCACATGAAATCCTGCGGTTCCTCTTCTCTGTGAACTATGAAACTCCTTGGGGTTCTTCCCTGTGGAACAGTGTGGTTCTTCTTCCCTGCCTAACATTTCAACAAAAATTGTAAATATTTAGAGATGTGTCACTAAATAACAACATACTTCCAAAAAAGCCAACTTACTTGTTAAATATTGAAAGAAAAGGCCGGGCGCAGTGGCTCACACCTGTAATCCCAGCACTTTGGGAGGCCGAGGCAAGTGGATCACTTAAGGTCAGGAGTTCAAGACCAGCCTGACCAACATGGTGAAACCACGTCTCTACTAAAAATACAAGAATTAGCCAGGCGTGGTGGCAGGCGCTTGTAATCCCAGCTACTTGGGAGGCTGAGGCAGGAGAATCGCTTGAACCTAGGAGGCAGAGGTTGCAGTGAGCTGAGATCAGGACATTGCACTCCAGCCTGGGCAACGAGAGGCAAAACTCTGTCGAGAGAGAGAGAGAGAGAGAGATCGAGACCATCCTGGCAAACACAGTGAAACCCGTCTCTATTAAAAATACAAAAAATTAGCCGGGCGTGGTGGCGGGTGCCTGTAGTCCCAGCTACTTGGGGGGCTGAGGCAGGAGAATGGCAGGAACCCGGGAGGCGGAGCTTGCAGTGAGCTGAGATCCGGCCACTGCACTCCAGCCTGGGCGACAGAGCAAGACTCCGTCTCAAAAAAAAAAAGAAAGAAAGAAAGAAAGGAAAGACCTAAAATTCGGTGAAATTTAAAAGGGTTGTAGAAAACTGTGAAGTGTTTGTTTTCTTCACTTCACTCTGATTTTATTTTACTTATTTATTTTGAGACAGCATCTTGCTCTGTCACCAAGGCTGGAGTGCAGTGGCACAATCACGACTTACTGCAGCCTCAAACTCTTGAGCTCACGTGATCCTTCTGCCTTAGTCTCCTAAGTAGCTGGGACTTCAGGCACATGCCACCATGCCTGGCTAATTTAAATTTTTTTTTTTTTTTTTTTTTAGACACAGGGTCACACTATGTTGCCCAGGCTGGTCTTGAACTCCTGGGCTCCAGTGATCCTCTCACATGGGCCTCCCAAAGTACTGGGATTATAGGGGTGAGCCACCACACCAGCCATCACTCTGATTTTAGAACATAGGACTTGTACGCAAAGGTTAGGATAAGGAACTAAAGATGCCAAAAAATACCCCAAACATTAATTGCAAAAAAAAGACTAATGTTTGGCCAGACACGGTGGCTCACGCCTTTAATTGCAGCACTTTGGGAGGCTGAGGCAGGTGGATCACGAGGTCAGGAGATGGAGACCATCCTGGCTAACACGGTGAAACCCTGTCTCTACTAAAAACGCAAAAAAAATTAGCCGGGCCCGGTGGCGGTTGCCTGTAGTCCCAGCTACTTGGGAGGCTGAGGCAGGAGAATGGGGTGAACCTGGGAGGCGGAGCTTGCAGTGAGCCAAGATCGTGCCACTGCACTCCAGCCTGGGTGACAGAGCGAGACTCTGTTTAAAAAAAAAAAAAGACTAATGTTTGTGAAGAGCTTATAACATAGAAAAATATTTGTTATAAAATTAAAATTAAATGAAAAAGTAGGATACAAAACTATATAAAAAGTAAGATCTCAACTATGTGGGAAAAAAAGGATAAAGGTAATAGCTCAAAATGGTGATAGTGGTTGTATTTAAGTAGTCTATCTATAGTGATTTTTTTCTTCTTTTTTACTTTTCTGTGTCTTCCAAATTTTTCTCTACTGGGGGGATTTTTTTTTTTTTTTTTTTTTTGAGACGGAGTCCCACCTGTCTCCCAGGCTGGAATGCAGTGGCAAGATCCCTGCCCACTGCAACCTCTGCCTCTCGGGTTCAAGTGATTCCCCTGCCTCAGCTTCCCGAGTAGCTGGGATTACAGGCACACGCCACCATGCCCAGCTAATTTTTTTTTTTTTTTTTTTAAGACGGAGTCTCGCTCTGTCGCCCAGGCTAGAGTGCAGTGGTGTGATCACAGCTCACTGCAACCTCCGCCTCCCGGGTTCATGCCATTCTCCTGCCTCAGCCTCCCAAGTATCTGGGACTACAGGCATGCGCCACCATGCCTGGCTAATTTTTGTATTTTTAGTAGAGATGGGGTTTCACCATGTTGTCCAGACTGCTATCGAACTGAACACACACAATTAGCCAGGAAAGGCGGCGCCTGTAATCCCAGCTACTCGGGAGGCTGAGGCAGGAGAATCGCTTGAACCCGGGAGGTGGAGGTTGCAGTGAACCGAGATTGCGCCATTGCACTCCAGTCTGGGTGACAGAGTGAGACTCTTGTCTCAAAAAAAAAAAAAAAAAAAAAAAAAAAAAACTTCAGGCCGGGCACGGTGGCTCATGTCTGTAATCCCAGCACTTTGGGAGGCCGAGGCGGGTGGATCACGAGGTCAGGAGATAGAGACCATCCTGGCTAACATGGTGAAACCCCATCTCTACTAAAAATACAAAAAATAAATTTAAAAAAAATTAGCCGGGCGTGGTGGCGGGCGCCTGTAGTCCCAGCTACCCTGGAGGCTGAGGCAGGAGAATGGCGTTAACCCGGGAGGCGGTGGAGTTTGCAGTGAGTGGAGATCGCGACAGAGCGAGTCTCCGTCTCAAAAAAAAGAAAAAAGGCCGGGCGCGGTGGCTCAAGCCTGTAATCCCAGCACTTTGGGAGGCCGAGGCGGGCGGATCACAAGGTCAGGAGATCGAGACCACAGTGAAACCCCGTCTCTAC
Source organism: Macaca thibetana thibetana (assembly GCF_024542745.1). Lineage (NCBI taxonomy): Eukaryota > Metazoa > Chordata > Mammalia > Primates > Cercopithecidae > Macaca > Macaca thibetana. Next base: position 128,874,116 of record NC_065578.1, read on the forward strand.
TAAAAATACAAAAAAATTAGCCGGGCGCGGTGGCAGGCGCCTGTAGTCCCAGCTACTCAGGAGGCTGAGGCAGGAGAATGGCGGGAACCCGGGAGGCGGAGCTTGCAGTGAGCCGAGATCGCGCCACTGCACTCCAGCCTGGGCAACAGCGTGAGACTCCGTCTCAAAAAAAAAAGAAAAAAAAAGAAAAAAAAAATCTCCAGTCTCCTCTTCCATCCATTAATTTTCTTTTTTTTCTCTCTCTCTCTCTCTCTCTCTTTTTATTTATTTATTTATTTTGAGATGGAGTCTCAATCTGTTGCCCAGGCTGGAGTGCAGTGACAATCTCAGCTAACTGCAACCTCCACCTCCCGGGTTCAAGCAATTCTCCTGCCTCAACCTCCCAAGTAGCTGGGATTACAGACACGTGCCACCACGCCCAGCTAATTTTTGTATTTTTAAAGTAGAGACAGGTTTCACTATGTTGGCCAGACTGGTCTCAAACTCCTGACCTCAAGTGATCTGCCTGCTGCGGTCTCCCAAAGTGCTGGGATTACAGGAGTGAGCCACCATGCCCAGCCATCCACAGATTTTCACTGTGCTCCTGCGTCAGCCGCTCCAGGTCTTTCAAGTACATTTGGCTGGTCTTCCAGATCGTCACAGAGTGATCTGACAATGTCCAGTCTCATGTAATTCTCAGGCTTAACTAGGCTTCGGAAAACCTGGGGGCATCGCTCTTTCAGGGTATACGCTGGCAGTGTGATGTTGGCAAAAACAGGCTGTCCATCAACATTGGAACATGGCGTAAACAATTCAGTTTGGTCAACCATAAGTTTATCATGTGTCCTTGCATCTCTGAAGAGCCATGGGTGGCTTCGGAAATTGTGGATGCAGAAGTCCCTGCCGGGCAGCAGCTCTTCATAGCAGTTGAGCCACACAGGCAGCACGATGCGTGGGCTGCGGTTGCAAATGACCAGGGAGAGCCCAGGTGAGTTTCTGGAGCGCAGCACAGGCCATGCTGCTCCAGCCGCCATCTCCTCCTCGGCGCCCTACTCTTCCTGGCAGTACTCTTCTGGGCCTGCCTCTTGGGTGCCCGCCTTGGCCTCTAACTCCACCCCGTTCCCCGCTCTCCAGGGCCTTACCTCCGAAGCCTTGACAACTCGGGCCTGCCCATACCAGTTCTTAAAGAAACTACTTCCCTTCACCCGGATTTCAGCAGGCTGCGAGTACATAACCTCCTACCTGGGTGGTAAGCAAGACATCCTAGATCAGACAGACTTACTCCCAGCCTCTCCTACCTAGCCCGTCCCACTGAAGAGCTACCTATAGTGGGAGAGATCCAAATGGAATCCCAATAATACAACTGTGATAGGAAGATCCAAAGAGGAATTTGAGGGTATTCCATGAGATAGCACACCTGAGGGTTCTTTATGTCAATCTAGTATTTATTGGACACTTCATGGCTGGGCGCAGTGGCTCACACCTGTAATCCCAACACTTTGGGAGGCCGAGGCAGGTGGATCACCTGAGGTCGGGGTTCAAGACCAGCCTGGCCAACATGGTGAAACCCCATCTCCACTAAAAATACAAAAAAATTAGCCAGGCATGGTGGCGTATGCCTGTAATCCCAGGAACTTGGGAGGTTGAGGCAGGAGAATTGCTTGAACCTGGGAGGCAGAGATTGCAGTGAGCCAAGATCACACCACTGCACTCCAGCCTGGGTGACAGAGTGAGACCCTATCTTATAAACAAACAAACAAACAAACAATTAGCCAGGCGTGGTGGCAGGTGCCTGTAATCCTAGCTACTAGGGAGGCTGAGGCAGGAGAATTGCTTGAACCCGGGAGTTGGAGGTTGCAGTGAGCTGAGATTGCGCCATTGCACTCCAGCCTAAGCAACAAGAGTGAAACTCCAGCTCAAAAAAAAACCGCGGTGAAAAAAAAACTGTGTCTCACAAAAGCACTTTGGGAGGCTGAGGCAGGAAGATCACGAGGTCAGGAGATCGAGACCATCCTGGCCAACATGGTGAAACCCCATCTCTACTAAAAATACAAAAATTAGCTGGGTGAGGTGGTGTGTGCCTGTAGTCCCAGCTACTAGGGAAGCTGAGGCAGGGGAATCACTTGAACCTGAGAGGTGGAGGTTGCAGTGAGCTGAGACCATGCCATTGCACTCCAGCCTGGGTGACAGATCTATATCCCATCTCGGAAAAACAAATAAACAAAATACAAACAAAAAAATGTAATATTTATTGAACACTTCATTATTCAGGTTCTGGTCCAGGAAGAGTTCACAATTTTATTGTGGAGAAAAGATAAGATATGAGAAAATAGGATATGGGGGCAATACAGGTATTTGTCAAAAGAGGGAGGTGACATCTGGTGGGATGCACATTTTTTTTCTTTTTTTTTATTTATTGAGACGGAGTCTTGCACTGTTTTCTCAGGCTGGTGTGCAGTGGTGCAATCTCAGCTCACTGCAACCTCTGCCTCCCAGATTCAAGCAATTCTCCTGCCTCAGCCTCCCAAGTAGCTGGGACTACAGGTGCCCACTGCCATGCCCAGCTAAGTTTTGTATTTTTAAAGTAGAGATGGGGTTTCACCATGTTAGCCAGGCTGGTCTCGAACTCCTGACCTCAAGTGATCTGCTCGCCTTGGCCTCCCAAAGTGCTGAGATTACAGGCACGAGCCACTGCACCTGGCCTACTTTAATCTTATTTTGACTAATAAATGAACATGGTACAAAATTCAAAAGGTACCAAAGGGCTCAGTGTGGTATCTCATGCCTGTAATCCCAGCACTTTGGGAGGCTGAGGTGGGACGATGTCTTGAGTCCAGGAGTTCAGGACCAGCTTGGGCAACATAGCCTGACCCCATATCTACAAAATAATACAAAAATTAGCTGGGCCTGGTGGTGCATGCCTGTGGTCCCAGCTACTCCGGAGGCTGAAATGAGAGGATCCCTCGATCCTCCTACTGCACCACTGCACTCCAGCCTGGCAAAAAAGTGAAGATAGCAACAGGAGGCAGACAAATCCTAGGCAGACAGGGGCAGGTTCCCAGTGAAACTCCACCTTCAAGCAGAAAACAGTTGAAAGCCAAGCTACAAGTCCTGGATAAATGCATGGGTGGAATTGAGAACCCCTCTTCCCATTTGTTGCACTTTCTTCTGATTGATCCCTACCTTTCACCTATTTTTCGTATACCTACCCTTCCCTAATTGGTTTGTTACACTGTCATGCCCATCTTTGAATGGTGCCTTTTTTTCTTTTTTTTTTTTTATTGAGACGGAGTCTCACTCTGTTGCCCAGGCTGGAGTGCAGTGGCGTGATCTTGGCTCACTGCAAGCTCTGCCTCTGGGGTTCAGCCATTCTTCTGCCTCAGCCTCCCGAGTAGCTGGGACTACAGGTGCCCAGCACAACGCCCGGCTAATTATTTGTATTTTTAGTAGTGACCGGGTTTCACCGCGTTAGCCAGGATGGTCTTGATTTCCTGACCTCCTGATTCGCCTGCCTTGGCCTCCCAAAGGGCTAGGATTACAGGCGTGAGCCACCGTGCCTGTTTTAGCCTTTTTTTTTAGCCTTTTTTTTTGCATACACTCAAACCAATCAGCACACACACCCCCATTTTGAGCCCATCAAAGCCCCGGACCCAGCCACAATGGGAGAGAAACCACCTAACTTGGGAGACCACTCTCCTTTCCCCTCTCCATTAAGAGTTGTTTCATCGCTCAATAAAATTCTCTCCGACCCTCTTCACCCTTTGAACTGTCAGCATAACCTCATTCTTCTTGGATGCACGACAAGAACTCGGAAACTGCTGAACGTGGGTACAAGCTGAAACACAGGCAGCCTGGGGCATGCCTCAGCCCAGCCAAGGGCTGAGCCAGTGTGCAAGCCAGGCGTGGCCAGGTGGGCCGAGTGGGCAGGGTACCTCCAGCAGCAAGCCGGGGGCGTGAGGCCTGGGTAGGGGGCATCGCTGGCTGCAGAGGTCCCTGGCTGGCAAAGTGTCTGAGAAAAATCCTGCGTCATTGAGATCTTGTCATTAAAAAAAAAGAAAAAAAAATGTACCAAAGGGCATCATTCCTATTCACCAACAAACTGGTCCCTCCCGAGACAACCATCATTACCAGTTTTTTTGTTTGTTTGAAACAGTCTCGCTGTGTTGGCCCGGCTGGAGTGCAGTGGCACAATCTTGGCTCACTGCAACCTCTGCCTCCTGGGCTCAAGCAATTCTCCTGCCTCAGCCTCCCAAGTAGCTGGAATTATAGGCATGTGCCACCAAGTCTGTTTTTTTTTTGTATTTTATAGTAGAGATGGGGTTTCACCATGTCGGCCAGGCTGGTGTCTCGAACTCCTGACCTCAGGTAATCCACCCACCTCGGCCTCCCAAAGTGCTGGGATTACAGGTGTGAGCCACCACCCCCAGCCCACTACCAGTTTCTTATGTATCCTTCTAAATATATCCTATACTCAAGAATACAAATATATTGAAATCACATACAAATAATACACAGTGGTACCCAGACACTGTTCGTTTTTTTTTTTTTGTTGTTGTTGTTGTTTTTTGAGACGATGTCACACCCAGGCTGGAGTGCAGTGGTGAGATCTTGGCTCACTGCAACCTCCACCTCCTGGGTTCAAGCTGTTCTGCCTCAGTCACCCAAGTAGCTGGGATTACAGGTGTGCACTGCCAAGCCCGGCTAATTTTTGTATTTTTAGTAGAGATGGGGTTTTGCCAGGTTGCCTAAGTTGGTCTTGAATTCCTGAGCTCAAATGATCCACCCACCTCGGCTTCCCAAAGTGCTGGGATCACAGGCGTAAGCCACAACACCTGGCCCCAGTTTGCATTTTTTTTTTTTTTTTTTTTTTTTTGAGACAGAGTCTTGCTCTGTTGCCCAGGCTGGGGTGCAGTGGCCGGATCTCAGCTCACTGCAAGCTCTGCCTCCCGGGTTTAGACCATTCTCCTGCCTCAGCCTCCCGAGTAGCTGGGACTACAGGCGCCCGTCACCTCGCCCGGCTAGTTTTTTGTATTTTTTAGTAGAGACGGGGTTTCACCGTGTTAGCCAGGATGGTCTCGATCTCCTGACCTCGTGATCCGCCCATCTCGGCCTCCCAAAGTGCTGGGATTACAGGCTTGAGCCACCGCGCCCGGCCCCAGTTTGCATTTTTAACTCATATATTGAGGAATGTTCTGTATCAGTGCACTTGGGAGTTACCTCATTCTCCTTGCAGGGGTATGTTCCCTGATCTTTTTAATCAGAACCTTGTTGATGTAGTAATATTTTGCTGTGGCAAACAATGCTGGAAAGAATATCCCTATCTGAAACGGACTCAACCAAGGAGAAATACTGAGTTCTCAGCATTTCATATTAATAACCAAATTCAGTAAGAGAAGTACCAAGGAGTGGAATCGCCAGCTCAAACTGCCCTTTATATGAGGTTTACCAATTGACACTCAAACCACATGCTTGAGAGCACATTGCAAGTGTTTACCAAATTATGCTTACATTTCCCTTTGAATAAGGTTAAGCATCTCTTCATGTTTGTTTGTTTGTTTGTTTGTTTTGAGATGGAGTCTTACTCTGTCACCCAGGCTGGAGTGCAGTGGCATGATCTCGGCTCGCTGCAAGCTCCGCCTCCCGGGTTCACGCCATTCTCCTGTCTCAGCCTCCTAAGTAGCTGGGACTACAGGCGCCTGCCACCACGCCTGGCTTTTTGTATTTTTAGTAGAGACAGGCTTTCACCATGTGAGCCAGAATGGTCTCGATCTCCTGACCTCGTGATGCGTCCACCTCAGCCTCCCAAACTGCTGGGATTACAGGTGTGAGCCACTGTGCCTGGTGTTTTTCTTTTTTTTTTTTTTGGAGATGTCGCCCAGGCTGGAATACAGTGGCACGATCTTGGCTCACTGCAACCTCTGCCTCCCGGGTTCCAGCGATTCTCCTGCCTCAGCCTCCTGAGTAGCTGGAACTACAGTTGTGCGCCACCACGTCCGGATAATTTTTTTTTTTGTATTTAGTAGAGATGGGGTTTCACCATGTTGGTCAGGCTGGTCTCGAGCTCCTGACCTGTTGATCTTCCCACCTCGGTCTCCCAAAGTGCTGGGATTACAGGCGTGAGCCACCGCGCCCGGCCAGCATCTCTTCACATTTTAGTCAATTTTTGCTTCTCTGGAGCTTTTTAAATCCTTTACCTATTTTTCTACAGGCCTTTTCTTTTTTTGAGACGGAGTCTCGCTCTGTCGCCCAGGCTGGAGTGCAGTGGCCGGATCTCAGCTCACTGCAAGCTCCGCCTCCCGGGTTCACGCCATTCTCCTGCCTCAGCTTCCCGAGTAGCTGGGACTACAGGTGCCCACCACCTTGCCCGGCTAGTTTTTTGTATTTTTTAGTAGAGATGGGGTTTCACCGTGTTAGCCAGGATGGTCTCGATCTCCTGACCTCGTGATCCACCCGTCTCAGCCTCCCAAAGTGCTGGGATTACAGGCTTGAGCCACCGCGCCCGGCCTACAGGCCTTTTCTTAATTGTCAAGTTCTGAAAGTGTTACGTTGTTGTTGTTAAGACAGGGTCTTGCTACATCAGGCAGGCTGGAGTGCAGCTGTGCAAACATAGCTCAATTGCAGCCTCAAACTCCTGGGCTGAAGTGATTTCTCCCAACTTAGCCTCCTTAGTAGCTGGGACTATGGGCATACACCATCTTGTCCACCCTAAAAGTTCTTTAAGGAAATTAACATTGTTGCAAATCCTCTCCCCCTTTTGTTTTTGCAGTGCAAACTTTGTATGGAGTTCCTTACCCCCTAACTCTTTTTTTTTTTTTTTTTTTGATATGAAGTTTCACTCATTGCCCAGGCTAGATAGAGTGCAATGGCATGATCTTGGATCACTGCAACCTCCGCCTCCCAGGTTCAAGTGATTCTCCTGCCTTAGCCTCCTGAGTAGCTGGGATTACAGGCATGCGCCACCACGCCTGGCTAATTTTTTGTATTTTTAGTAGAGACAGGGTTTCTCCATGTTGGTTAGGCTGGTCTCAAACTCCCGACCTCAGGTGATCCACCCGTCTCAGCCTCCCAAAGTCCCCTCACATATTTTTTTTTTTCTTTTTTTTTTGAGACGGAGTCTCGCTGTGTCTCCCAGGCTGCACTGGAGTGCAGTGGCGTGATCTCGGCTCACTGCAAGCTCCGCCTCCCGGGTTCACGCCATTCTCCCGCCTCAGCCTCCCAAGTAGCTGAGACTACAGGCGCCCGCCACCACGCCCGGCTAGTTTTTTTTTTGTATTTTTAGTAGAGACGGGGTTTCACCATGTTAGCCAGGATAGTCTCGATCTCCTGACCTCGTGATCCACCTGCCTCGGCCTCCCAAAGTGCTGGGATTACAGGCTTGAGCTACCGCGCCCGGCCCCTCACATATTTTAAACCCCACTTTTCTTCTAGTGCTCTTATGGTTATTTATTTATTTTTTTTTTTTGAGACAGAGTCTTGCTCTGTCGCCCAGGCTGGAGTGCAGTGGCGCGATCTCGACTCACTGCAAGCTCCGCCTCCCGGGTTCACGGCATTTTCCTGCCTCAGCCTCCCGTGTAGCTGGGACTACAGGCGCCCACCACAACGCCCGGCTAATTTTTTGTATTTTTAGTAGAGACGGGGTTTCACCGTGTTAGCCAGGATGGTCTCGATCTCCTGACCTTGTGATCCACCCATCTCGGCCTCCCAAAGTGCTGAGATTACAGGCGTGAGCCACTGTGCCCGGCCTGTATTTTCTTATATTTACACCTTTCAGCTGCCGGGAATTAACTTTGTTGTAATTTAGTAGGGATCCAATTTCCTGCCTCCCCCCCCAACCACAAATAGCTACTCCAGAAATAAACTCTCAAAATGTTCTCAGAAACTCATTTTTCTGGAGAATAAAAGGTATAGTTGGCCCGGCCCTCTGTATCTGCTGGCTCGTCATCCACAGATTCAACTGTGGATTGAAAATATTTGAGGAAAAAAGGCTGGGTGCAGTGACTCACACCTGTAATCCCAGCACTTTGGGAGGCCGAGGTGGGCGGATCAGGAGGTCAAGAGATCGAGACCATCCTGGCCAACATGGTGAAACCCCGTCTCTACTAAAAATACAACTGGGCATGGTGGTGCACGCCTGTAATCCCAGCTACTCGGGAGGCTGAGGCAGGAGAATCGCTTGAACCCGGGAGGCGGAGGTTGTAGTGAGCCGAGATTGTGCCACTGCACTCTAACCTGGCGACGGAGCAAGGCTGTCTCAAAAAAAAAAAAAAAAGAAAGAAAATATTTGAGGAAAAAATTAAAATACTACAAATAAAACAGTATAACTATTTACACAGCATTGACAATGCTTTAAGTTACATAAGTAATCTAGAGATGATTAAAATATATGAAAGGAGGGCTGGGTGTGGTGGCTCACGCCTGTAATCCCAGCACTTCGTGAGGCCGAGACGGGTGGATCACCTAAAGTCAGGAGTTTGAGACCAGCCTGGCTAACATGGTGAAACCCTGTCTCTACTAAAAATACAAAAATTAGCTGGGTGTGGTGGCAGACGCCTGAAATTCCAGCCACTTGGGAGGCTGAGGCAAGAGAATCACTTGAAACCGGGAAGCAGAGGTTGCAGTGAGCCGAGATAGCGCCACCGCACTCCAGCCTGGGTAACAGAGTAAGACTCCATCTCGAAAGAAAAAAAAAAAAAGAAAAAAAAAATTATATGGGAGAATGTACATACGTTATATGCAAATACCATGCCATTTAATGTGTCCTGGCTGTGTGTGGTGGTTCATGCTTGTAATCCCAGCAATTTGGGGGGCTAGGCGGGTGGTTCACTTGAGGTCAAGAGTTTGAGACCAGACTGGCCAACAAGGTGAAACCCCATCTCTATAAAAAATACAAATATTAGCTAGGCATGTAATCCCAGCTACTCAGGAGGCTGAGACATGAAAATTGGTTGAACCCAGGAGGTGGAGGTTACAGTGAGCCAAGATTGTGCTGCTGCGCTCCAGGCTGGGTGACAGCAATTCTGTCTCTAATAATAATAATGAAATGATGATGATGTAAGAGTCTTGAACAGCTGCAGATTTTGGTATAGGGGAGTGTCCTGGAACCAATCCCTCACAGATACTGAGAGATGACTGTACATTTATCTTCTAAGATATCAACTCTAGAATCTGATAAGGGAGAATAAAAACAAGTCTTGGCTGAGTACAGAGGGCTTAAATAGCAGTCAGGAATTCAAACTCCCACAACCACCCCCAAATTACTGCTTTATGGCAGGCGACATAGGACTCGACTAAAATGTAGGAATTTGACAGAGGAAGGATCATTGGCAGAGTCAAGGACATGGGAAACTCACACTCATGGAATCAAATGTTTAGTGAATAGGGTTCATGCAGGGGAGCAGAAGTGGCCTGGGCAGCCTTTCATCACTGTTAAAATTTTTGTTTGGGCTGGGTGTGGTGGCTCACACTTATAATCCCAGCACTCTGGGAGGCCAAGGCAGGCAGATCACCTGAGGTCAGGAGTTCGAGACCAGCCTGACCAACATGGAGAAAACCTTTCCCTACTAAAAATACAAAAATAAAAAATTAGCCAGGCATGGTGGCACATGCCTATAATCCCAGCTACTCGGGAGGCTGAGGCAGGAGAATCACTTGAACCTGGGAGGCAACAAAAGTGAGACAGTCTTACTTTGTCGCCCAGGATGGAATGCAGTGTCACCATCTTGGCTCACTGCAAACTCCACCTCCCCGGTTCAAACGATTCTCTTGCCTCAGCCTTCTGAGGAGCTGGGACTACAGGCCATGCCACCACACCCAGCTAATTTTTTTTTTTCGAGACGGAGTCTCACTTTGTTGCCCAGGCTGGAGTGCAGCGGTGAGACCTCAGCTCACTGCAACCTCCACCTCCCAGGTTCAAGTGATTCTCCTGTCTCAACCTCCTGAATAGCTGGGATTACAGGTACCCACCACCAAGCTTGGCTAATTTTTGTATTTTTTGTAGAGATGGGGTTTCACCATGTTGGCTAGGCTTGTCTTGAACTCCTGGCCCCAGGTGATCCACTCGCCTCGGCCTCCCAAAATGCTGGGATTACAGGTGTGAGCCACTGCGCCCAGCCAATTTTTAAATTTTTTATAGACAGGATTTTGCCAGGTTGCCCAGAATGGTCTTGAACTTCTGGGATCAAGTTATCCTTCTGCCTCGGCTTTCCAAAGCGCTGGGATTACAGGCATGAGCTGCCACGTACAGCCTATGCTAAATCTGTACATCGCTAAGTTTTAGACAGCAAAGTGGGGCTTTGAAAGATAAACAGTCCAAAGTGATGTAACATGCCAGAAGGATTTACATAGGTTTAGAAATGGCAAAAACAACTAGAAAATAAATAAAAAGGAAAAAGAAACCAAATATTACAGATGCTTTAAAAAAGAGGTACCAATAGGCTGGGCGCAGTGGCTCATGCCTGTAATCCCAGCACTTTGGGAGGCGAAGGTGGGTGGATCACAAGGTCAGGAGATTGAGACCATCCTGGCTAACACAGTGAAACCCCATCTCTACTAAAAATACAAAAAATTAGCTGGGCGTGGTGGCAGGTGCCTGTAGTCCCAGCTACTTGGGAGGCTGAGGCAGGAGAATGGCGTGAACCTGGGAGGCGGAGCTTGCAGTGAGCTGAGATTGTGCTACTGCACTCCAGCCTGGGTGACAGAGTGAGACTCCATCTCATTAAAAAAAAAAAAAAAAAAAAAGAGGTACCAATAATAGTAAGGAAGACTATGACACTACCCAAGTGCTTAACTATTAGAGCTGACAACAAAACGAACCTAGACTGACTAAGGAACAAAGGGGAGGAAAGAATCTACAAGATGACTAGCTTTCCCAGGACTTTCATCATTTCTCAGGTGTTATGGACACTATTTCACTATCTTGTTTTACTAATTCATTTAAGAATTAACTCATCGGCCAAGTGGTGTGGCTTACGCCTGTAATCCCAGCACTCTGGAAGGCCAAGGCAGGAGGCCCACGAGGTCAAGAGATGGAGACCATCCTGGCCAACCAACATGGTGAAACCCTGTCTCTACTAAAAATACAACAAAATTAGCTGGGCATAGTGGCACATGCCTGTAGTCCCGGTTATTCGGGAGGCTCAGGCAGGAGAATTGCTTGAACCTGGGAGGCGGAGGCTGCAGTGAGCTGCGATCACCCCACTGCACTCCAGCCCAGGTGACAAAGCAAGACTCTGTCTCAAAAAATAAATAAATAAATAAAAGAATTAACTTATCTCTGAGGAGTTAAAGCTCCAAGAGAATTAAAACACTGCAATCAAAGAGGCAGAGACTTCAGCAAAAGGCAGGTAGGCTTATTTCTGAGCCCCTTGTAAAAGAGTATAGGCAGACGGCTTTGGACTGACCTAAGCAGGAAGCTAAAGCCATAGGCATCTCACAAGCCCCTTTCCATCCCACCTCAGTTCAGTCAGGATAGCCAGCAGTAAAAGCATGGCTTTGTTGGCCGGGCATGGTGGCTCACACCTGTAATCCCAGCACTTTGGGAGGATGAGGTAGATGAATCACCTGAGGTCAGGAGTTCGAGACCAGTCTAACCAACACGGAGAAACCCCATCTCTAAAGCAAGGCCTCTAGAACCACAGTGCCTACATATGAATTCCAGGTCTGCGACCCTTCGACAAGTTACATATCTATGCATTAGATTTCTTCCTCACAAAATGGGGGATAACATTACCTGTCTTAGAGGGCTGTTGTGAGGATCCATTAGTTAACATTCAAAATGACTAGAATACATCTGTTAGATAGTACTTACCTTCATTCTACCAAGTATTCAACTTAATATGACTAGGTCCTATGGTCAGGGAAGAGATAAACAAGGCTAAATGTATGAGTCATAAGGACGGACGTGAGGGTGAAAAGCCCAGTAGCCAAGTGGAACACTGAAGAAATCAAAGGATAATACCACCTAGCCTCTAGCATCGTGGGACCACTACTCAAGATTTTTTTCTCTCCTTGATAAAAACAAATGAAATTTAAATATTTTGTTTCTGCTAGCAGAAAGGCAGAGAGGTCTGACTGTGACAGGATACTGGCATGAGAATAGGCCGGAAAGCCAAAATGAAGACTGGAATCGTAAGGAACATTGGAAGAAGGCAGAGAAAAATAACTCCAGGTAAGGGGAGAATTCTGAAAACTATACGAAAAAAAAAAAAAAAGATGTTATATGTCCTTTATATGTTATATGTCCTTTATATGTTATATGTTATATACCAGAGCCCTAGGAGGTACTGGGTGTTGCTCTACACACAACCACATATGGGGAACACCCATGCTTTAGACAGGTTGCTCATTCTTTGGGTGGTGAATGCAAAATGGTGCTTCGTAAGCTTTACAGTATTATCCTTTGAACTCCAAAAGGGTCTTTCCAACCAAAATTTACTGAGAAATCTGAAGAATACTCCCTCAAGAAGGCAAAAGAGTCTGAATGCCCTCATTCCAGGTCTCCCTTCCCTCCCTAGTAAGGTTTTCTGCCTCCTCCTATTTGCCAGAAGATAAGAGAGATGGCCCAAGGTTGAAAAACACATAACAACTTTCTCAAATGACTTAGATTTAATCATCGGAAGCAAACTAAATGGAAACCTTACAATAGAGAAGAATTACATGTCAGTGTCTTTTGGAAAACTGAGCTGGGACAGAAAGGGACTGGGGGCTGCCCCCCAACCTGATCCCTTCTGAACAAAGACGTCCACAGTGTTCCTGGCACTCTGGCTCAGGAAAAGGGGAGACTCTGCTGGTTCTGTGCACTGAAGTAGCCTTGCCTAGCGCTCACTCCTGGCCAGCATCAGGAGCCCCGCCTTGCCGGCTCTGGTCATCGCCTTTCTTTTTGTGGCCTGAGACGATGTCATCAATTCGCAGTAGCAGAACTGCCGTCTAGAAGAAAAACCACAGATGCAAAGAGGTCAGCAGAGAAGGAAAGGACACTTTTCTTTCCTTTAGATCTATCACCTAGATCCTACTACAGAACTGCCATTTTGTCTGACATCTACCTTTTCAGTCTTTTATTCTTTTTTGAGATGCAGTTTCCCTCTTGCCACCCAGGCTAAAGTGCAGTGGCATGATCTCAGCTCACTGCAACCTCCGCTTCCTGGGTTCAAGCGATTCTACTACCTCAGCCTCCCAAGTATTTGGGATTACAGGCTCACACCACCATGCCTGGCTAATTTTGTATTTTTAGTAGAGACGGGATTTCTCCATGTTGGTTAGGCTGGTCTTGAACTCCTGACCTCACGTGATCCACCTACTTCAGCCTCCCAAAGTGCTGTGATTATAGGCGTGAGCCACCATGTCCCACCTTTTCAGTCCTGAATGTAAAATGCAGTTCTCAGCCAGGCGCGGTGGCACACACCTGTAATCCCAGCACTTTGGGAAGCCAAGGCAGGTGGATCACAAGGTCAGGAGTTCGAGATCAGCCTGGCCAACATGCTGAAACCCTGTCTCTACTAAAAATAGAAAAAATTAGCCGGGCGTGGTGGCAGGCACCTGTAATTCCAGCTACTTGGGAGGCTGACACAGGAGATTCGCTTGAACCCGGGAGGTGGAGGCTGCAGTGGGCCAAGACCATGCCACTGCACTCCAGCCTGGGCAACAGAGCAAGACTCCATTTCAAAAAAAAAAAAAAAAGAAAAAACAATTGCAGTTCTCCCTAAGCAAGTGATACAGCTTGTGCTATGTTATCTTGCTTTTAGTATGAGCTAAAGATAATTAGGGATTATCTTAGGTATAATACCTTGGAGGAATATTCTGCCTTCTATACGCCTCCCTTCAAGACTAGACCAGGCTGGGCATGGTGGCTCATGCCTGTAACCCCAGCACTTTGGGAGGCCAAGGTGGGCAGATCACCTGAGGTCAGGAGTTCGAGACAGCCTGGGTAACATAGTGAAACCCTATCTCTACTAAAAAATATAAAAATTAGCTGGCAGTAGTGGTGCATGCCTGTAGCCCCAGCTACTTGGGAGGCTGAGGCACAAGAATCGCTTGAACCCGGGAGGCAGAGATTGCAGTGAGCTGACATTACACCATTGCACTCCAGCCTGGGTGACAGAGTGAGACTGCGTCTCAAAAAAAAAAAAAAAAAGGCCGGGCGCGGTGGCTCAAGCCTGTAATCCCAGCACTTTGGGAGGCCGAGACGGGCGGATCACGAGGTCAGGAGATCAAGACCATCCTGGCTAACACGGTGAAACCCCATCTCTACTAAAAATACAAAAAATTAGCCGGGCGTGGTGGCGGGCGCCTGTAGTCCCAGCTACTCGGAGGCTGAGGCGGGAGAATGGCGTGAACCCGGGAGGCGGAGCTTGCAGTGAGCCGAGATCTCGCCACTGCACTCCAGCCTGGGAGACACAGCGAGACTCCGTCTCAAAAAAAAAAAAAAAAAAAAAAAAAAAAGAAAAAAAAAATTTAAACAGCATGTACATATCTTAGGGTGCCTTACCTCCACTGCTGTCTTGTAAGTCTGCAGCTTCACAGCCAATGGCTCCCATATGCCCAGTTCCTTCATGTCTACCAAAGTACCTGTCTCACCATTTACACCCCAGGTCTCACAGTTCTCCTGGGTGTGCTTGGCCTGCAATTGAAGCAAGAAGTAAAGGGGAAAATAATCGTTAACAGGAAACATCAGGTAAAAAATGAAGTAAAAAATAATGGACTGGTATGGAAGGGATAGGGAAAAATGGCAATGACAGCAAACAAGTCAAAGACTAAAAGGAGAGAAAGATTTCAAGGAATAAACTATAAAGAGAATTTGGATAGCCAGATATGAACCTTCCCCTCAGGGCAAACACAGCTTTCCCTGCTCCATCAAGAGAAAAGCTTGGAGAGGAACTCACCCGAAGAGAGGTAAGTAGACGGATGGTGCTGGCCCCACAGTTCTGGATCAGGGTACGAGGGATGACCTCTAGGGCCTGGGCAACCGCCCTGTATGGCCATTGTTCCACACCAGTCATGGCCTTGGATTTTTCTGTCAAGGCATGGGCCACAGCCATCTCGGAGGCCCCACCCCCTGGCACCAGCTGAGGGTCCAGGAGAACATTGCGACACACTTGCATGGCATCCTGGAGGTTGCGTTCTACTTCCTTGGAGAAGCAAACAGACAGTATGAAGCCAAAGCTTGATGACTCATAAAAAAAAATCAGAGGCACCAAAAGGACTTCCTAACTGCCAAAGTTAATAAACCACCAAGAAGGGCAACTAGAAAAGGTACTTGGAACCCCTGCTGGGCAGGGGAGATTATTTATCTGAGAATATGTAACTCATGACTATAATATAGGGTGGCAGGGAGTGGTAACTGCAAAGGGTTTGGGGGTATCACCCAACCATAAAGTTAGGTCTTTATCCATTATGCTAGATTAGAGCAATAACCTATCTCATCCCCTGCTAGTTATCTGGAAATAAACAGCATGTGTCTTGCTAGACAAGAGCCAAAACCTATTCCATCCCTTCCTAGCTGTATCTTTTAGGAGGTTGCATGGTGTTGTACAAACTCTCCCACTTACTAGCTATGTGCCTTTGGGAAAGTTACTTAGCCTCAACGAGGAAAAAAAAAGTAATATTTATAACTTCAACATAAAAAATAAGAAAGCAGTTGTTGCCAGGGAGGAGGAAATGAGATATCTTGTTCAAGGGGTACAGAGTCTCAGTTTTGCAAGATGAAAAAGTTCTGGAGATCTCTTGCACAAGAACGTGAATATACTTAACATTACTGAACTGTATAATTAAAATGATTAAGATGGTAAATTTTATGCTTATTACAATTTTAAAAATTTTAAATTATTTAATTTAAAAAAGGAAGCAGAAAAGGAATTTGTGGCTATAAGTCCAAATTAAATAGCTATAAATGGACCACAGAATTATTTCAGGCCCTTTGGGAAACTCTCAAGAAGTCCAGTGATCTATTTCATCTGGTCATACATCCAAGGCTGACTCACCGAGAGAATCTCTTTGCTAGCCCCCCGGAGGAGAATGGTGCAGGCCTTGGGGTCTTTGCACTCAGTGATGAATGTAAAGTATTCATCTCCAATTTTCTTGATTTCCAAGAGGCCTGCTCCTGTTCCAACATCATCTTCTCTCAGTTCCTCTGGTCGGCTGACTATCCGGGCCCCACAGGCTCTATTGGATGGAAAAGGTGGGGAGAATCAGATGATTTCAGATACTTTTACCCATTTCCCTAGTCTCTAAGGTCTGTAGTTAGGGATAAGGGCAAAAGTGGATTGCTGGAAACATCACTTAAGAGGTCTTGCCTGTCCGGTGAAAAAGATTTCCAGAGGGACAGGCACAGCGGCTCACACTTGTAATCCCAGTACTTTGGGAGGCCGGGCAGGAGGACTGCTTGAGCCCAGAAATTTGAGACCAGCCTGGGTAACGTAACAAGACTGTCTCTACAAAAAATAAAAAACTAGCTGGGCATAGTGATGCATACCTGTAGCTGCAGCTACTCAGGAGGGTGAGGTGGGGGATCCCTTGAAAACATGATACCAAGGATGCAGTGAGCTGTGACCATGCCATTGCACTCCAGCCTAGATAACAGGGTGGGACCCTATCTTAAAAAAAAAAAAAAAAAAAAAAAACCCAAAAAACAAACAAAAAAAACCACTGAAGCTGTCATTGCGTTACAGCAGCATTGCAGTTATGCCAGCAGCTGTGAAAACCCTGTGCTTTTTGAGAAATATACCTATTAATCTCATTGAAAATGCAGCTTTTATGTAGGTAAGAACAGCATACCTATATATGCTAATATGATTTGAGAAAACATGAAATCATTATGACACCTCATCAAAAAAGGAAGGTCAAAGATCTAAAGCTGGAGAATTTAATGCCAGCAAAGGATGGTTTGATAATTTTAGAAAGAGGTTTGTTTGGCTTTTAAAATGTCAAGATAACAGGAAATAGCTTCTGCTGACCAAGAAACAGCAGATATGTTCCCAGGGGCTTGGTGGCTCATGCCTGTAATCCCAACACTTTGGAAGGCCAAGCAAGGCGGGTGGATCGCTTGAGGTCAGGAGTTCGAGACCAGCCTGGTGAAACTTGTCTCTACTAAAAATACAAGAAAAAATTAGCCAGGTGTTGTGGCACACGCCTGTACTCCCAGCTACTTGGGAGGCTGTGGCAGGAGAATCGCTTGAACCTACGAAGCAGAAGTTGTGGTGAGCAAGATCGCGCCACTGAACTCCAGCCTGGGTGACTGTGAGACTCTGTCTCAAAAAAAAAAGAGAAATCATTGAGGAGAAATGGTATCTGCCTAAATACAATTTTAATGTATATGAAAGTGACCTAATCAGGAAGATTATGCCACAAATGACATTTATTAGTAAGAAAGAAAAGGGAGCACCAGGATTTTGTGCAAAGAAGTTAGCCTGTCCCTTGGAGGGTCAAGTTTATGTCTTGTGGTTGTACAACCAGGCCTGGACAATAAGAACACTTTTTCTGGATTGCTTCCATCCATGCTTTGTCCTTTAAGTCAGGAAGTACTTTTCCACAAAGGGACTACTTTTGAAAGTGCTTCTGATATTGGGCAATGCCCATGGATACCCAGAGACACATAAGTTCAACACTGAAGACATTCAAATACTCTAGACCAGACAGTCAGAGAAAAGCTTATTACACATGGTACTTCATGTAAAGAACCGTTGGCTGGGCATGGTGGCTCATGCCTTTAATCCCAGCACTTTGGGAGGCTCAGGTGGGCAGATCACGAGGTCAAGAGATCGAGACCATCCTGGCCAACATGGTGAAAACCCATCTCTACTAAAAATACAAAAATTAGCTGGGCATGGTGGTGTGCACCTGTAGTCTCAGCTACTCCAGAGGCTGAGGCAGAATTGCTTGAACCCAGGAGGCAGAGGTTACAGTGAGCCAAGATGACACCACTGCACTCCAGCCTGGCGACAGAACAAGACTCTGTCTCAAAAAAATAAAAAATAAAAAATAAAGTCAACATTATGAAAGAGAGCCCCAACAAAGAGAATATGATGAAAATATGAAAGGATTATACTACTGAAGATACCAGTTGTTATAGAAAAAGCCTTATGAAAGCCATCAAGCCCAAAACAGAAGATTTCTGCAGGAAGAAACTGTGTCCAGATGTTGTACATGACTTTGTAGGATTTATGACAGAGCCAATCAAGGAAATCATGAAAGAGACTGGATGTGGCTAAAAAAATTGGTGTGGTGGTGGTGAACAGTTTCAAGATATGAATCTTGGAAAAATTAAAGAGCTAACAGACAATACACCAGAGGAATTAACAGAAGATGACAAGCCAGGTGCGGTGGCTCACACCGGTAATCTGAGCACTTTGGGAGGCTGAGGCGGGCAGATCACCTGACGTTGGGAGTTCGAGACCAGCCTGACCAACATGGAGAAACCCCGTTTCTACTAAAAATACGAAATTAGCTGGGCATGGTGGCTCATGCCTGTAATCCCAGCTACTCGGGAGGCTGAGGCAGGAGAATCGTTTGAATCTGGGAGGCAAGAGGTTGTGGTGAGCTGAGATTGTGCCATTGCACTCCAGCGTGGGCGACAGAGCGAAACTCCGTCTCAAAAACAAAAACAACCAAACAGAAGAAGACTTGATGGACACGACTGCTTCCAAACCAGTGCCAGACGATGAGGAAGAGGACGTAGAAGAAGCAGTGCCAGAAAACAAACTGACATCAGACAATCTGGCAGAAGGCTTCTGATTATTCAAGACTGCTTTTGACTTCTTTTACAATATGGACCCTTCTATGATAGAGGCACTGAAACTAAAACAGTGGAAGAGCAACCGGTACTATACAGAAATATTTTTAGAGAAATGAAAAAGCAAAAGTCAGACAAATTACGATGTATTTTCATTGAGCTACACCGAGTGTGCCTCCTGCCCATCCTGCCTCCCCTTCCACCACTCTTCTGCCTCTGACACCCAAGACAGAAAGACCAGCCCCTATTCTTCCTCCACAGCCTATTCAACATGAAGACGATGATGACCTTTATGATGATCTACTTCCACTTAAGGCATAGTAAATGTGTTATCTCTTCCTTATGATTTTCTTTTTTTGGAGACGGTGTTTCACTCTTGTCACCTAGGCTGGAGTGCAATGGCACCATCTTGGCTCACTGCAACCTCCGCCTCCTTGGTTCAAGCGATTCTCCTGCCTCAGCCTCCTGAGTAGCTGGGATTACAGGCATGCACCACCACACTCAGCTAATTTTTGTATTATTATTAGAGATGGGGTTTCACCATGTTGGTCAGGTTGGTCTCGGACTCCTGACCTCAGGTGATCCACCTGCCTTGGCCTCCCGAAGTGCTGGGATTATAGGCATGAGCCTGTAATAAAAAAATAACATTTTATTTTCTCTAGCTTACTTTATTGAAGTGAATACAGTATATAACACATATGATGTACAAAATATGTGAGTTAATTGTGTTATTGGTAACGGTTCAGGTCAACAGTCAGCTATTAGGAGTGGGAGAGTTAAAAAATTATACATGGATTTTCAACTCCTTAGGGGCTGATTCCCCTAACCCCCAAGTTGTTCAAGGGTCAACTGTACACCTAAGGCAACTAGTCATCACTACTATAACCAGATATGGTTGAATTAAAAATATACTATGTGGTTACTAAAATTTGGACAAATTAGTTCTCATGCATATCTAACATGTACATATTTCAACTAGAGAATTAAAATGTGCAAAAAAGAAAGAAAAAATTAACATGTCTATACTATATAATGGTAATTTCTAGATACAACCCATCCTGTACAGCCCAGTTGAGTCTCCAGGCCAATAATAGGACTGTACCAAAGATGCAAACGTCAAGCAAGGAGGAAGGCGAATAAGCATGTAAGTATAGTCGGCCCTCTATATCCGCAGGTCCCGCATCCAGATTCCACCAACCAAGCATCGATAATATGGCAGGGGGGTGGGGTGGGGGGACGGACAATAATACAATGGCAAAAATAATATAAATTTTAAAGACAATACAGTATAGCAACTATTTATATAGCATTTACATTATGTTAGGCATTATAAGCAATCTAAAGGTGATTTAAAGTGTAAAGAAGGATGCGTATAGGTTATACACAAATACCATGCCATTTTATACAAGGATTAAGCATCCACAAACTTTAGTATTCAAGGGGGGATCCCAGAACCAATGCCCCATGGATATCAAGGGATGACTGCATACGTCTGACCCAAGTTTAATGAATATAGGACTAATTGCTTATTTGGCACTCCCTCCAACTCATGGGCATGTGAAGTCAACTATGTGTATGCATGTTAATACCCTTTGGGATATAAAGGTATAAAAGATGATTTGGATCTGTGATATATTATGTTGGGGTACATTTGTCAGCTTTTTAATAAATTAGTATTAAAAACGAATGAACTTTGCTGGGCATGGTGGTGCATGCCAATAGTTCCAGGTACTGGGAAGGCTGATAACAGGATGACTGCTTGAGCCCAGGAGTTTGAGACAGGCCTAGCTAATACAGCAAGACCTCGTCTATTAAAAAGAATGGGGGCCGGGCGCGGTGGCTCAAGCCTGTAATCCCAGCACTTTGGGAGGCCAAGGCGGGCGGATCACAAGGTCAGGAGATCGAGACCACAGTGAAACCCCGTCTCTACTAAAAATACAAAAAATTAGCCGGGCGCGGTGGCGGGCGCCTGTAGTCCCAGCTACTCAGGAGGCTGAGGCAGGAGAATGGCGGGAACCCGGGAGGCGGAGCTTGCAGTGAGCCGAGATCGCGCCACTGCACTCCAGCCTGGGCAACAGCGTGAGACTCCGTCTCAAAAAAAAAAGAAGAATGGTCTCTGAGCACAGACATCAGTGCAAAAGTAGTGAATGCAATCTAGAGTTGCATAAAACAGCAGTTAAGGATGTAGTTGAGGAAACTGATGGTTCTGCTATAATCCAGGCCACTTAAAACAGGCTATTCTGGAAATGTTCATTCAAAAATCATCATAATGACATTAAAAAAAAACCTCTTTGATAGGCAGTTATTTAGAAATGTAATGGACACCCACCAAGGTAGCAATTACAGATGTCTAAGCACGAGCTGCTCACTAATGGTTAGGGGCAGCACAGATGAGACTCATGCAGTAAATAACCATTGGACTAGAGGACTTCTGAAGAGGGCAGGCAGCTAAGCCAAGGTTATTTCCACCTGTTACTGTATCCTTTATTAAACCTTTTCAGGTAATGATGACTATGTTATACAACTACAAAAAGGAAACACACGGGAAGAAAAGTCTTATTTTTACCTGGCCTACTCACCTAGCGATGCGATTATTGTCTGTCTTCCGGACTCTGCGGATGGCTGTGATATTGGCCCGCATGAGGTAGTGCTGAGCTAAATCTACAAATCCAAGAGTACAGATGTCAAACTGGGTTCTGAACTGGTTTTATAATCAAAGTACTCTAACCATCATGCTATTACGCCTCTGCCAAACATGAGGGGAAAAAACAAATCACCCACCCTCATCTACCTCAAAGGTAGGCTGGAAAAATTAACAAGTCCCACCTGAGATGCCCTTTTCGGTGATGACCACATCGGGTTTCAGTTGGATAATGTCCTCACAGAGCTGCTGGATGTACTCTTCTTCCATTTGGAGAATTCGGGTGAAGTCTTCCTCTCGTGTAATCTCAATGTCAGTCTATGTGGTAAAGGAAAGACACGATTTTAAAATCCCTGGACTGGTGAAGCTCTAAGGGTCCTACTATACTCCCTCCACCCACGTCTCCCACGTATCTCAGACTCAGAATTATGTTAAAGCCATGACCTCAATACCTCTGTAAGCCAATTTAGCTCTAGTTATATCATTATAAAACAACCAGAACTGAAAGTCACACAGCAATTAGTGTTGAGTCTGGCCTTTCTACTCTGACCACCCAGTCCAATCCTACATCTGTCCTGGCAATGTGCATGAAAATTCCAGGCCTTAATTCTTCCCACTAACTGATTCTTGTTCTTTCCAAATGTGATGGAGCCTTGTGAGCCTCCTGCACCCTAGATTTTTTTTTTTTTTTTTTTTTGAGACAGGTCTTACTGTTGCTCAGGCTGGAGTTCAGTGGTGTGATAACAGCTCCCTGCACCCTTGACCTTCTGGGTTCAAGAATCCTCTTGCTTCAGCCTCCTTAGTGGTGGGGACTACAGGCATGTGCCACCACGCCCAGTTAATTTTTTTAAATAAAGACAGTATTCGCCATGTTGCCTAGGCTGGTCTTGAACTCTTGGGCTCAAGCCATCCACCCACCTTAGCCTCCCAAAGTGCTAGGATTATAAGTGTGAGCCACTGCATCCAGCTGAAATTCTCCTTTAGTACTTCAAAGCTGAATTAACTCCTACCTTATGTTCCCCTGGTACATTAGGAAAGGTCGCATGATAGTATAAAACAAGCCAAACACGACCAGGTTCAAATCTTGATTTTGGCCAATACCAGCTGTATTCCTTGAGCAATTAACCTAACTTGTCTGAGCTTCAGATCCCTCATCTATAAAATGGAATCAATACCAACTAAAGGACTGTTCTAAGAGTCAGTGTACACTATGCACCCAGAAGGCATGCAGTAAACATACCTTTTATTTCTGTTGTTCATATTTGTAGTCAGATTCTTGCATCTACTTTAAGGAACAAGGCCAAGAACCTTACCTGGCTTTCTCCTTTCTTGTATTCCAGAGAAGAATCCAAAAGCACAATGCGAGGGTTCTTGATATAGCGCCGCATGCGTGGATGGGTCACATCCTTGTTAATCATGACTCCACGCAAGACACAGGAGTCTTCAATGATGCCCCCAGGTATCTGAACAAAAGACAACTGCACTTTATAATCCACAATCAAGAGACAATTTCTTAATTTCCTTCCCAGATGTTCATCTTTCCCAAATAGCCACTGTTTCAGGTTTCTAAAGTTCCTTTCTTTGATGAAGTTCAAAAATATGGTTGGAATCACGTTTTTTCCCCACTAGGAAATACACCAATTTTAGACCATGACACTCAACTTGAAGGTCAGCTGAGACCCACAGAAATTCAATGACTTGACAAAAGACTTAGAGGGGCTTATGAGTCAGGCACAATGGCTCACACCTAAAATCCCAGCTACTCAAGAGGCTCAGGCAGGAGGATCCCTCGAGGCTGGGAGTTCGAGACCAGCCTGGGCAACACATTGAGACCCAATTGCTATTTAAATAAATAAGGGCTTAGGTCTCTCCAATTAAAAAAAAAAAAAAAAAAAAAAAGCTACCAGAGAATTTTAGGCTTGGGGCTCCATCTACTGGCCACAAGCTATACTACTAAACTTTTTGATCTTAATGAAACTTAGTAGAGGAGAGAAAGCTTTCTGGGGCTTACCATTATAATAGTACTATATAATAGAGCCCTTGTTAAGCTTATATCCTGATCAAATGACTGATGTATGCAAATACACAAACATGGAGACACCAATAAGCCTGTCCCTTGTCCTTATAAACCTTGTGTAGGGATAGCAGTGAAGGTAACAACAAAATTATTTCAGGATGGTAGCCTCTTTAGGTTTTTGTTTCCAGGCAGCAAGTATAGTTCTTTCCCGTTTTTTTTTTTTTTTGAGACAGAGTCTTGCTCTGTTGCCCAGGCTAGAGTGCAGTGGCGCAATCTCAGCTCACTGCAAGCTCCGCCTCCTAGGTTCACGCCATTCTCCTGCCTCAGCCTCCAGAGTAGCTGGGACTACAGGCTCCCACTACCACGTCTGGCTGATTTTTTGTATTTTTTTTTTTTTTTTTAGTAGAGATGGGGTTTCACTGTGTTAGCCAGGATGGTCTCGATCTCCTAACCGCATGATCCACCCACCTCAGTCTCCCAAAGTGCTGGGATTACAGGCGTGAGCCACCGCGCCCGGCCAATTCTTCCCAGTTCTAATTAAAGGTACCTTGTTCTGGCCAGGTGCAGTGGGTCACCCTGTAATCCCAGCACTTTGAGAGGCCAACATGGGCGGATCACCTCAGGTCAGGAGTTCAAGACCATCCTGGCTAACACAGTGAAACCCCGTTTCTGCTTAAAATACAGAAAGAAATTAGCTGGGTGTGGTGGCGGGCATCTGTAATCCCAGCTATTTTAAAGGCTGAGGCAGGAGAATCACTTGAACCCGGGAGGTGGAGGCTACAGTGAGCTGAGATTGCACCACTGCATTCTAGCCTCTGGGCGACAGAGCAAGACTCCATATCAAACAAACAAACATACCTAGCCCTGATTTAAAACTATTTCATTCAAGTAGGATGCGATGGCTTATGCCTGTAATCCCAGCACTTTGGGAGCCTGAGGTGGGAGGATCACCTGAGGCCAGGAGTTCAAGACCAGCCTGGGCAACATGAGACCCTCATCTCCACAAAAAGAAAAAAAAAAAATAGCTGGGCACAGTGGCATGTGCCTGTAGTCCTAGAAAATCAGTGGATTTGCTTGAGGCCAGGAGTTTGAGGCTGCAGTGGGCTATGACTGTGCCACTGTACTCCAGCCTGGGCAACAGGGTGAGACTCTGTCTCAAAAACAAAACAACACTAAAAACAAACTATTTCCTCACAAGTGAGATGACTCATGCTAAGATATAATTTGACCCAATGTATACACTGTGAAAGTTTACCTTTTCCACTTTTGCGTATTTTTTTATGTCAATCTCTTTCCGACCATTCTCCTCAAACTGTACCGTCTTGACAGCATCCAGGGCAATGTTGCAAGCCAAAGATGACCATCGACTGATGGCTTTGGTAGTAATGGAGCTGTTGATGATGTTCAGCATCATATCACTGTCATTGATGTCGACTGGGATACTAGAGAAAGAAAACCAGACGATATGTGAAGAAGGCATGTTAGATATGTAGAGATGTGCCTCATCTATACCGCAGTGACTATAATAATGGACCAAGAGGCAGAACATGGGGACTTGTTCTTTTGGAGGAAACAAAAAGGACATTAGGAGGTAACCTTTATCCATTCCTCTGCCTTTCAGCAAGATTACAACTCATCTGTAGAAGGTGCCTTAATTCCCTGAGCAACCCTTTACACTTACATACAAAGATTATAGTAAAATAATTTGTTCCTTATCTTCTGCTTCAACCAAGTAAACTTTTCAACTTTTACAACTCAGATCAAGACACTTTTTTTCTATGAAACTCTATCCTGTAACTAGCTAACTTTAAGAGTTTCATCAATCATTCATTTTGAACAGCAAATTTTATTTTTTAACTCATGGTGTGCCACAGTGGTCAAAGATGACCACCAACTGGTCATCTTTGTGTTTTTATGTTACTGTAAACACATTTTATGTATTTTCCATTTTTATATTAATTTCAGTCTCTCCTCACAAGATACTTTCGCATAATGCTAAAATATCTTTTTTGGCCGTGCACAGTGGCTCACACTTGTAATCTCAGCACTCTGGGAGGCCAAGGCAGGCAGATCGCTTGAGGTCAGGAATTCGAGACCAGTCTGGCCAATATGGTGAAACCCCAGCTCTATTAAAAATACAAAAATTAGCCAGGAGTGGTGGCCTGTGCCTGTTGTCCCAGTTACTCTGGAGGCAGAGGTTACAGTGACCTGAGATCGTGTTACTGCACTACAGCCTGGGCGACAGAGATTCCGTCTCAAAAAAAAAAAAAACACCACCAAAATAAACCAAATTCCTCTTTTAACAGTGAAAGGCACATAATATACCAATTATTAAATGGTTGAATTATGGACTTTTGGGAAGAAGCAATGACTCCAAAAGTAGTATCTAAGATAAAGGGGGCTGGGTGCCATGCTTCACACCTATAATCTCAACACTTTGGAAGACTGAGGAGAGCTTGAGGCCAGGAGTTCAAAATCAACCTGGGCAACATAGTAAACCTTATCTCTATGAAAAATAAAAAAAAATTAGCAGGGCGTGATGGACACATCTGTAGTCCTAGCTACTTGGGAGGCTGGGGCAGGACTGTTTAAGGCCAGGAGCCGGAGGCTGCAGTAAGCTGTGATTGCACCACTGCACTCCAGCTTAGGCAACAGAGTGAGACCATATCTCTAAAAAATAAATTTTTGGGGAGGCCGAGGTGGGTGGATCACCTGAGGTCAGGAGTTTGAGACCAGACTGACGAATATGGTGAAACCCCATCTCTACTAAAAATACCAAAATTAGCTACGTATGGTGGTATGCACCTGTAGTCCCAGCTACTTGGGAGGCTGAGACAGGAGAACTGCTTGAACCCAGGAGGTAAAGGCTGCAGTGAGCCAACATCGTGCCACTGCACTCCAGCCTGGGCAACAGAGCAAGACCCCCCACTCCCCCCCAAAAAATGTTTTTACATAAGACTAAAGTGTTCTAGGTAGGCAATTTTTACTTGATTAAAAAATATATATTTTGGGCCAGGCACGGTGGCTCATGCCTGTAATCTCAGCACTTTGGGAGGCCAAGGCAGGCAGTGGGCAGATCACCTGAGGTCAGGAGTTTGAGACCAGCCTGACCAACTTGGAGAAAAACCCCATCTCTACTAAAATTACAACACTAGCCAGGCCTAGTGGCACATGCCTATAATCCCAGCTACTCAAGAGGCTGAGGCAGGAAAATTGCTTGAAGCCAGAAGGCAGAAGTTGAGGTGAGCCGAGATCCAGCCACTGCATTCCGGCCTGGGCAACAAGAGTGAAACTCCATCTCAAAAAAAAAAAAAGCTTTCTAAGGGTGCAGCTCCACACAATAAAATCTCTAGGTACCTCTACATTCTCACAGAGCTTACTGCATAAAAATAATTAAACATTTCATTCCTTAAGTGTGCCAGACAAAGATATTAGTATACAACTTGTTTAAGAGCAGGCAGTATATGGCTGGGCGCGGTGGCTCACGCCTGTAATCCCAGCACTTTGGGAGGTCAAGACAGGTGGATCACCTGAGGTCGGGAGTTCGAGACCAGCCTGACCAGCATGGAGAAACCCCGTCTCTACCAGAAATACAAAATTAGCTGGACGTGGAGGTGCATGCCTGTAATCCCAGCTACTTAAGAGGCTGAGACAGGAGAATCGCTTGAACCCGGGAGGCGGAAGTTGCGGTGAGCCGAGATCGCGCCATTGCACTCCAGACTAGGTAACAAGAGCAAAAACTCCATCTTAGGAAAAAAAAAAAAAAAAAGCGCAGACAGTATAATATAAACCTCACCAAATTACTAAATACTTATGCATCTAGTGACTCAACCATATGAGTAGAACATTTAAATAAAGAAAAGAAAAAAACAAACAAACTATTTCCAGTCAGGCATGAAAAAAAGAATACATTATCGATTTTTATTTTTTTTTGAGACAGAGTTTTGCTGTTTGCCCAGGCTGGAGTGCAATGGCGTGATCTTGGCTCACCACAACCTCCGCCTCCCGGGTTCAAGTGATTCTCCTGCTTCAGCCTCCTGAGTAGCTGGGATTACAGGCGCATGCAACCACGCCTGGCTAATTTTTGCATTTTTAGTAGAAATGAGGTTTCACCATGTTGGCCAGGCTGGTCTCGAAATCCTGACCTCAGGTGATCCACCCACCTTGGTCTCCCAAAGTGCTAAGATTACAGGCATGAGCCACCGCGCCCAGTCCAGGTCTTACTTTTTATTTTCTTGAGACAGTCTCACTCTGTCGCCTGGGCTGGAGTGCAGTGGCACAATCTCAGCTCACTGCAACCTCCTGGGTCCAAGCAATTCTCCTGCCTTAGCCTCCTGAGTAGCTGGGATTACAGGCACCTACCACTATGTGCAGCTAATTTTCTCCACTTTTAGTAGAGACGAAGTTTCACCATGTTGGCCAGGTTGGTCTCTAACTCCTGACCTCGTGATCCGCCCACCTTGGCCAAAGTGCTGGGATTACAGACAGGCACGAGCCACCGGGCCCTGCCAAGTTTTACTTTTTAAACAAAAACGTTTATTCAAGACCTGCTCTACATGACTCCAC
Organism: Macaca thibetana thibetana; assembly: GCF_024542745.1. Lineage (NCBI taxonomy): Eukaryota > Metazoa > Chordata > Mammalia > Primates > Cercopithecidae > Macaca > Macaca thibetana. Next base: position 128,902,040 of record NC_065578.1, read on the forward strand.
ACGATGTTAAACCTTAACTAAAATTCCCTGAAGCTAGAGGTAATATATGCTTTTTTTTTTCTTCTGAGACAGAGTTTCACTATTATTGCCTAGGCTGGAGTGCAATGGAGAGATCTTGGCTCACTGCAACCTCCGCCTCCTGGGTTCAAGCAATTTTCCTGCCTCATCCTCCCGAATAGCTGGGATTACAGGTGTGCGCCACCCATACCCGGCTAATTTTTTTTTTTTTGAGACAGAGTCTTGCTCTGTTACCAGGCTGGAGTACAATGGGGTTCTCTCAGCTCACTGCAACCTCTGACTCCTGGGTTCTGGAGATTCTCCTGCCTCAGCCTCCCGAGTAGCTGGGACTACAGACATGTGCTACCATGCCCAACTAATTTTTTGTATTTTTAGTACAGATAAGGTTTCACCATGTTGGCCAGGAAGGTTTCGATCTCCTGACCTCATGATCCACCCACGGAGGCCTCCCAAAGTGCTGGGATGACAGGCGTGAGCCACCAATTCTGGCCAGTATCATATTTGATACTACCTATTTCTTGCCCCCAAGATACCTGATTTTCTTTAGGGTGCTGATCATATCATCCAATGCCTTGCGGTAAGCACTGATCACCACTGTTGGGTGCATCTGCTGCTCCAGGAAGTGCTCAGCTACAGATAGCATTTCCCCTGCTGAAAAAGATATAAGCACCACAGTAATATTTAAAAGTATCTGGATAACAAGGCAAGTAACTTCATTATTCTTCCAAAAAATACTCTCCTAAATCAGACTCTCCCAAAAGATATGACATTTGGCCATTCATACTATTCCAAATTTTACACTTTGTGTAAGACAGGGCAATTCATACAGAAAACATCCTTGCTGTCCATTTTTTAAAAGACCAGGCTGGGCATGGTGGCTTATACCTGTAATCCCAGAAATTCAAGATCAGCCTGGGCAACATAGTGAGACCCTGTCTTTACAAAAAAAATTAAAATTTAGCTTAGTGTGGTTGTACGAGCCTGCGGTCCCAGCTACTCAGGAGGCTGAAGTTAAGAGAACCACTTGAGCTTGGGAGGTTGACAGTGCAATAAGCCTTGACTGCACCACTGCACTGGGTGACAGAGTGAGACCCTGTCTCAACAAATAAAATGATGAAAGAATGATTCCAGGGCTTACTTACTCTCTTGATCTTTTTAGTTTTTTTTTTTTGAGGAGTCTCGCTCTGTCACCCTGGCCGGAGTGCGGTGGCGCAGTCTCTGCACACTGCAACCTCTGCCTCCCAGGTTCAAGCGATTTTCCCGCCTTAGCCTCCCAAGTAGCTGGGATTACAGGCATGCACCACCACACCCAGCTAACTTTTGTACTTTTAGTAGAGATGGGTTTTACTATGTTGGTTGGCCAGGCTGGTCTCGAACCAGGTGATCTGTCTGCCTTGGTCTCCCAAAGTGCTGGGATTACAGGCGTGAGCTACTGCACCTGGCCTTCTCTTGATCTTTCTAAAAAAAAATTTCCCTAAAGGCAATAAAATAAAGAAAAATGCACAAAAGAAAAACTGACTTGTTTATTAGTACCTTAATACCTTAGGATCTAGTCAAACTGCTGGAACTAAAAACAAAACACACAAAAACTTACATTTGAAAGAATATTCAGGGTTGGATGCGGTGGCTCACACCTGTAATCCCAGCACTTTGGGAGGCTAGGGTGAGTGGATCACTTGAGCCCTGAAGTTTTTAGGCCAGCCTGAGCAACATAGCAAAACCCTGTCTCTACAAAAAAAATTCAATTAGCCAGGTATGGTGGCATTTGCCTGTAGCTACTTGGGAAGCTGGGTTGGGAAGCTCATTGAGCCTAGAAGGTCAAGGCTGCAGTGAGCCGTGATCACGCTACTGCACTCCAGCCTGGGCAATAGAGCAAGATTTTGTTTCAAAGAAAGAAAAAGTTAAAATTTAAAAATGTGCACAATTAAGGCTGGGTGTGGTGGCTGACGTCTGTAATCCTAGCACTTTGGGAGGCCAAGGCAGATGGATTACCTGAGGTCAGGAGTTTGTGACCAGCCTGGCCAACATGGTGAAACCCTGTCTCTACTAAAAATACAAAAATTAGCCGGGCATGATGGCAAGTGCCTGTATTCCCAGCTACTTGGGAGGCTGAGGCAGGAGAATCGCATGAACCAGGGAGGTGGAGGCTGCAGTGAGCCAAGATTATGACATTGCACTCCAGCCTAGGTGACAGAGTGAGACTCCATCTCAAAAAAAAAAGAAAAAAAGGCCGGGCGCGGTGGCTCAAGCCTGTAATCCCAGCACTTTGGGAGGCCGAGACGGGTGGATCACGAGGTCAGGAGATCGAGACCATCCTGGCTAACATGGTGAAACCCCGTCTCCACTAAAAAATACAAAAAACTAGCCGGGCGAAGTGGCGGGCGCCTGTAGTCCCAGCTACTCGGGAGGCTGAGGCGGGAGAATGGCGTGAACCTGGGAGGCGGAGCTTGCAGTGAGCTGAGATCCGGCCACGGCACTCCAGCCTGGGCGACAGAGCGAGACTCCATCTCAAAAAAAAAAAAAAAAAAAAAAAAAGAAAATGTATACAATTCACCCACTGGATGAGGGATTATTGGTAAAACATCTCCTTCTTTTAAAATTTGCCTTTACCCAGGACTTTGGGGAAGCCGAGGCAGGCATATTGCTTGAGGCCAGGAGTTTTGAGACCAGCCTGGACAACATGGTGAAACTGTCTCTACCAAAAATACAAATATTAGCCAGGTGTGTTGGCGGGTGTCTGTAATCCCAGTTAGTTGGGAGGTTGAGGCATAAGAATTGCTTGAATCTGGGAGGCAGAGGTTGCAGTGAGTGGAGGCTGTGCCCAGGCACCCCAGCCTGGGTGACAGAGTGAGACTCTGTCTCAAAATGAATAAATTTGTCTTTACTTTCTAATAGACACACACAAAATAACACATACATAGATATAAATGCACACACAAAAAAGCCTGTTTCTAGAAAAAGTGTAAAGAGAGTATTGTAAATATTCTTTTTGTCAAAAGCCTTTTGCACAAATTGCTTGTACTACCTGCTTATTGGCAGGTAAAATAAGCTTTTAGAAATGTACATAATATGTTATTCATTAGTTTGTGCTCCAGTGTTTGAATTCAATATATATATATATATATATATTTTTTTTTTTTTTTTTTTTGAGATGGAGTCTTTTGCTCTGTTGCCCGGGCTGGAGTGCAGTGGCCGGATCTCAGCTCACTGCAAGCTCCGCCTCCCAGGTTTACGCCATTCTCCTGCCTCAGCCTCCCGTGTAGCTGGGACTACAGGCGCCTGCCACCTCGCCCAGCTGGTTTTTGTATTTTTTAGTAGAGACGGAGTTTCACCGTGTTAGCCAGGATGGTCTCGATCTCCTGACCTCGTGATCCGCCCGTCTCGGCCTCCCAAAGTGCTGGGATTACAGGCTTGAGGCACCGCGCCCGGCCTGAATTCAATATATTTGGTTTCAATTCCTAAGTGTCAATCATGTATATTGAAAGAAAAATAATAAAAAAATACAGTCATGTACCACTTAATGTTTTGGCCAACAATGGACCACATATATGACAGTGGTCCCGTAAGATTATAATATCATATTTTTACTGTACCTTTTCTATGTTCAGCTATGCTTATTATACAAATACCACCGTATTATAACTATATTCAGTACAGTAATATGTTATACAGCTTTGTGGCCTAGAAGCAATAGGCTATACCATAAAGCCTAAGTATATAGTAGGCTGCACCACCCAGGTCTGTGAAGTGCACTCCATGAAGTCTGCATAGTAATGAGACTGTCTAATAACACATTTGTCTCAGAACGTATCCCTATCTTTTTTTTTTTTTTTTTTTTTTTTGAGACAGAATCTCGCTCTGTCGCCAGGCTGGAGTGCAATGGTGGGATATGGGCTCACTGCAACCTCCGCCTCCCAGGTTCAAGCGATACTCCTGACTCAGCCTCCCAAGTAGCTAGGACTACAGGTGTGCGCCACTACACCCAGGTTATTTTTTCTAGTTTTAGTAAAGACGGTGTTTCACCATGTTGGCCAGGATGGTCTCGAACTCCAGAGCTTGTGATCCGCCTGCCTTGGCCTCCCATAGTGCTGGGATTACAGGCATAAGCCACCGTGCCCGGCCCATATATCCATCATTAAGCAGCATATTATTGCATTTTAAAAGATGGCTGAGAGGCATGGTGGCTCACGCCTGTAATCCCAGCACTTTGGGAGGCTGAGGCAGGAGGATCACCTGAAGTCAGGAGTTTGAGACCAGCCTGGCGAACATGGTGAAACCCTGTCTCTACTAAAACTATGAAAATTAGCCGGGCACAGTGGTGGGCACCTGTAATCCCAGCTAACAGAAAGGGTGAGGCAGGAGAATCACTTGAACACTGGAGGTGGAGGCTGCAGGGAGCCAAGACTAGGTGACCCTGTCTCAAAAATAAATAAATAAATAAGTAAATTCAATTTGAAAAATCAGCTAGGCTTAGCCAGGCATGGTGGCTCACAGCCTGTAATCCCAGCAATTTCGGAGGCTGAGACAGGTGGATCATGAGGTCAGCAGTTCAAGACCAGCTGGCCAACATGGTGAAACCCCGTCACTACTAAAAATACAAAAATTAGCCAGGCACGGTGGTGGGCATCTGTAATCCCACCTACTCGGGAGGCTAAGGCAGGAGAATCGCTTGAACCCAGGATCAGAGGCTGCAGTGAGCTGAGACTGCATAACTGCACTCTAGCCTGAGTGACAGAGCAAGATTCCATCTCCAAAAAAAAAAAAACACTTTGGGAGGCTGAGGCAGGAGATCGCTTGAGCCCAGGAGTTTGAGGCAAGCCTGGGTGGGCAACATGAGACCCCATCTCTATGAAAAATAAATAATAATTTTGATTAAGAACTTTATTTTTAGGTATGTGGGCCAACACTATAAATTAGCATCCCTTGGCTGGGCGCAGTGGCGCACACCTGTAATCCCAGTACTTTGGGAGGCCGAGGTTGGCAGATCACCTGAGCTCAGGAGTTTGAGATCAGTTCGGCCAGCACGGTGAAACCCTGTCTCTACTAAAAATACAGAAATGAGCCAGGTGTGGTGGCACATGCCTGTAATCCCAGCTACTAGGGAAGCTGAGGCAGGAGAATCACTTGAACCTGGGAGGCGGAGGTTGCAGTGAACTGAGATTGTGCCAATGCACTGCAGCCGGGGTGACAGAGCAAGACTCTGTCTCAAAAAAAAAAAAAAAAAAAAAAAAAAGAAAAAGAAAAAAAGAGACATGGTCTTGCTTTGTTGCTTAGGTTGCAGTGCAGTGGCACGAACACAGCTCACTGCAGCCTCAACCTCCTGCCTCACCGACCTCAGTATCCCCAACAGCTGGGACTACAGGTGTATGCCACCACATCCAACTGATTTTTAAATTTTTTTATAGCAACGCGGTCTCTCCATGTTGCCCAGGCTGGTCTCGTGATCTGCCCACCTTGGCCTCCCAAAGGGCTGGGATTACAGGCGTCAGCCACCACACTTGATTGCAATCAGATTTTTTAAAACTAGTGTTTCTAGTATAAAAATTTTACTATCATCTTGACATTTACACAATAAAGGCAATAGGCCAAGATTTGAAAAATAATTCTTTATGATCCTATAGGAAGTAGAAAGATCAGTCTTTAAACATACATAGCCCAGGGTCCTTATCCTAAAGATTTCATTTCTTATTATTTGCAACCCCCAAATCAATATTCATGACACTTTCATAGTCATTCATGGAAATTCACAGGATGGCAAAAAATCTGAGTCACCCAATGACAGACATTCCTAGGTGAGGTCAAACAAGGCCTTTAGCTCTCACACTGTAAAAAAAGTGTCCTTTATGCAGTATATTTAAGGTTATGTTTTTCACATTTTTCTTGATGATTTCGGTATTTATAACGGCTCACAAGTGTAGTGCTTCACTGCTATCTAACGCTTCTACATGCGAGAAGGCTGTGATGTGCCTTACAGAGAAAATACATGTTAGGTGAGCTTTGTCCAGGCACGAGTTATATTGCTATGGGCTATGAGTTCAATGCTAATAAATCAACTATATATATTAAATGGGCGTCTTGAAGACAGAAAACACATACAATAAGGTATATATTTATCAGTTGATGAAAGTGTGACCAGCCGGGCGCAGTGGCTCACGCCTGTAATCCCAGCACTTTGGGAGGCCGAGACGGGCAGATCACGAGGTCAGGAGATCAAGACCATCCTGGCTGACACGGTGAAATCCCATCTCTGCTAAAAATACAAAAACAAAAAATTAGCCGGGTGTGGTGGCCGGCACCTTGTAGTCCCTGCTACTTGGGAGGCTGAGGCGAGAGAATGGCGTGAACCCAGGAGGCAGAGCTTGCAGTGAGCCGAGACTGCGCCACTGCACTCCAGCCTGGGCGACAGAGCAAGACTCAAGTCTCAAACAAACAAACGAACAGAAAAAAGAAAGTGTGACCAGAGGCTTATAGGTACTTAACCCTGTATTTTCTATAGAAGCAATGATTTATTATTTGCCAGTTCAGTGTTTGTGGTGACTTTATAGAATATTGTAACTTGTCCAGGCGTGGTGGCTCACGCCTGTAATCCCAGCCTTTTGGGAGGCAAAGGCAGGCAGATCACGAGGTCAAGAGATCGAGACCATCTGGCCAACATGGTGAAACCGTCTCTACTACAAATACAAAAATTAGCTGGGCATGGTGGCGCGCGACTACAGTCCCAGCTACTTGGGAGGCTGAGGCAGGAGAATCACTTGAACCTGGGAGGCGGAGGTTGCAGTGAGCCAAGATCTTGCCACCGCACTCCAGCCTGGTGACAGACTGAGACTCTGTCTCAAAAAAAAAAAAAAATTATAACTTACAGTGAATAAAGAGAATTAACTATTACTTTATCAGCCAGATTTGCATGGCTCACCTTATTCATATAAATTTTTTTTTTTTTTTTTTTTGGAGACTGAGTCTGGCTCTGTCACCCAGGCTGGAGTGCAGGGGCCAGATCTCAGCTCACTGCAAGCTCTGCCTCCCGGGTTTACGCCTTTCTCCTGCCTCAGCCTCTGGAGTAGCTGGGACCACAGGCGCCCGTCACCTCACCCGGCTAGTTTTTTGTATTTTTTAGTAGAGACGGGGTTTCACCGTGTTAGCCAGGATGGTCTCGATCTCCTGACCTAGTGATCCGCCCGTCTCAGCCTCCCAAAGTGCTGGGATTACAGGCTTGAGCCACCGCGCCCGGCTCATATAAATGTTTTATACTCAATTGGAGAGAATACATAGAAAATAACCAATAAGTTATTTAAATATTTGTAATTAGTGGATTGGTAACATAAATTCCTTCTTAAAATATGACGCGGGTGTTATTTCTAATTTTTCTTATCAATCTCCTATTCTCCTCTTACCAAGAATAATTACTGATGTGGTCCCATCTCCAACCTCTTCATCCTGGGTCCGGCTAATTTCAATCATGGACTTGGCTGCTGGATGCTGGACTTGAATCTAAAAAGGTAGATCACTAATGAATTCACACTATTCAAAGACATCTTAACTCATGAAGCTTGGCCCTAACTCTTGGGCTTCTTGCTTCTATACGTACTTACTTTCCCTTTAATGTTTTACCATATCTTGAAAGATTAAAAATGGCACCCCAAATAGCTTAAGTAAAGCACTTTCCAAATTCTTTTTGGGAAAAAATGTATTACATGAACTCAACTATTAAAGTTTCCAGAGGACAGACCAATATCTTTTAGCTTATCTACTGGAGGCACCACTGTGGTTGAATTGTGTTCTTCAATAAGATATGTTGAAGCCAGCCAGGCACGGTGGCTCACACCTGTAATCCCAGCACTTTGGGAGGCGGAGACAGGTGGATCACCCGAGGTCAGGAGTTCGAGACCACCTGACTAACGTGGCGAAACCCTGTCTCTACTAAAAGTATAAAAATTAGCCGGGGGTGGTGGCGCGTGCCTGTAATTCCAGCTACTCAGGAGGCTGAGGCAGGAGAATTGCTTGAACCCATGAGGCGGAGGTTGCAGTGAGCCGAGATCACACCACTGCACTTCAGCCTGGGTGGCGAGAGACTCCGTCTCAAAAAAGAAAAAAAAAAAAGATATATTGAAGTCATAACTCCCAGAACTTGTAAATTTTACTTTATTTTAAAATAGGGTTTTTGCAGATGTAACCAAGTTAGATACGGTCATTCTGAATTAGGGCAGGCTCCAAGTCCAATCACCAGTGTCCTTGTGTAAAAGACACATAAGGGGAATAACATGAAGACTGAGGCAGAAACCAAGTTCATGCCAAGGAAAGCCAGCAACCATCAGAAGCGAGAAGAAAAGTAGGGATCTTCCCGAGACTTCAGAAGGAGCATGGCCCTGCTGACGCCTTTATTTCAGACTTCTAGCTTCATTCTATAAGATAATAAATTTGTTGTTAATAAAAATGTTGGGCCGGGCGCGGTGGCTCACGCCTGTAATCCCAGCACTTTGGGAGGCCGAGGCGGGCGGATCACAAGGTCAGGAGATCGAGACCACGGTGAAACCCCGTCTCTACTAAAAATACAAAAAATTAGCCGGGCGCGGTTGTGGGCGCCTGTAGTCCCAGCTACTCGGGAGGCTGAGGCAGGAGAATGGCGTGAACCCAGGAGGCGGAGCTTGCAGTGAGCCGAGATCGCGCCACTGCACTCCAGCCTGGGCGACAGAGCGAGACTCCGTCTCAAAAAAAAAAAAAAAAAAAATGTTGGCCGGGCGCAGTGGCTCAAGCCTGTAATCCCAGCACTTTGGGAGGCCGAGACGGGCGGATCACGAGGTCAGGAGATCGAGACCATCCTGGCTAACACGGTGAAACCCTGTCTCTACTAAAAAATACAAAAAATTAGCCGGGTGTGGTGGTGGGCGCCTGTAGTCCCAGCTACTTGGGAGGCTGAGGCAGGAGAATGGCGTGAACCCGGGAGGCGGAGCTTGCAGTGAGCCGAGATCGCGCCACTGCACTCCAGCCTGGGGCACAGAGCAAGACTCCATCTCAAAAAAAAGAAAAAAAAAAAATAAATAAATAAATAAATAAAAATGTTGAAGCCAACCAGTTTCTGGTAATCTGTTATAGCAGCCCTAAAAAAACTAATCAGAGCCTGTATCTTAATAGGTCCCTTATGTTTATAGAACTGTCAGAAAGAAAAAAATAAAAACAAAAACAAAACACACCTCTCGAAGAATAGCATTGCCATCGTTGGTCATCACAATGCCTCCCATTGGGTCCAAAAGCATCTAAGATGAAAGCAAAAGGTATATTTAAAGTGTCCTAGATAACAGGAAGAAAAAAATTGTAGTCTAAGAGTTTTAGGAAGAGATAAGCCTACCTTCATCATGGACTTGGGTCCCAAACATGTGCGGATGATATCTGCAATAGTCTAATGGAAAGGGAACATAAAACATGCAAGCACAAATCAGAGGACAGTGTGAGAATGTTGGAGTAATAGGGGAAAGGGGCATGAACAACCCACAGAGCCAGTGTTTTATTTTATTTTAATTTCATTTTATATTTAGATATGGGGTCTCACTATGTTGTTCAAGCTGGTCTCAAACTCCTGGGCCCAAGTGATCCACCCACTTCGGCCTCCCAAAGTGTTAGGATTACAGGCATGAGCCACTGCGCCCAGCCAGAGTCAGTGTTTTTAATGACACCCCTAAAGCATGGTTAGCAATCACTTTAGACACAGCATGCCACTTTAGATATAGCATGTGGCGGCCGGGCACGGTGGCTCAAGCCTGTAATCCCAGCACTTTGGGAGGCCGAGATGGGCGGATCACGAGGTCAGGAGATTGAGACCATCCTGGCTAACCCGGTGAAACCCCGTCTCTACTAAAAAATACAAAAAACTAGCCGGGCGAGGTGGCGGGCGCCTGTAGTTCCAGCTACTCGGGAGGCTGAGGCAGGAGAATGGCGTGAACCCAGGAGGCGGAGCTTGCAGTGAGCTGAGATCCAGCCACTGCACTCCAGCCTGGGCGACAGAGCGAGACTCCGTCTAAAGAAAAAAAAAAAAAAAAAAAAAAGATACAGCATGTGGCTAGCTCTGTTGTTTTTCTCCCCTTGGGAATGCTTTCAGGATGGATACAGAAATGACTTTTCACAAGAGTAAGGGGGAAATGGCTCCCAGAGCTTCTGTTTCCCAGCAGTCCTTATTACTAGAAGTCCACGTCTTAGTATTTCTTTCCATGACAGTGGCCTCTACACCATCCTAAATCAGATATAAGGCTACTTCACTATTTCATTCAAAAGACATTTACCGAATATCTATTCAAGATCTACGGTGGGCACTAGGAATACAAAAGGGAATTAATAAAGTACTTCTGTTCAAGTAACTCAGTTTAGTATGGGAGACAAACACAAATGGAATACTATAAAACAATATACAGCAACAGAATAATGCACAATATGAGAAGATTATCAGTCCTAACTCGGAAGGGGAGGGCTTCCTTTCCCCCACCATCATCAGGAAAATGTTCTGAAAGAAGAGGTCAACTTTTCCTCTGTCTATTTGCTCACTCTATAAAGTCTAGATGCACAGGACACACGGCTATGACCAAATACCAGGGAAGATAGCTGGAGACAAACTACCATAAACACTTAAAAGATTTGTGACCTTGGCAGCATTGATGTTTCCAGATTGAACTTTTCTTCCAGATTCACGCTTTGTGTTCTGGCCTAAAATAGATAAAAACACAACAGTTAACAGCCCAGGACTGCCCCATCGTACGCAAGCTATTTATTTCCCAGTCTTTGAAAAATGAGAATGCAGGTTTCACGGTGTATCCACAGAGCAAAGCTTATCAAACTCTACACTTTAAATAAGTGCAGTTTATTATATGTCAACCATATCTCAAAAAACTGTAAACATATGTCCCTATGGCTGTTTACTTCCTTCTGTATTTCAACCCTTGATGTATTAAGAAATAACTTTGCAATCTTGGTTAATACTTATCTTCTAACCAAATATTCATATATTTACAGCAGGGATTCATAACCTGAGATCCATGAATCGGCCTTAATGGGATAGTGAACTCCCTGAGATTATGTGAGAAAATGAGAGAGACTGCAATTTTTTTTTTTCCCCCAGAAAAAGGATCCACAGCTATTTATCTCAAAGGGCTGGTGACCCTAAGAAATGACCATTCATTGCTTTATGTAAGCAGGGAAAGAGTTTGGGGATTCACATTTTCTGCTTGGATAGGGGGATCATACTCTAACAGGTCCAACATAATTAGTGATAGTGCCCCCACAGTATACTGTTTAGAACACACTCAACAGTATGCAAGATAAATTATATAGTCACCTCATAACTGGATGTAATAAGAAGGCCTCAGTAACCCATTTACCACCACTAAGAACTGACTACATACTTTAACTGGGAGCCTAATTGGTCACAGTCAACTAATGCCAGAGATTAATGCAGATCTGAAAGGAGCTTTGCAAATACACCACTCACCCCCAGGTCATCCCAGTGGAGACAAGCCAGTGGTTACAACCAAACCAACATAATGTTTATTTCCTTCCTCTCTCTAAATTACATTCCCTTACAATTTAAGTCTGTAAATCTTTCAATCCAGTCCCATCAAACCAAAACACCCACAATGCTTAGGATTTACATCTATCTCAGGGAGCTGTAACCAAAAACCCGCATGGACCTACAATCCATCAGAAACAAGGTTTTTTGTTTGTTTGTTTGTGAGATGGAGTCTCGCTCTGTCGCCCAGGCTGGAGTGCAGTGGCGGGATCTCGGTTCACTGCAAGCTCCGCCTCCCGGGTTCACGCCATTCTCCTGCCTCAGCCTCCTGAGTAGCTGGGACTACAGGCGCCCGCCACCACGCCCGGCTAATTTTTTATATTTTTTAGTAGAGTCGGGGTTTCACTGAGTTAGCCAAGATGGTCTCAATCTCCTGACCTTGTGATCCGCCCGCCTCGGCCTCCCAAAGTGCTGGGATTACAGGCGTGAGCCACTGCGCCCAACCTGTTTTTTTTTTCCCCAAAATAGCGTTGTTTTATTTTATTTTTTTCCTTAAAAGTTATTTCCCAGGTACAGAGATAATGAATAAAAACTCTGAAAGGCATTCAGTATACAGAAGACGGTAAGGGAGGAGAGATGGCTAGTCAGGCTCTGCAGATGAGGTACAGAAGTTACACACAGAATGGAAACATATCAAAGGAAGACAATGGAGGTGGTGCTCATTAGAAGAAATAAGGGACCAGGCGCGGTGGCTCACGTCTGTAATCCCAGCACTTTGGGAGGCTGAGGTGGGCGGATCACCTGAGCTCGGGAGTTGGAGACCAGCCTGGCCCACATGGTGAAACTCCAGTTCTACCAAAAACACAAAAATTAGTCTGGCGAGGTGGCGCGCGCCTGTACTCGCAGCTTACTCGGGAGACTGAGGCAGGAGAAATGCTTGAACCTGGGAGGCAGAGGATGCAGTGAACAGAGATCGCGCCACTGCACCCCAGCCTGGGTGACACCGCGAGACTCTGTCTCAAAAAATAGAAAGAAAAAAAATAAGGGATCTTCCAAAGGGAAAAGATGACCAGTCAAGAAATCTGGGAAAACCCAACTGGTGAGTGGGAAAGATTACAACGCCGGGGACACGGAGGGAACGATTACATCTATGATCAGTGAAGCAAGTACGGTTACTTCTAGAACAGGGGTTGCTGTTCAAGTGACTGTTACTGAAAATAAATGTAACGTAAAGTGACCAAGGATATTACCTATTCACCAGACCCTCTTCAAGCAGTCTGCCCACTTATCTCATTTAATTCTCACAATTCTACTAGGAAATACTATTAACTCCGTAACACAGATTGAAACATTTAAATGACCGCTACTAAGGGATGGGCCAAGGATATAAAGCTAGACCTAACTGAAAAAACAAAAAACATTATTCATGCAACTATATAGCGACAATCAGGCTAGAAAGGGTGCAGCGGCGGGGGAAGCGTGGGGACTGAGGGACAGAACGCGGAGTGGGAAGAGCTTCCCAAGACGAGCACACGTCAAGAAAAGAGGCTCGGCGAGAAAAAGGTCAGTTTGAGTTTGTGAAGAGAAGCGAATAGGTTAAGAGAAGAAAGGAAAGCGGGACACCGGGCTTCCAAAATGAAGATGATGACTGGAAGGCTCGGGGGCCGGGTCAGGGCGGGACGGAGCTGAGGCAACACAGAAAACCACGGACGCAGAAGGGTGAAAAGGGAGTCCCTTTCCTGGTATCCCCAGAACTCACTGAGCACGAGTACGGGACGATGGCCCATCATGGCGGCGCGATGCAGAGCCGGGTACCCAGAGCTGGGGGAACCGGCAGAATCTTCTGGAGAGAGAGAACCAGACGGAAACCCAGAAAACGCTGCCTCCTCAGGGCTTACACCTTAACTCGCTACTCTCAAGGTAGTCACCAATCACCGCACCTATCTCATTGATCGGCACAAAAACAGACCAATTGACATCCTGAGTCCCGCCCTCTACGCAAGAACGACCAGACAAGTTAGGCAGAGAGAGCACGATGAAGGCACTGGGAGGGCACAGGCGCTTGCGCAATAGGGTGGCCGCTCCCGGCCGCGTGCAGCGCGAACGTCGGCGCAGGCGCCAAGGCTCTGGCAGTTGGCCGGCACGCCACTACGCATGCGTGTCAACTCTAGGGTTGGGTGCTGGGGTTGCGGATTTCGGTTAACACCGCAGGTGAGGTCGTTAAACTGTGTATTGCGACTCGGCTCCTATCCGACCGTGAAGGCTAAGAAAGGCTTGACAGTTTCCACTCTTTTGTTCTAGCCTTAGCAATAGGTGGACTAGAGAGGCGGGACTCCGGCCAGCAGATGGGGGAAGACCTGGCCGGCTTGGCCCTGGGTGAAGTGGGAGTTGTAGTCTTACAGTGCGGGACTGGGCAGCCTTTTTCCGGGCACACTGGGAGTTGTGGTTTATCGCATCTGGACTAATGGCTGTGTGTGGACTTTTCCCTTCTTAGGAAATGCTTTCAGTGAGGCTGTCAGCAGTACCGGAGGGTGATGGCTTGCGTTTCCTTAAGTTACCCTATCTAAAATATTTTCCCAAGTATTTCCGCCGGGCGCTGTGGCTCACGCCTGTAATCCCAGCACTTTGGAAGGCCGAGGCGGGTGGATAACCTGAGGTCAGGAGTTCGAGACCAGCGTGGCTGATATGGTGAAACCCCGTCTCTAATAAAAATACAAAAATTAGCCGGGAGTGGTGGCGCGCCTATAATCCCAGCTACTCGGGGGGCTGAGGCAGGAGAATCGCTTGAACCCTGGAGACGGAGGTTGCAGTGAGCTTAGATCGCGCCACTGCACTTCAGCCTGGCGACAGAGCGAGACTTCATCTCAAAAAAAAAAAAAAAGTATTCCCTGTGGTGCTTTGAGATTTTATTTCCCCACATCCATCCCTCTCCCGCTGTCCTCAGTCTTAGTTAGAGATGATGGGGAGCCAGAGTTTTAAAATTATCATTCGGGATAGGAGAAGGACTCATCATACCGTGGAAATTAAAACATGGTGAGAACACGGAAAGTAATTGCCCGTTCATCAGAGAGGTTTAAGGTTTGGCTTTGGTTAAATTACTATTTTGTCCAGAAAAAAAAAATGAAGCACTGGTATAGAAATAACTGTTTTCCAAACTAGTGAAGGAGAACAGTCACGCGTTTGGCCATGAAATAGAGTTTCCTACTTTTTCCTCCGCAGACTGGAACAGCCTGAGATCTGCTGGAGACAACTTAGGAAATTGTCATAGTGAAAATACTAGCATGGATTGTTGATCATCTGACGCTATGATTCTTTCCCAGGCACCACACCTGTTGGTGTTCAGATGGAGCAGCACACTAGTCATCCTAACAGAAAAGGTGTGTGTTGGAGGCCCTGCTTCCCCTCCCTTAAAAAGCAAGACCTCCTTTGCATTCCCCATTAAATTGGGAGCATTGCTGTATTCCCAGAACCTAGAACTGGATCTGTTAAATAGTAGATGCTCAGTAATTATTTGTTAAATGAATTTATTATTCTTCCTTTGTATCTCCTCTTAGTACTTAGAACAAGATTGTGTACAGGATCTTAGAAGACATGGTGTTAGCTAGAGTGAACAGATACTGAGTTATAGTGGGACAGTTCCATTGGTGGCCAGGGAAATGCCTGAGGCCTTCTGACTCCAGAGCCTATCCACTTAACTTTAGGTGGAATACATTATCTGAAAGACCTACTATTCCAAAACTTGGACATAATTTTTTTTTTTTTTTTTAATACGGAGTTTTGCTCTTGTTGCCCAGGCTGGAGTGCAGTGGCGTGATCTTGGCTCACCGCGACCTCCGCCTCCCGGATTCAAGCAATTCTCCTGCCTCAGCTTCCCGAGTAGCTGGGATTACAGGCATGTGCCCCCACGCCCAGCTAACTTTGTATTTTTAGTAGAGATGGGGTTTCTCCATGTTGGTCAGGCTGGTTTCCAACTCCGGAGCTCAGGTGATCTGCCTGCCTTGGCCTCCCAAAGTGCTGGGATTACAGGCGTGAGCCACCGCGCCCGGCCCCAGCTTGGACATAAATTAACTAGCTCTTTTCACAGAGTATGTAGTGCAGTGGTAAAGAGCATGACTTTGGAGTCTACAGGACCAAATTTAATTCCAGCTGCTATTTGCCAGACCCTCTTTTTTTTGTTTTTGTTTTTGTTTTTTGAGATGGAGTCTCGCTCTGTCGCCCAGGCTGGAGTGCAGTGGCCGGATCTCAGCTCACTGCCAGCTCCGCCTCCCGGGTTCACGCCATTCTCCTGCCTCAGCCTCCCGAGTAGCTGGGACTACAGGCGCCCGCCACCTCGCCAGGCTAGTTTTTTTGTATTTTTTTTTTTTTTTTAGTAGAGACGGAGTTTCACCACGTTAGCCAGGATGGTCTCGATCTCCTGACCTCGTGATCCACCTGTCTTGGCTTCCCAAAGTGCTGGGATTACAGGCTTGAGCCACCACGCCCAGCCTTGCCAGACCCTCTTAAGCAGTTTACCTACTTAGGATCACTGCAACCTCTGCCTCCTAGATTCAAGTGATTCTTGTGCCTCAGACACCCAAGTAGCTGGGATTACAGGTGTATGCTGCCACGCCTGGCTAATTTTTGTATTTTTAGTACAGATGGGGTTATGCCAGGTCTTGAACTCCTGGCCTCAGGTGATCGACCCACTTTGGCCTCCTAAAGTCTTGGGATTACAGGCGTGAGCCATCGCGCCCAGCCAGTTTACCACTTATTTAATGCTCACAATTCTACTAGAAAATACTGTTAACCCCACAACAGATTGAAACATTTAAATTTACTGCTACTAAGGGATGGGCTAAGGGTATAAAGCTAGGCCTAACTAAAAAACATTACTCATTCACACATATTAACTGTGGAATCTTGAGCAAATTTCCTGACTTAAGTTTCCTCAAGTAAAATGTAGGTAAAGCTACCTACTTTATCTGCATTCCTCAGGTCACATTCCCCAGTTCCACAAGACTCTCATAGCACTTACTGAAATGTAATAGTGTGTGTGCTTGATCACCTAATGACTGTCTACACTGCAAGACTATCAGTTCCAGGAGAGTAGTGACCACATCTGTTTAGCAGACTGTGGTATCCACAATGACTCTACTTTAAGGGTCATTGTGAGAAACATATAAGAGAATGTACGTAAAGCACATTTTATTATCATATCCTCTGTTCTGCCTCCTTTGGCCTCTCTCCACCCTCATCCTCTGTCATACGTTGTCAGAAATACAGCTCCTTTAGTATAGAGTGTATGTAAAGCAGTCTCTTTTTTTAAATTAAAAACAATTTTTAATTTCTCATGCCACCTTGTGTAAAAATGTGTAAAGCATTCTTCAAACCTTATAACCCAGTATAAAATGCATTCTCAGCCGGGCACGGTGGCTCACGCCTGTAATCCCAGCACTTTGGAAGGCTGAGGCGGGCGGATCACGAGGTCAGGAGATCGAGACCATCCTGGCTAACACGGTGAAACCCCGTTTCTACTAAAAATACAAAAAATTAGCCGGGCATTGTGGCGGGCACCTGTAGTCCCAGCTACTCAGGAGGCTGAGGCAGGAGAATGGCATGAACCTGGGAGGCGGAGCTTGCAGTGAGCCAAGATCATACCACTGCACTCCACCCTGGGTGACAGAGCAAGACTCCGTCTCCAAAAAAAACAAAATGCATTCTCATATGTCTAGGAAGAACTCAAATTATTTTGAAGTGCATTTGCATGGGAATTAACATATTTTGCATGGAAATTAACACATTATTGAGAAGAGTCTTGAGACCTGAGTTTCAGCTTCTGTCTCCTTACCACATTCTGTACAAACCATCAAATAAGCTGATGACTCTGGAGCAGGAGGGAAAAGAAGATGGATGACCTACCAGTAAAGCTTGGAAAATCCACAAACCCAGTAACCCAGTGCAAAAGAAAAATAGCAAAACCAATAAAATATATTTTCCTCACCAAGAGTGACTGACAGAGAACAGATTTCAGTTTTCATAGGCTCAGTGACCTTCCAGACAGAAAGCATCTCACCCTGGCACCCACATATAAGCACTTCTTCCTCTTACCAGGCCATTCCTTCTGTTGCCCTCTGAGTAAAGAACAAGAATAAGACATCTTTCTTCATACAACCTACTTTTCACACTTCTGCCACCAGGCTTGTTTTTTATGAAGAGGCCCTTCTTTATCCTTCAGATCCCAGCTGAGATATCACTTCCTCAGGACATGTTTTCCAGCTCTACAGACTAGGTCAGTTGCTTTCATAGCACTTACTGAAGTGTAATAGTGTGTGTGCTTGATCACCTAATGACTGTCTGCACAGCAAGACTGTCAGTTCCAGCAGAGTAGTGACCACTTCTGTTTAGCAAACTGTGGTATCCACAGTGACTGACACATAGCAGGCACTTAGCTGTCTCTTTATGTGTGTGAATGAAAATGAATTGTTTTTCCGTCCTTTCTTGATTTCATTATAACAGTGAATTATTGTCTCCCTACTGTCTTGCCTTTTTAACTCTTACCTAGTTCCAGCTGTCTGACTTTCCATCCACTGCCCTTGTCTACTTTGCCACTTCCTTTTCATCTTCTAGACTCTTGAGGAGGAGTTCTTTGAAGGTTCAGTTTTTCTCTCTGTTTTTTAGCTTGGAGAGCTAATGTATTTTTGCAGCTTCTTTATCCTCTTTTTGGGGCTGGCCTGGCAGTTTGACCTTTCACTTGAGCTCCGGTGCCAGCTCTCTGGCTGTTTTTCTAGGCACTTCTATTGGCATTTCCTACTCTCACCTCAGATTCAATATGTCCAGATGTGATTATGTTAATATGAGAGTTGAGTTGTACTCAAACTTCTTTAAGTCAAAAAGGCAATTCAGGGGTTGTGCAGTTGGGAGAGATGCTGAAGTAGCTCACAGAATAATGGGAAGAAGAGTGGCAAAAACCAGGGCCTCAGGGACTAAAACTGGAGATTCAGTGCCTCTTGGTGTCTGTGTGTCCATCTATCTCCTATGCTTTTTCTTGTCTCTGATCTCTTGCTTTTATCCACTTCTCATGGTGTAGTAGCCATATAGCTTTCACTGGGCCCAACCATACATTTTCTCAGAATAAGAGATCAGAAGAAAGTAAATTTCTTAGATACGGAATCCATATATTGATCCCAGGGAATGACTCTGGCCCAGCTTACCTCATGTGCCTACTCCCTTGGCTCAGTCACAGTTGCCAAGGGGAATGGGAATACCATGATTGGCCTGTATTGGGTCACAGGCCAATCCTTGTTAGGGAGAGGGGCTTGATTGTGGTCTTACCAGTATAGCCTGGCTTCTCAAGCTTTTTGTTGTTGTTGTTTTGTTTTTTTTGAGAAGGAATTTCACTCTTGTTGCCCAGGCTGGAGTGCAGTGGCGTCTTGGCTCGCTGCAATCTCTCCCTCCTGAGTTCAAGCGATTCTCCTGCCTCAGCCTCCCAAGTAGCTGGGATTATAGGCACCCACCACCACGCCTGGCTAATTTTGTATGTTTTACCATGTTGGTCAGGCTACTTTTTGAACTCCTGACCTCAGCTGATCTGCCCGCCTCGGCCTCCCAAAGTGCTGGGATTACAAGCATGAGCCACCGTGCCCAGCCACTTCTCAAGTTTTTAAGATTTAGTGAATATCCTCTACCAGAAGGCAGGTAGAGTTCTCTCACTACTCATATTGATCTCTTCTCCCTTTTAAAAAACATTCACCTTGGCCGGGCGCAGTGGCTCACGCCTCTAATCCCCCAGCACTTTGGGAGGCCGAGACGGGCGGATCACGAGGTCAAGAGATCGAGACCATCCTGGTTAACACGGTGAAACCCTGTCTCTACTAAAAATACAAAAAAATTAGCCGGGCATGGTGGCGGGCGCCTGTAGTCCCAGCTACTTGGGAGGCTGAGGCAGGAGAATGGCATGAACCCGAGGCGGAGCTTGCAGTGAGCCGAGATTGCGCCACTGAACTCCAGCCTGGGCGACAGAGCAAGACTCCGTCTCAAAAAAAACCAAAAAAACAACAAAAAAAATTCACCTTTACATGTAATCACATAGTATAACTAACAGATAAAAGGCTTTTATTTTCACCCCAGACTATCAGACTCATTGTTTATGTCCTCGTCTTGTTAGATCACTGTTTCACCTGCGATTTGTCTTCCTAACTAGATAATAAGCATCTAAGAAACCACGTCTTAACATATCTCATGTACTCGCTAGGATTTAGTATAGTTGCAAACATGTAGTGTGTATCAGTAAGAACTTGTAAACAGATTTTAGCTTATCCCACTCCTGCTTGGTTTCTCTTAATCCTATTATGATTTCCTTTTTGTCTTATGTGTCTTTCTGATATGTAACATATTCAAGGCAGGGCCTGGGCACCTGCTTTCATGGACCAGGTGCAGGGATCTAATTAGAATGGCTGTCCCTTGTTGGAATGAGCTCTGATTTAGTTACCTCTGATTTAGTTCCAGCCAAAGAGGAAGCTAATGCTGTGCCTCTTTGTAGAGCAAAACCCTCCCCCAGCTATATTAATCTTCAAGCAAGTTCCCCACCAGCCACTTTTCTGAACATCCAGACAACAAAGCTGCCCTCAGGTAAGTATGTAGGGAGGGTTTTCTAATGGACTCAGCAGGGGGAGGGGTTGCATGGAGGAGGTGGCTTGAGCTGTCACCTATTGATCAAGAGCCAAATCTATGTTAGGCATCTACAGATTTTTCCATGGTAGCTTGTTGATTATTTAGTTTCATTGATTTCATTATCATCCCAGTTCTACCAACTTGTATTGTTTCCTTGCTTGTTAGCACCTTTGCTAGACTAGGCAGGAGTGAAGTGAACCCCTCATTGCTTACTGATAATTTTAGTTAAAAGATGGCCAGGTTTACCCCTGTTCACTTGGGAAGGTAAAATTTTAAAAAATGGTGGCCAGAGAAGGAAACTATTAGCTCAGTCTCAGGTTCTTTGAATTTTCATCATTCATCTTCCCCTGGGGAGGTCAGTGGGTATTTGGCATAGCTATGGGGAACCAAACAGGGCACTAACTAGATAGTCATAACCCCTGTTTTTGAGGACCTCAGAGTCCAACAAAGAAGTCAAGACTGATAAAAATACAAACAGCAGATAATATAATTACCAAAGTTAACTGGCTGTGTATAGTGTAGTTTAAAATATTAGAAAAAGTAGCTGGCCACAATGGCTCACGCCTGTAATCCCAGCACTTTGGGAGGCCGAGGCAGGTGGATTGTCTGAGGTCAGGAGTTCGAGACCAGCCTGACCGACATGGTGAAACCTCATCTCTACTAAAAATACAAAAATTAGCCGGGTGTGGTGGCAGATGCCTGAAATCTCAGTTACTCCGGAGGCTGAGGCAGGAGAATCGCTTGAACCCGGGAGGCGGAGGTTGCAGTGAGGCAAGACTGGGCCATTGTACTCCTGCCTGGGCAACAAGAGTGAAACTCCGTCTCAGAAAAAAAAAAAAAAAAAAAAGAATGGACTGGCGGGGCGTGGTGGCTCATGCCTGTAATCCCAGCACTTTGGGAGGCCGAGGCGGGCAGATCACCTGAGGTCAGGAGTTTGAGACCAGCCTCACCAACATGGCGAAACCCCGTCTCTACTAAAAATACAAAAATTAGCTGGGCATGGTGGCACCTGCCTGTGATCCCAGCTACTTGGGAGACTGAGGCAGGAGAATTGCTTGAACTGGGAGGTAGAAGTTGCAGTGAGCTGGGATTGTGCTGCTGCACTACAGCCTGGGAGATGGAGCAAGGCTCCATTGAAAAAAAAAAAAAAAAGAAAAAGAAAATTATTAGAAAAAGAATGGACTGGCCAGGTGCAGTGGCTCACGCTTGTAATACCAGCCCTTTGGAAGGCCAGGGCGGGCAGATCACCTGAGGTCAGGAGTTCAAGACCAGCGTGCGCAACATGGTGAAACCTCATCTCTACTAATGATACAAAAATTAGCCGGACATGGTGGCACATGCCTATAATCCCAGCTACTCAGGAAGTTGAGGCAGGAGAATTGCTTGAACCTAGGAGGTGGAGGTTGCAGTGAGCCGAGGTCGTACCATTGTACTCCAGCCTGGGTGACAAGTGAAACTCCGTCTCCAAAAAAAAAAAAAAAAAAAAAAAAGAATGGACCGATGCAGCAAGAATGGTTGAAGTTAGGGAACTTCAGGTCAGTGAGACACTATGTCAGGTAACAGAGGAGGCTGAGGTATCCCATGAGCTCTAGGGAAGTTAGGATTCCCTCCCAGACCATTTCATTCACTTATCAAATATTTGTTATATGCCGGGCATTTTTCTAGGTGCTGGGTTAAAGTAGTGAATCAATCAGATAAAAATCCTTGCCTTCCTGGAGCTTACATTCTAGAAGAGGAACTTAGACAAAAATTAAGTAATTATAAAATATGCAATATGACCATAAATATTATGGGAAAAGTAAAACAAGGGAGAGAGGTATAAGTTCCAATGACTGATTTCAAATTAAAATAGGATAGCCAGGTATGCCTCACTGGGAGGTGACAGCTGGGCAAAGGTATGTCTGGGTTGGGTTGTGCCTGGAAAGATTGGAGAGGTCATTTTATTAGGGTCCTTCTAACCTCAGTACAATTACCAAATCTCTCTCCTTTGTTTCCTTGCACCTCCATTGCTTTTCCTTCTGGAGTTGATCACAAGCCCAAGGAATGCCTAGGACTCCTGGAATGTATGTATGCCAACCTCCAGCTTCAGACCCAGCTCGCCCAACAACAGATGGCTATTTTGGAACATTTACAGGCATCCGTGACACAACTGGCTCCTGGGAGGGGAAGCAATAACTCTTCTCTCCCAGCCTTATCTCCTAATCCATTGTTAAATCACCTGCCCCAATTCAGTAAATGAATTGTGGAACAAAGTTATTGTGTTTTTTTTCCTCTGTCTTCCCAGTAAACCCTTGTTGGAATCTGGGTATATGTATTCTACATATGGTTAATTTGTTCACAGGTTCATAATAAGTGCTCATTGAGTTCAAAGCATTGTACAAAGGAGTTTGGGGGAATTACTGTCTAAAGAGGCAGACAATTCATTGCAAAATGTAGTGGTATTCTGAAAGGGGATGGAGGTTAAGAAATAACACTGGAGATTACTAGGATACAACTGGACCAATTTTAGAATCTTGCTGGAGAATGTGGCTTTATGATGCCACTTGAAGAAGGGAGGGGTTGGGTGGCATGGACAGATGAAGTCAGGTAGGTCCATATCAGTTGGGAAGCTTGGACAAAAACCTAGAGGTAGATGTATTAGTCAATTCTTGCATTGCTATAAATAAATACCTAAAGTTGGGTGATTTGTAGAGAAAATATGTTCATTTTGGCTCATGGTTTGGTTCTGTAGGCTGTGTGTGCCACATCTGCTTCTGATGAGAGCCTCAGGGAGCTTTGCATCAGGCAAAGATGAACAGCATGTCACATAGCAAGAGAGGGAGCAAGAGAGTAAGTGAGAAAGAGAAGTACCACACACTTTTAACCAAGCAGATCTTATGTGAACTTAGAGTAAGAACTCACTCATCACCAAGGGGATGGTGCTAAGACATTCATGAGGGATCCATCCCTATGATCCAAACACCTCCCACCAGGCCCCACCTCTAACACTGGAGATTACGTTTCAATATGGGATTTGGTGGGGACAAATATCCAAACCATATCAGTAGGAGAATAAGTCATCGTAAATAAGGGGAAGAGTTTTTTCCCCCAGAATATAGAGTGTGAAGTAGAATGTAAAGGAGCTGAGGCAAGTCAGCTTTTCCGGCAGAATTATTCTGATGGCAGCTTTTAGAAGGTCTGGAGAGTGGCTGGGTGCAGTGGCTTACACTTGTATTCCCAGCACTTTGGGAGGCTGAGGCAGGCAGATCACTTGAGGTCAGGAGTTACAGACAAGCCTGGCCAACATGGTGAAACCCTGTCTCTACTAAAAAATACAAAAATTGGCCGGGCGCGGTGGCTCAAGCCTGTAATCCCAGCACTTTGGGAGGCCGAGACGGGCGGATCACGAGGTCAGGGGTTCGAGACCATCCTGGCTAACACGGTGAAACCCCGTCTCTACTAAAAAATACAAAAAACTAGCCGGGCGAGGTGGTGGGCGCCTGTAGTCCTGGCTACTCGGGAGGCTGAGGCAGGAGAATGGCGTAAACCCGGGAGGCGGAGCTTGCAGTGAGCTGAGATCCGGGGACTGCACTCCAGGCTGGGCGACAGAGCGAGACTCCGTCTCAAAAAAAAAAAAAAAAAAACAAAAATTATCCAAGCGTAGTGGCACGCGTTTGTAATCCCAGCTACTCTGGGGCTAAGGACTAAGGCAGGAAAATCGCTTGAACCCAGGAGGTGGAGGCTGCAGTGAACTGAGATCGTGCCACTGCACTCCAGCCTGGGCAACAGAGTGAGACTCCCTGTCAAAAAAAAAAAAAAAAAGAGAAAGTCTGGAAAGCCATTGTCAGCGTCCAGGTTGCGATGAGACACACATAAGATAGTAGAAACACTATGGGCAAAACATTTTGATGTGGAGGGAGAATGAAAGTTGAAAGGACTGATGCTACCCAACTTCAAGACTTAATATAAAGCTACACTAATCAAGACAGTGTGATACTGATGGAAGAATAGACATATACCAATGGAACAGAATACACAGCTCTTGAAAAAATTCACACAAATATAGACAACTGATCTTTGACAAAGAAGCAAAGACAATACAAAGGAGAAGAGATAGTCTTTTCAACAAATAGTATTGGAACAATTAGACATCACATGCAAAAAAATTAGACCCTGCCAAAAAGTCATGCTCACTGAAAAGGCCTTCAAACAGTGATTAACTTGGTAGCAACAATACCCCTAGCACACAGATTATAGTCTCTAAATACCACTTTTTTCAAGAAATGAAGGAAGGATCCTGAAGAAATGACTGTTTTCAGGTCTCAGGCAGGAAAAAAAAATACAAGATAAGCCTAGAATATCTTACCCTATTTGGTAAAAAGAGGCTATCAAATCTTGCTAGAATTGTGGGGGGAAAAAAAAACAAACCCTCAGGAGTCAGTCTGATTAGAGACATACTTTTTTTTTTTTTTTTTTTTTTTTTTTTTTTTTGTTGAGACAGAGTCTCGCTTTGTCGCCCAGACTGGAGTGCAGTGGCCGGATCTCAGCTCACTGCAAGCTCCGCCTCCCAGGTTCACGCCATTCTCCTGCCTCAGCCTCCCTAGTAGCTGGGACTACAGACGCCCGCCACCTCGCCCGGCTAGGTTTTTTTGTATTTTTTAGTAGAGATGGGGTTTCACCGTGTTAGCCAGGATGGTCTCGATCTCCTGACCTTGTGATCCGCCCGTCTCGGCCTCCCAAAGTGCTGGGATTACAGGCTTGAGCCACCGCGCCCGGCCCCAGACATACTTTAAATATAAAAACATTTAGGTGAAAGTAAATGGATGGAAAAAGATACAGTAGGCCACGGGTAATCAGAGGATTACTGGAATGGCTATATTAATATCAGAGAACATAGAGCAAACTTTAAGACAAACTGTACTGTCACAAATAGAGACATTTCATAATGATAAAAAGGTTAGAATAAACTTACATTCATGCAATTGAACACTACTTAGCAATAAAATAGAACAAAGGACTCATAAATGCAACAGTATGAAAGTATCTTAAAAACATTACATTGAGTAAAAGGAGTCTTACACAAAAGAATACACATTGACCGGGCACAAATTGGCCAGGCACGGTGGCTCATGCCTGTAATCCCAGCCCTTTGGGAGGCCGAGGCGGGTGGATCACCTGAGGTCAGGAGTTCAAGACCAGCCTGGCTAACATGGTGAAACTCTGTCTCTACTAAAAATACAAAAATTAGCTGGGCGTGGTGGCAGGCACCTGTAATCCCAGCTACGTGGGAGGCTGAGGCAAGAGAATTGCTTGAACCCAGGAGGCAGAGGTTGCAGTGAGCCGAGATTGTGCCATCGCACTCCAGCCTGGGGGACTTCATCTCAAAAAAAAAAAGAATACACATCGTACCATTCCATTTATTTGAAGTTCTAGTACAGGCAATATAATATATGGTAGATAAAACTAAAAACAGTGGTGGCCATTGTGGGAGGAGTGGGAATAGGGATTGACAGAAGGGGCATAGGAAACTATAGGTTGATGGTTTTATATTTTGATACAGTGGCTTGGGTTATACAGGTTTATGCATTTATTAAAATTCATCAAACGGTACCCTTAAGATTTGTGCGTTTCACTGGATATACACTTTTTTTTGAGACAAGGTCTCTGTCGCCCAGGTTGGAGCGCAGTGGTGCAATCTCCACTCACTTCTACGTCTGCCTCCCGGGTTCAAGCAATTCTCATGCCTCAGCCACCTGAGGAGCTGGGATTACAGGTGCCCTCCACCATGCTTGGCTAATTTTTGTATTTTCAGTAGAGATGGAGTTTTGCCATGTTGGCCAGGCTAGTCTTGAACTCCTAGCCTCATGTGATCCGCCTGCTTCAGCCTCCCAAAGTGTTGGGATTACAGGTGTGAGCCACTGTGCCAGGCCTACTGGATATAAATTTTACCTTAAAAAACTGTAAACAAATACTGAACTGTACTTAATGCTACTCATACAGAAGGTCTTAGGGGTGAAGTATACTGACATCTGCAATTCACTCTGAAATGCATACAAAAATAAAATGGATTAATGGATAGATGTATAGTTATGTAAAAAAGCAAGTAGAATAAAATGTTACCCAGGGGTTCTGGTGAGTGTGCTTTAGGTTTCCTACCCCTCTGGGTCCATGATTCTCCTGCCAGGAGTCACCCGGCTATCAGCCTAGCCTCAGGAGGGCCAGCCCCCTCCCAGGGCAGCAGGTCTGGGTGAGAAGGCTCTTCCTGTACCTGGACCTGGGTGTGACTCCCACATCTTTCTCCAAGCCCGTAGTGAGCCAATTTCGTAGGAAAGACAGGGACCAATTTTGCTCCCCCTCCCATCCTAGGCCCCTCTTCTCCAGATCAAGCAGCCCAGTTCCTTTAACACCCTCCTGCAGTTTTCATCCAAACTTGCCTGTTTATTGCCCATCTCAGATGCAGCACTGCTAACTGAGTCCAGAGATCCAGGTGTGTTCAGAGTCTGGGAGAAATGGAATTTGGAAGGGGAGATTCAGGAAGCTGGCAGGGGTTCTCCAGGCATGCTCCAGGGAGCATCCTCCCCAAGACATCCTGTTGGGTCCTGCTCCAACACCTAGCCCATCTCTTCTCTTCCTGGAAACATGATCTGGGATTTTTCTTTCTTCTTTTCTCTTTTTTTTTTTCTTTTTGAAACAGACTTTTGCTCTTATTGCCTGGGCTGAAGTGCAATGGCACGATCTCAGCTCGCTGCAAACTCCACCTCCCAGTTTCAAGCGATTCTCCTACCTCAGCCTCTAGAGTAGCTGAGATAACAGGCATGGGCCACCACACCCAGCTAATTTTTACATTTTTAGTAGAGATGGGGTTTCACCATGTTGGCCAGGCCGGTCTTGAACCCCTGACCTCATGATCCGTCCACCTCAGCCTCCCAAAGTGGTGGGATTACAAGCGTGAGCCACCACACCCTGCCAGATTTTTCATCTTCTAACATTTGCGATCCACTTGGTAGGAGTTTGGTGTAAAGTCAAATTACCAGTTTTAAGTAGTAACACATTTTAAAACAATTCAATTTTTTTTTTTTTTTTTTTTTTTTTTGAGACAGATGCCCGGGTTCACGCCATTCACCTGCCTCAGCCTCCTGAGCAGCTGGGACTACAGGCGCCTGCCACCACACCCGGCTAATTTTTTTGTATTTTTAGTAGAGCCGGGGTTTCACCATGTTAGCCAGGATGGTCTTGATCTCCTGACCTCGTGATCCACCTGCCTCGGCCTCCCAAGGTGCTGGGATTACAGGCGTGAGCCACCACGCCCCGCCTAAAACAATACAATTTTTTAAAAGTTTCACACTAGTGAAAAAAAATCAGTTTTTCCCCCGTTCTTGACAGTTTTTTTTTTTTTCCATTGCTGTATAACCAGTGCACAGAACAGTGCCTGTCACATAGCTGTCACTCTTAAGTATTTGCTACCTATTTGACTAATAAAATTAAATACATACATATTTGAGACAGTGTCTCACTCTGTCACCCAGGCTGGAGTGCAGTGGTGCGTTCATAGCTCAGTTCAGCCTCAGTCTCCTGGGCTCATATGATCCTCCAGCCTCAGCCTCCCGAGTAGCTGGGACTAAAGGCACGCGCCACTATGCTCGGCTAATTTTTTTCATTTTTTTACAGACAGGATCTCCCTATGTTTCCCAGGCTGGTCTTAAACTCTTGGCCTCAAGTGATCCTCCCAACTTGGCCTCCCACAGTGTGGGGTTACAGGCAAGAGCCGCCTTGCTTGCCCAAAATTAAATATTTAAATAGATAAATACTTATTGAATGGATAAGTGGGAAGGATAATATTGTTTACAAATTAATCCGGCTGAGAAGAAAGGGAGGCTAAGAGGAAACAGCCAGCCAGGGAGCACAGCCCAGTCAAGGCAGTGGGGGGCACCCCTTCCCCTCGGCCACCAGTGGTGTTGGAGAGGGAGGACGTACCCTTCCCTGCGCTGCTCCCTCCCCCAGCTCACAGGCTGTGGGCTAGCTGCAGCCGCTGGTCCCTGCTCTCTATACCTGAATGAACTATTTGGCTGAAAGCCTACGGTGAGGTGTTTGGCCGACAGAGAGTAGGGCGTGGACTTCGCTCCGCCGCTAGGTGGCGGGCTGGCTCAGGACTAGTGAGCCCGGCAGTGAGAGCCGGAGGGGGAGGAGCCCAGCAGGGAAGGGCAGGGGAGGACCCTGGCGGTGGGAGGGAATCTGCGTAGGACCCCCAGCAACGTTGGGGGACGCTTCCCTTGGGTGGAGTCAAGGCTACGACTTCGTTCAAGGAGATATTTCATTCAGGAATTGGGAATAGGGACCATGCTATGCCCAGTATGAGGGGCAGGGGTGAAGGGGTGTCACCTCAAGGCACCCCCCGTCCAGAGAAAGGGGTGGAAGTATAAATCCCAGTGGGGTGCCCTGTGCTCTAATTCGGGGGGAAAATGCAGCAAGGAGTCCAAAGGCAGGGGTCGTTTCCTAAGGAAATCACATTTGAGGTGCGCCTTGCAGGCGGAGTTCTGTTTTAGCAGAAGCAGCATGTGGGTAACAGCCTGAACAAGTGCAGAGCCTGGAAAATGAGTCTTTCAACCTGGAGGGAGGAACAGGCTGCGTTGGGGAGGGGTCTTCTCAGTTCCCCGCTGGAGATAGGCCTGCCTGCTTCTGTCCGAAGGGGTTTGGTGGCTGGAGGGGGTGAGGTCTTGGGGAGTGTGGGGTTGTGTGTGGTGTATGTGAATTGCAAAGACGAGTGGAGGCTGACCGAGGCTTCCAGCGACACCTTGACCACGGGCTAGCTCTCCAGCATCTGTAGGAATCAGAGGGAGAAGGGATGTTCTAAAATGATCATGGAGGGCCGGGCGTGGTGGTTCACGCCTGTAATCACAGCACTTTGGGAGGCCAAGGCAGATGGATCACTCGAGGTCAGGAGTTCGAGACCAGCCTGGCCAACATGGTTAAACGACGTCTCTACTAAAAATGGAAAAAAAAAAATGGCTGGGTATGGTAGTGGGCACCTGTAATCCCAGCTACTTGGGAAGCTGAGGCAGGAGAATGGCTTGAATCTGGGAGGTGGAGGTTGCAATGAGCCGAGTTCATGCCATTGCACTCCAGCCTGGGCGACAGAGCAAGACACAGTCTCTAAATAAATAAATAAGTAAAATGATCATGGAAGAACTGGGGACCTGATGGTGTGGTTCTGCACCCCCCACCAGTTGCTTCATTCATGCATGCATTCTACAGATACTCCCTGAGCACCTACTTCCATCTGGCATTGTGCTGGGCACTAGATAGAGGTCAATGAGACAGGGCCCTTGCCCTTGAGGGGTTCATAGTCTACCCAAAAAGGTACATAAACAATTCATTACAATACTACGTAATAATAAAGTGATAATAGCTCTGTTCATTGTTTATTCTGTCCTGGGTACTGGATACACAGCATCTTAGAATCACAACCACCTGGTCAACCTCATAGTGGCATTCCCATTTTAATAAACAGAGATTGAGGCCCAGAGAGGTTAAGTAATTAGTTCAAGGTCATCCAGTTTGAGCAGAAGCAAGATTGATATCCAAGTCTTTTTGACTCTAAAACTGTGCTCTTTCCACTGTACCATAAGCTCCTACTTAAGGAGTCTATACCCAGAGAGGGGGCACAGGAGTTGGTGTTGGGGGAAGGTTCCCCAAGGTGGGCAGGAGACTTGGAGAATGAGTTGGAGGCAGGTGGAAAAAGGGGTTGCTAAGCCAAGGGAAAGACATCAGAGGCCAAGTGCCCTGTGTCTCAGGAAGAGTGAAAATGTCACCTGTCCAGGGCCGGGCTGGACCCTCAGCCCTTCAATCTGGTGGTCTCCATGACAACAGGCTCACCCAAGTCTTTTGAAGTGCATTTTCCTGGAATTGGCACAGCAGAGGCATGGCCCATCTCTTTTTCTCTGAAAGGTGAGCTGGCTGTTTCCCAGGCTTCCCCCTCTCCCAGATTGCTCACTCTCCACTCAGGCTGTCTCTTCTCCCAAGAGCAGCAAGAGGCTAACTTATCTTTGCAATTTCTTTCTGTTTGGAAGTTACTTTCCTCTTTAGCGGCTGGTATGCATGCTTCAAGAAACAGAAATATTTTCTGAGTATTTTCAGTTGCACTGCATCTTCCTATATGGTATGTTATAAGGATCCTTTAAGATTAGGAGAAGCTGTGGGAGATTTAAGCCATTGCTACTTTACTCCCAAATTCATCACTAGGATTTAAAGATTTTAAGCTCATAACTCATGTTGCCATATGTGAACTGCTCAGAAAATGTTTTCCTAGAGCACTTCTGCAGAGCCATCTTTATTACTCTCATCTGTTTGGTAAGTAGGTTTGTGAACAATAGTTTTGATAAATTCTACCAGCATTTTACCAGTTCAAAAGCACTTTTTTTTTTTTTTTTTTTTTTGAGACAGGGTCTTGATGCATCACCCAGGTTGGAGTGCCATCATCGTGCAACCACAGCTCACTGCAGCCTAGACCTCCCAGCTCAATTGGGATCCCCCTCTTTTCCTGTCCCTCTCTCTCTACTTGCTTTCAAGCTGCCCTCACCCAGAACATGACTAAATGCCAGCTCCACACTGACGATGCCCACATTTCCACATTTCTTTTCTTTTCTTTCTTTCTTTCTTTTTTTTTTCCAGGCACAGTCTTGCTCTGTTGCCCAGGCTGGAGTGCAGTGGCGTGATCTCAGCTCACTGCAACCTCTGCCTCCCAAGTTTGAGCGATCCTCCTGCCTCAGCCCCACTAGTAGCTGGGATTACAGGCATGTGCCACCATGCCCGGCTAATTTTTGTAGTTTTAGTAGAGACGGGGTTTCACCATGTTGGCCAGGCTGGTCTTGAACTCCTGACCTCAGGTGATCCACCCACCTCGGCCTCCCAAAGTGCTGGGATTACAGGCTTGAGCCACGGTGCTAGGCTTTGACGACGCCCACATTTCTGTCCCTACCCTGGACCTCTTTCCTGAACTCTGGGCTCATGTATCTGATGCCTCCTGACATCTCAGATGGAACACCCGATGGCTCCCAGACCTGCTCTTCTCTCAGTGCTCCCCAGCTTGGCACACGGTACCACCATTCTACCAGTGGCTCAGGCCAAGCACCTGGGTACCATCTTTGACTCCTCTGATAGTCAGCTTGGGCTGCCATAAAAAAGTACAGTCATGCTTTGTTTAATGACGAGGATACAGTCTGAGAAATGTGTCATTAGGCAATTTCGTTGTTGTGTGAACATCATAGAGTGTACTTACACAAACCTAGATGGCATGGCCTACTACACACTTGACTGTATGGTATAGCCTGTTGCTCCTGGGCTACAAACCTGTACAGCATGTTACTGTACCTAATACTGTAGGCAATTGTAACACAGTGGTATTTGTGTATCTAAGTGTATCTAAACATAGAAAAGACACAATAACAATATAATATAAAAGATAAAAAATGGCACACCTGCAGGGTGCTGTGGCTTACGCCTGTAATCTCAGCATTTTGGGAGGCCGAGGTGGGCAGATTGTTTGAATCCAGGAGTTTGAGACCATCCTGGGCAACATGGCGAAACCCCGTCTTAAGAAAAATTAACTGGGCATGGTGGTGCATTCCTGAACACCCCTGTAGTCCCAGCTACTTGGGGGACTGAGGTGGCAGGATCACCAGAGCCCAGGAGGTCGACACTGCAGTGAGCCGAGATGGTACCACTACACTCTAGCCTGAGTGAGACAGGGTCTAAAAAAGAAAAAGAAAAAAAAATAACGTATACCTGTATAAGGCACTTACCATGAATGGAGCTTGCAGTGCTGGAAGTTGTATTGTATGAGTCAGTGAGTAAGTGGTGTATGAATATGAAGGCCTAGAGTGTTAACACTACTGTAGACTTTATAAACACTACACTTGGGCTACACTAAATGTATTTAAAAGCTTTTTTTTTTTTTGTCTAACCCTATTGGAAACAAAAAAAAGTGTTTTTTAAATTTCTTTCTTTTTTTTTTTTTTTTTTTTTTGAGACGGAGTCTCGCTCTGTCGCCCAGCCTGGAGTGCAGTGGCCGGATCTCAGCTCACTGCAAGCTCCGCCTCCCGGGTTCACGCCATTCTCCTGCCTCAGCCTCCCGAGTAGCTGGGACTACAGGCGCCCGCCACCTCGCCCGGCTAGTTTTTTGTATTTTTTAGTAGAGACGGGGTTTCACCGGGTTAGCTGGGATGGCCTCGATCTCCTGACCTCGTGATCCGCCCGTCTCGGCCTCCCAAAGTGCTGGGATTACAGGCTTGAGCCACCGCGCCCGGCCTTCAAATATTTTTAACTTTTTTTTTTTTTTTTTTTTTTTTTTTTTGAGATAGGGTCTCACTCTGTCACCCAGGCTGGAATGCAGACTGGCATGATCATGGCTTACTGAATCCTTGACCTCCTGAACTCAAGCAATCATTTCACCTGAGTAGCTGAGACTACAGGTGTGCACCACCATGCTCGGCTAATTTTTTTTTTTTGTTTTTTGGCCTGGCTAATTAAAAAAAAAATTTTTTTTAGAGACTGGGTTTTGCACCGTTGCCCAGGCTGGTCTCTAACTTCTGGACTCAAGCAGTCCTCCTGTCTCAGCCTCCCAAATTACTGGGATTACAGGCATGAGCCACTGCGCCCGGCCTAATTTTTTTTTTTTTTTTTGAGATGGAGTCTTACTCTGTCACCCAGGCTGGAGTGCGGTGGCACAATCTCGGCTCACTGCAAGCTCCACCTCCTGGGTTCACACCATTCTCCTGCCTCAGCCTCCCAAGTAGCTGGGACTATAGGCGCCTGCCACCATGCCCAGCTAATTTTTTGTATTTTTAGTAGAGACGAGGTTTCACTGTGTTAGACAGAATGGTCTCGATCTCCTGACCTTGTGATCCACCTGCCTTGGCCTCCCAAAGTGCTGGGATTACGGGTGTGAGCCACCGTGCCCAGCAATTTTTTTAACTTTTAAAAACTTTTTATACATTTTTTTGAGACAGGGTCTTGCTCTGCCACCCAGTCTGGAGTGCAGTAGTGCGATCATGGCTCACTGCATCCTCGACCTCCCAGGCTGGGTGATCCTCCCACCTCAGCCTCCTGAGTAGCTGGGGCCACTGGAGTGTGCCACCATGCCTGTCTATTTCACATTTTTTGTAGAGACTGTTTCCCTGTTTTGTCCAGGCTGATCTTGAATTCCTGGGCTTGAGAGATCCTCCTGCCTCGGCTTCCCAAAGCTCTGGGATTACAGGCATGAGCCACTGCACCTGGCAAATTTTAAAAAACTTTTTTACTCTTTTTTTTTTTTTTTTTTTTTTGAGGCAGAGTCTGGCTCTGTTGCCAGCCTGGCATGATCTCGGCTCACTGCAACCTCCCGGGTTCAAGTGATTCTCCTGACTCAGACTATTGAGTAGCTGGGACTACAGACATGCGACACCACGCCCAGCTAATTTTTGTATTTTTAGTAGAGACGGGGTTTCACCATGTTGGCCAGGATGGTTTCGATCTCGACCTCGTGGTCTGCCTGCCTCAGCCTCCCAAAGTGCTGGGATTACAGGCGTGAGCCACCGCGCCTGGCCTTTTTTGACTCTTTTGTAATAACACTTAGCTTAAAACACAAACACATTGTATAGCTGCACAAAATATTTTTTCTTTATATCCTCATTCTGTGCTTTTTCCTACTTATTTTTTTTTAATTTAAAAAACTTTTTGTTAAAAAAGACACAAACACACACATTAGCCTAGGTCTGCACAGAGTTAGGATTGTCAATATCACTGTCTTTCATCTCAACATTTTTTTTTTTTTGAGATGCAGTTTCACTCTTGTTGCCCAGGCTGGAGTGCAACGGCACGATCTTGGCTCACTGCAACTCTGCCTCCTGGGTTCAAATGATTCTCCTGTCTCAGCCTCCTGAGTAGCTGGTATTACAGGCACCTGCTACCACGCCTGGCTAATTTTTGTATTTTTAGTAGAGATGAGGTTTCGCCATGTTGGCCAGGCTGCCACTTCCACATCTTGACACACTGGAAGGTCTTCAGGGACAGTAACACACACGGAGCGCTCATCTCCTGTGATAACAATGCCACCTTCTGGATACCTCCTGAAGGACCTGCCTGAGCCTATTTACGGTTAACCTTCTTTTTAATAAGTAGAAGAAACATAAGCTAAGAGAATGATAAGAAGTATAGGAGGGTAAATGCCAGGTGTAGGAATTTTTCAGCTTCATTACAATCTTATGGGACTACTGTCATATATAATAGTTTCTTGTTGGACAAAATATCATTATGCAGTGCATGACTGTACCATAGGCTGGGGGGCTTAAACAACATAAATTTATTTTCTCACAGTTCTGGAGGCTGGAAGTCCAAGATCGGAGTGCCCACATGGTCAGCCAGGATGGTTCTGCTGAGGGCCCTCTTCCTAGCTTGTAGACAGCCACCTTCTTGCTGTGTCCTCACATGGCAGAGAGAGACAGAGATAGAGAATGAGGTGGGGTGGAGAGGGAGAGAGGGAGAACAAGTGTGCACAAGCTCTCTGGTGTCTCTTCTTATAAGGGCACTAATCCCATCACGAGAGCCACCCTTGGGACCTCATCTAAACCTAATCACCTCCCAAAGGCCCCATCTCTAATTACCATCACATTGGGGTTAGAGCTTCAACATGAACTTTGGAGAGACACAGTCTGGTCCAATCAGCACTCCTTTGTCTCTCACCCTCATACCTAATCCTTCAGTAAATCCAACAGGATGTACCTCCTACTTTCCAAATACATCCAGAACCTGCCTACTTCTCTTCACCACTGTTACCATGACCATCTGCTCTTGCCTGGGTTATTGCAGTGGCCTCTTGACTGGTAACCTGCTTCCACTGGCTCCTACAGCCCATGGTCCCCAGGCAGCCAGGACTTTAACATAACAAATCGGATCATATGACTTCTTTTTTTTCTTTTTTTTTTGACATGGAGTCTCGATCTGTTGCCCAGGCTGGGGTGCAGTGGCCGGATTTCAGCTCACTGCAAGCTCCGCCTCCCGGGTTTACGCCATTCTCCTGCCTCAGCCTCCCAAGTAGCTGGGACTACAGGCGCCCGCCACCTCGCCCGGCTAGTTTTTTTTGTATTTTTTTAGTAGAGACGGGGTTTCACCGTGTTAGCCAGGATGGTCTCATTCTCCTTACCTCGTGATCCGCCCGTGATCCGCCCGTCTCAGCCTCCCAAAGTGCTGGGATTACAGGCTTGAGCCACCGCGCCAGGCCGGATCATATGACTTCTCTGCTGTTAACCCCTTAGTTGCTCCCCGTAGTCCTCACTGTGAAGTCCCTGCTCCTCCCTGCACCCTGGGTGCCCTGGCCCAGCTGCCCCCCTCCCAGCATGCCCCTTGCACTGCTCGTGTTCCAGCCACAAGCTGCTCAGGGCCAACAGCTCTTGCCAGACCTTGAGGACCCATCTCATCATCTCCATCCTGTCTCTTCCTACCCTGCTGTGCCACGTCTCTTGCCAGGCCCTGGGTAGAGATGATGTATAGCAGGGGTTATACCTTGTTCCACTGGATGCCCAGTGCCTAGCACAGTGTCTGGCACACAGTAGGTGCTCACTCAACACATGTTTGTTAAATGAAGGAAGACTTTGTCTTCTTCCAAATCTCATCTGTTCGAAAGTTGTTATGGACTGGGCACATAATTGCAGCACTTGGGGAGGCTAAGATAGGAGGATCATTTGAGCTCATGAGTTCAAGACCAGCCTGGGCAACATGGAAAAACCCCATCTCTACAAAAAATACAAAAGTTAGCCTGTAGAGTGGCTTGCACCTGTAGTCCCAGCTACTCGCTTGGGAGGCTGAAAGTGAGAGGATCACCTGAACCCAGGATATTGAGGCTGCAGTAAGCCAAGCTGTGATTGTACCACTGCCCTTCAACCTGGGTGACAGAGTGACACCCAATCTCAAAAAGAAAAAAAAAGTTATTATGTCATTGGGGCTGCTGGTCTGATGGTCCTTCCTGAATGTGCCTATCCTAGGCCCCTAGCCCCTGCTGCCACCTCCCTCCAGTCAATGACAGGAGAATGCGTCAAGACTCTGCCTGCCCTCTCCATCTGTTCCTATCAGAGACACTATCACCCCGTAGTGTATTGGAGCCAGCCACCCATTTGCCCTTCCTGCTCAGCCAATCAGAACAATAATAATCAGCACATCTGTTGAATGCTTACAAAAATGCCAGCGATCTACATCACTTATTTGGAATCCTTATACTTCCACAAAGGAACTATGTTATTACTCCTACAGATAACAAAAATGAGACTCAAAGAGGGTTCAATTACTTGCCCAAGGTCATACAGTAAAGATGTGATGGATGGATGGATGGATGGATGGATGAATGAATAAATGGATTAACAAGAGCTTTACTGACTCTGGTGCTTTGCTATTTTTCTCTCTTTCCAATATAAACATTGGGGGTGGCTCCATGGAACTAAAGGGGCCAAGTGGCTTTGGGGATTCCTGAGCCAAGAGAGCAGGAGGTTGGGAGGAGTTGACCCTGGTAGAAATCAGCTCTGAGCAACCCCAAGTTACTCAGTAACCTCAAATACTTGGTCCCCAGGGACAAACTGGCCAATCTGGGCCAGGGCAGGCAGCAGACACCGGTTCCCCTTGGCCACCCTTCTGGCACTCAGCTGGTCACAGCTGGAATCTGGAGATGGAAGGTCAAAGATGGGACAGACTTCAGGCCAGGCAAATGACAGCTGATGGTGGAGTCAGGGGCTTCTCAGAGGAGGCCTGGAGTGGAAGGAGGAGTGAGAGATGAAGCCCTCACCATTCCATCAGAACCACCAGGGCCAGAGAAGGCAGGGGGAGGACCAAGGGCTTGACATCACTTCACAATCCAAAAGGAAACCATAAACTAAGCCTCTCCATAGTGTTTGGTAAGTGGTGGGCCAGGGGGTCCTCTAAGATCCTCTAAGGTGGCAGCCTGGCAGGGAAGTCCTCAGACAGGTGGGGGAGCCAGGGAGGGGACCCTCCCAAGGGGAGGGCTGTCAGGGTCTTGCTGTCTTCTGGACCAGGGCTGATACCAGCTAAGCTGGTGCTCACTAGCTGTTGAAATATCAAGATTATCTCATTCAAGTTGGCAAGTAGCTGTTGCCCAAAGGTCTCTAAGTGTACCCTCCAGAGATTGGCCCAGCTCTCCTGGGCCAGCAGGGGGGAGTTCCTTTACATCTCCCCATAATCCAGCAACGAAGAGGTTAACACCTACCAGGCAGAGGGCCCCAGGACCGAGCCCTGTTTTATACCTTGACTAGAACATGAGGTTGTAGCCCCAGACCTGGCCCAGGGTTGGTGCTAAATGAGTATTTGTTGAGTGAATGAATGAGCAACAGAGGAGAGAGAATCAGAGACCTAGAGGAATGAAAAGAGACTAAGGTGACAAAGAGATGGAAGAGGCTGGAATCAGGGAGGCACTTCCCAGAAGATGCTGGGAAGGCCCAGCCTACTCCTTGTTTTCCCTGGTTTGCAGCTTTTGAAGGCTCTTCCCATCCCAGGGCCTGTCCAGTCCCTGCTTGGACAGCCCTGAGCAACCCCCCACTCCCAGACAGGACTCAGGCAGTGTCTTGGGGCAGAAGGCTGGACCTGGGTGGAGCCTCCAGATGCAGAATCATTATACAAAGGATGCTGACCTGATATACCCCTTGCCCCAGGAAGGGCTAGAAAACAAGCTTCCTGCTGAGCAAGTAGGGACAGAGAGTCTCTCTGGGACAGAGGCCACTGAGGGCCAGAAAGCCCTCTACCAGAAAGCAGTGCTACCAGAGTCTGCCACCCAGAGTCTGACCCCTGGCTGGCACCTGAGTTAGGGAAACTGGATACCTAGAATCCAACTGTCCTCCAGAGTCCACTCTGTGCCAGAGGCTGGAGCCCCTAAGGGGAGGTAGAGAGAAGTGAGCTGGGGAAGGGACAGCAGGAAAGAAAAGGAAGAGGTTAGGGACTCTACTGTTGACCCCATCCCTGCCCATTCCTGAGAAGGAGCCCTACCCTGCATCTGTTCTGGGGGGAGGCTGGCCCCTAGGGACCTAGGCCATATTCATGGGAGTGGCAGCTTTCCCTTGGGACTGGGGTTTGGGACACCATTACAGACACCCACGGGCTCCTTCCACACAATGGTTCCCTCAGACAGGCTGGCCTGGGATGGGCGGCAGCATAGAGAGAGAGCCTCCCCTCCCACCAGCCCCATGGAACACTTGCCTTCACCCTGTGGAGGTGTCACATGTCAGAACCAATAGTGCCAGGGTTCCACACCTATTTAGAGCCCTTCAGTGGCCCAGAACCCACTGAGTAGAGGCTCTGTGCCTTAGCAGGGCCTTCAGGGCCTTCCCAGCACTGCCCCCAGCCTCTCCCAGCCTCAGTTCCTGAACACATTGGATGCTTACACTGCCAGGCTCGGTCTATGTTGGTCCCACTTCTTGTAATATCTCCTCTTCCTTCTTCACTTGTCCAGTTCATAGGTTGTCCTTCCAGATCACCTTCATATATTCACTACCTTCTCAGGAAGCTATTCTCCGTCTCAGTCCCCTCCTTTACCCCATCCCTGGGGCCTCTGCAGCCTCTCCTCTTGGGCCCCTGCAATCTCTGTTCCTCTCTGGGTTGGTCGCTTATCCCACTGGTAATCAAATTTCCTCCTAAGTGTCTGTCTCCACACCAGACAGTGGCTCCTGGAGGGAGTGGCTATCTGGTTCATCTCCAAAGCCTGCCTCACAGTAAGTGTTCAATAAATGTCTGTCTCCTCCATGTCTGTCTACCGGGCCCCCAGTGGATGCCAATCTTGCTTGGGTAATGAGGAACTCTGGACTTGGAATTGAGAAGCCCTCGTTGCATTCAGCCTCCCTCCACTGCAGCTGCAGAGGCAGCCCAGGCTCTCTCACATCCACAGTGGGCACGCAGGGAACCCGGGTGTCAGTGTGGCCCCTGCCCGGCCTGCTTCCCTGTGGTGTGGTACAGATTGGGGGTAGGAAAGGGAAGAGTCCCTTACCTTACACCACTTAGAGCAGTGTAAGGGACTCCACTGCAGAGGCCCAGACTCCCCAGCCTGATTAATCATGAGTGCCTGAAGAGCATTGTTTATCTCTGTTCTCCACCTCTGCTTTTTCAGTAGGGAAAAGATTGAGTAACCCCTAAACTCTCTCTTGTATTAACCCTAGAGGGGCCAAACCAAGGGTTTTTGTTTTTTTTTTTTTTTTTTTTTTGGTTTTTTTTTGTTTTTTTTTTTGGACAGAGTCTTGCTCTGTTGCCCACTCTGGAGTGCAGTAGCACGATCTCGTCTCACTGCAACCTCCACCTTCTGGGTTCAAGAGACCCTCCTGCCTCAGCCTCCTGAGTAGCTGGGACTACAGGAGCACTGCCACCATGCCGAACTAATTTTATTTTATTTTATTTTATTTTATTTTATTTTATTTTATTTATTTATTTTATTTTTAGTAGAGACAGGGTTTCACTATGTTGGCCTAGCTGGTCTCCAATTCCTGACCTCAAGTGATCCACCCAACCCGGCCTCCCAAAGTGCTGGGATTACAGGCCTGAGCCACCGCGCCCGGCCCAGACCAGGATTTTTAAGGGCCACTTATTCCTTGGGAGACACTCTAAAGTAACATCATGTATGAGGGTGCGGGTTCTCCCACCCCCAGGTCCCACAGCTGTGCCTATCAGGGCAGAACACATGGTGCCTTTCCAGGGTCACGTCCAAGGACCTGGCACCGTAACAGTGCTAGGGTCAGCGCCAGGACTGTGCGACTCCCTTCCCCAAGTCTTGGCCCCACCTCGGGCCGAGGGTCCAGGACCCCCCGACGCCCTGCTCCTGGTCCCCGGGGCCCTGGGCCTGCGGCAGGTGAGGGCGGGGCCTCTGTGGGCAGGGCCTCTGTGGGCGGAGCTCTGCGAAACCTGCCCTGCCGCCGGGGATTGTCTGCCAGAGCCTGCGAGCGCCAGCCTAGATCGCAGCCCAGACCTATGGCCGGGTCTCCCAGCCGCGCCGCGGGCCGGCGACTGCAGCTTCCCCTGCTGTGCCTCTTCCTCCAGGGCGCCACTGCCGTTCTCTTTGCTGTCTTTGTCCGCTACAACCACAAAACCGACGCTGCCCTCTGGCACCGGGGCAACCACAGTAACGCGGACAATGAATTTTACTTTCGCTACCCAAGTGAGTGTGGGGTGAGGGCGCGCGGGAAGCAAAGAACCCAAGCTTTGCAAAGATCCTCCGGCGTTTTGGGAGGGAGCATTTGGGTGCCCCCATGTAGCTGGGCAGCCATCTCGCTCTGAGGTGGAGAGGCTCTGGGTTTAAAATCTCACCCTTTCACTAGTGCCTGCTATGATCCAGGGTACCGTGCTGGTACATATACATTATCTCACTTAGTCTATGAGATAGACAAAGGTGGGGAAACTGAGGCTTGGTTAAGTGGCTGATTCAGGGTCACATAGTCACAAGTGGGGGAGTTGGGATTGGAAGCCAGATCTAGAGCCCCAGCTTTAACCATCCCCTTGTCCCACTCTCAATTGGCCTAGTTGGGCTTTGCTGGGCCCAACTAGGCCCAGCAAATTGGCCTAGTTGAGACTGCCTTTCCTAGGGGCTCCACCCTGAGCATGGGAAAGAGAATCCTGCTGGGCAAGGAAGGTAAGAGTGGGGTTGCGAGAGGTCATAATGGCAGGTGTTAGGTATGAATCGCCCACACATGTAGGCAGCCAAGACCAGCTGGGATCAGGCATTTCTTCCCCAGTCCCTCAAAGCTGGTCCTTTCAGAGACAAAGAGAAAATGAGGCAACTGGCCAGTCGTGGTGGCTCACACCTGTAATCCCAGCATTTTGGGAGGCTGAGGCAGGTAGATCATCTGAGGTCAGGAGTTTAAGGCCAGTCTGGCCAACATGGTGAAATCCCCATCTCTACTAAAAACACAAAAATTTAGCCGGGTGTGGTGGTGGGCACCTGTAGTCCCAGCTACTTGGGAGGCTGAGGCAGGAGAATCTCTTGAATTCGGGAGACGGAGGTTGCAGTGAGTCAGGATCATGCCACTGCACTTCAGCCTGGGTGACAGAGCCAGACTCCATCTCGAAAACAAAACAAAAGAAACAAAAAATTAGCCGGGCGTGGTGGTGGGCGCCTGCAATCGTGGCTACTTGGGAGGCTGAGGCAGGAGAATCACTTGAACCAGGGAAGTGCAGGTTGCGAGGTTGCAGTGAGCCGAGATTGCACCACTGCACTCCAGCCTGGGCGACAACAGAATGAAACTCTGTCTCAAAAAAAAAAAAAAAAAAAAAAAGAAAGAAAGAAAGAAAGAAAGACAAAAAGAAAGAAAATGAGGCACCCTCTACCTGCTAATCACAGAGCAGCAGCCCCCAGACTTGGCAGGAAGCATGGTAGGGTCATTAGCCCATTTCACAGAGGGGGAAGCTGAGTCTCAGAGGGGTTGTGAGTTGTTCACTATCACCCATCAGGTGAGTGGCAGAGCTGGAACTAGAACTTAGGCATCCTAAGCTTTTTGCCCAAGTCACCTGCCTGCTGACAAGTTTCGATAGAGAGAGAGTTAACCTCCCACCCCCACCCTTAGCCCCATGGGAATAGAGCCTCTCCTTCAAAGGTTGGGGACCCTGTCTTGCAATTTAGACCCTAGGCATCTGGGACCAAGAGCACCAGATCTCCCAGAATTTATCACAAGTGCTTGGGCAGGTCATCTCCAAGCCTCAGTTTTTCCCATCTGAGCAAGGGGAAAAAGGATGCCTCAGTTTAAAGGAGATACATTCAAACAAGGCCTAGAGCGTGAGAGTCTCCTATTAAAAATTTCCAGCTGTCATTACCCTACTTCCTTTCTCTCTCTCTTTTTTTTTTTTTTTTTTTTTGAGACAGAGTCTTACTCTGTTGCCCAGGCTGGAGTGCAATGGCACGATCCCGGTTCACTGCAACCTTCACCTCCCAGGTTCAAGCAAATCACCCTCCTCAGCCTCCTGAGAAGCTGGGATTACAGGCGCCCATCAAAACGCCTAGCTAAGTTTTGTATTTTTAGTAGAGACAAGGTTTCGCCATGTTGGCCAGGCTGGTCATGAACTCCTGACCTCAGGTGATCCACCCGCCTTGGCCTCCCAAGTGCTGGGAGTACAGGCGTGAGCCACCGCACCTGGCCCTATTACCCTACTTTCTGTATGCAGAGCTGATGGCAGGCTATCCCCACCTCACCCTGTTCTAGACCCAACAAAATGAAGCTCAAAACACTGCGGATATAGAGCGTGAGGTGGAAACTTGGACTTGGGCATGAAACACCAGACCCCCCACCCACCCTAGGCAGAAGGGGCTACAGCTCCTCCCTCCCCATATTTCATCCACAGTCCTGGCTAGAAAAGAAGGATAAAGAGTTGGGAGGGAGCAGTCCAGAGTCTGACAGAAGTAAGCTGTTGTGTAAGGGTCTGACCTGGCTGCTTGTCGTGAACCCCTGACTTGCTTCTCCTCGAAGCCCTCCTTATTACAAAGCCTTCCCTGGAGTCCAGCCTCTTGCCCCTGTGCTGCAATGGTAGGCTCTCCTCAGACATACAGTATTTCATCTCTGAATTGCAATAAGGGAGATATAACAGGTGGGATTCCTACTTCTTTTTTTGCCCTAGGTTTCCATTCCTGTGGACTTGGATACTGTTGTGGGGGAAGGTTGGAAAGGAGGGAGGTGCAAGGTCCCTAGAGCCTGGGGCTTTGATGAGCCGGGTCCTCATCTGTCCCGGTGCCCAAGGGAAGGGGTCAGGGCCAGAGGGAGGTGTAGCCACTGCCCTTTGATTCGGGAGATGAAAGGGAGTTGTGCGGCTGTTGCTGAGCTCCAGGACCGGCCAATGCCAAGACATGGCTAGTCTGAGGGTCCGTCTGTTTTCTCTGCTGGAAGGACCCTGAGAGCCCATCTGGTTCACCCACTCAGATGTTGAGAGTGAGCCAGAGAGGTCATGTGACCTGGCCAAGTCACACAGCAAGTTACAGAAGAGCCAGGCTAGAACTAGGTCTCTTGATTCCCCATCTGTGTCCTTCCCCCTACACTACAAGCCTCTTCTTCCTGAAAGCAAGTGGTGGAAAAATAACAAAGAAGGGGAAAGAGCCAGGGCTAAAGGGCTACAGAAGCAAACATGAGAAAGCGTTCTGAAAAAACATGGACAGGTTCTTATTTTTATACGTATCACAGACCTTACTTGCAGAGAGAGGGATTTAGGATAGATGGAATCAGGATCTTCCTGGAAGAGATGGGGGATGAAGGATGTGACCAGCACCAGAGTGGCTTGTGATCTCTTCTAGGAGAGAGAACACAGCCCTACTGTCCCCTAGAGGCAGGCGGGATGAATGGTGGGGAAGTTGGGGTAGATGGCCCCCTCAGCTCCCCCTGCTTCTTCTTGCTTATCATATTTAATATCCATACTTTACAGATGAGAAAACAGGCTCAGAGGCTTGCCCAAGGTCATAGGATCAGAAGGAGGCAGGGAGTCCTGGAATTAACTGATTGATTGAAACAGGGTCTCACTCTGTCACCCAGGCTGGAGTGCAGTGGCATGATCACGGTTCACTGTAGCTTCCACCTCCCAGGCTCAAGCAATGCTCCTGCCTCAGCCTCCTAAAGTGCTTGGATTACAGGCATGAGACACCAGGCCTGGCCAGACCTAGAATTTAAATCAAGCTCTGCTAGATGCCAAAGCCCCAGCTTTAACAGCTTTCTTCTCCCATAATCTTGTCTGGTC
This sequence comes from Macaca thibetana thibetana, assembly GCF_024542745.1. NCBI lineage: Eukaryota > Metazoa > Chordata > Mammalia > Primates > Cercopithecidae > Macaca > Macaca thibetana. The sequence continues at coordinate 128,945,892 of NC_065578.1, forward strand.
CAGGATTTATCTAGCTGGATTGCAGAGAGGCAGTAAGAGAAGGAGGGAGAGTAATAGGTGGCTTTGAAGAGCTTTATCTTCTCTCCAGTCAAAGGTGCTTGGGGCTGGGCACTGTGGTTCATGCTGTTATCCCAGCACTTTGGGAAGCCAAGGTGGGAGGACTGCTTGAAGCCAGGAATTTGAGACCAGCCTGGGCAACAAACAAAGTGAGACCTCTTCTCTATAAAAAATAAAATTAGCCCAATGTGGTAACAAGCACCGGTAGTCCTAGCTACTCTGGAGGCTGAGGAGGGAAAATTGCTTGAGCCCAGGAGGTTGAGGCTGCAGCGAGTTGTAATGGCACCACCGCACTCAAGCCTGGACAACAGAGCAAGACTCTGTCTCAAAAAAATTAAAAAGTGCATGGGTTTGGTGGAGGTGGGGCAGGGTGGGCATCAGACTCCGTCCCACCTGCACAGGCATACTCTAAAGGGGATGTTGAGAGGTTGCCTTATCTTTTTCCTCCACCTCCAACTGGAACAGCCCCTCACCTCTCAGAGCCCAAAAAGAATTTCTCATTGTGGAATGTTCCCAGAGAAGGAGATTTCTTGATGTTTAGACTCTAGTTGAAAGGTCAGAGCCTTGAGTTTTGATTCCCAACAAACCTGGGGTGGGAGATGTAAACACTTACACCACACAAGTTCTGGACTGGTTTTGGCATGTAATGGTCAGGAGCCCTTCGACCTAGCACCCTTCCTTATCTTGCTGTCCTTGAGCACTAGAATAGACATGGATTCTCTTTACTTTTTGCACAAGGAGAAAAGCAGCCAGCGGTGAGGCTAAAAGAACTTAGGGTGCGGGCTGAGTTTTAAGTGATGCTTCCCCTCCCTTTTTTTCCCCATCATCTCAAATGTTTATCATTTATTTGTGTTGGGAACATTCAGTACCCTCCTCCTGTTTGAAATGATAGAATATATTATTGTTAACTGTAGTCACTCTACAGTGCTATAAGGTCCTCAACTCCTAGGCTGGTTAGGACTGGGGTTGCACAGCAGGAGGCGAGTGAATATCACTGTCTGAGCTCTGTCTCCTGTTAGATCATGGTGGCATTAGATTCTCACAGGAGTGCGAACCCTATTGCGAACTGTGCATGTGAGGGATCTCGGTTGTGCACTCCTTATGAGAATCTAATGCCTGATGATCTGAGATGGAACAGTATCAATCCGAAACCATCTCCCACCCCCCAACCATTTGTGGAAAAATTACCTTCCAGGAAACTGGTCCCGGATTCCAAAAAGGTTGGGGATCACTGGGTATAGATCACTAGATCTATACCTTATTCCTTCTATCTTAGATATAATTGGCTGTAATTTTGTATCCTTTAACAATCTCTCCCTATTCCCCCTTCCCCCTACTCTTCTGTCTTTATTATCGTTTGTTCTACTTTTTACTTCTATGAGAGCAACTTTTTTTTAACTTCCACATATGAGTGAGAACATGCAGTGTTTAGCTTTCCATTCCTGGCTTATTTCACATATAAAGTCCTCCAGTTCCATCCGTGTTGCCAGGAATGACAGGATTCTTTTTTTTTTTTTTTTTTTTTTTTTTTTTTTTGAGATGGAGTGCGCTCTTGTTGCCCAGGCTGGAGTGCAATGGCACGATCTCAGCTCACTGCAATCTCTGCCTCCCAGGTTCAAGTGATTCTTCTGCCTCAGCCTCCTGAGTAACTGGGATTACAGGTGCCCGCCACTACACCTGGCTAATTTTGTATTTTTAGTAGAAATGGGGTTTCTCCATGTTGGTCAGGCTGGTCTCGAACTCCCGAACTCAGGTCTGCCTGCCTCGGCCTCCCAAAGTGCTGGAATTACAGGCATGAGCCACCTCGCCTAGCCAGAATTCCATTCTTTTTTATGGCTGAATAGTATCCCACAGTGTATATATACCACATTTTCTTTATCCATTCATCTGTTACTGTTTTAGGATCTGGATGATTTGGGGAGTGGGTAGGTCTGGAGAAGCAGTGCAGGGTTGGTAGCTGCAGACCTCTCTAATTTCTTTTTTTTTGGAGACACAGCTTCGCTCTTGTTGCCCAGGCTGGAGTGCAATGGCACTATCTTGGCTCACTGTAACTTCTATCTCCTGGGTCAAGCGATTCTATTGTCTCAGCCTTCCTAGTAGCTGGGATTGCAGGTGTGAACAACCACACCCGGCTAATTTTTATATTTTTAGTAGAGGTGGGGTTTCGCCATGTTGGCCAGGCTGGTCTTGAACTCTTGACCTCAGGTGATCCACCCACCTCAGCCTCCCAAAGCGCTGGGATTACAGGCGTGAGCCACTGCGCCCGGCCTCAGACCTCTAATTTCAGCACGTATCCAGCCCTCTTCCAGGGCCTTGCTAACTCATTTCTTATCTGCCCATGCATATGACACACACACACACACACACAAAGCATAAAATCATACTTCTCTCAAAGTTATTGATTGCATTCTAAAGTTCAGTAATTGAGCCAGGTGTGGTGGCTCATGCCTGCAATCCCAGCTACTCTTGAGGCTGAGGTGAGAGGATTGCTTGAGGCTAGGAGTTTGAGAGCAGCCTGGGCAGTAACATAGCGAGACTGACATCTCTACAAAAATAAATAAAGTTCAACAATTATTTTCTGACTTGTCGGTGCCTCATCAGATTCCACCAAAAAAAGGGGAGCATAATTTTTTTTCTTTTCTTTTCTTTTTTTTGACGTGGAATCCACTCTGTTGACAGGCTGGAGTGCAATGGCGCTATCTCGGCTCACTGCAACCTCCGCCTCCTGGGTTCAATTGATTCTCCTGTCTCAGCCTCCCGAGTAGCTGGGACTACAGACACATGCCACCATGCCCAGCTAATTTTTGTATTTTTAGTAGACATGGGGTTTCACCATGTTGGCCAGGATGGTCTTGATCTCTTGACCTTGTGATCTGCCCGCCTAGGCCTCCCAAAGTGCTGGGATTACGGGCGTTAGCCACCGTGCCTGGCTTGTTTTCTTTATGATCAACCTCTTTCTACAAGAGACTTGAAGTCATTTACAACCAAAACATGTGTATAAGAAAAGCAAAGGAGGCCGGGCGTGGTGGCTCAAGCCTGTAATCCCAGCACTTTGGGAGGCCGAGACGGGCGGATCACAAGGTCAGGAGATCGAGACCATCTTGGCTAACATGGTGAAACCCCGTCTCTACTAAAAATACAAAAAACTAGCCAGGCGAGGTGGCGGGCGCCTGTAGTCCCAGCTACTTGGGAGGCTGAGGCAGGAGAATGGCGTAAACCCGGGAGGCGGAGCTTGCAGTGAGCTGAGATCCGGCCACTGCACTCCAGCCTGGGCGACAGAGCGAGACTCTGTCTCAAAAAAAAAAAAAAAAAAAAAAAAAAAAAGAAAAGCAAAGGAGAGAAGCAGAACATAAATAATGAACCACATACGGGGCCTACAGTTGTCCAGTTGTGATTCCAGTGGAACTCTGAGCTCCAGGCAGCCAAGGAAGCCTCACACATGCAGTGCTTTGACTCTTCCATGCCTGTCTTCCTTGCTGTGTGAGAGTATGGACTATGGCTGCCTTGATGACAGTTAATTCCCAGAGCCCGGTCCATGGTGCGCAGCACCTTGGCTGCCTGAAGGTGGGAAAGCAGACCGGTTCCTGGGGAAAGTGACATTTCTTAGCACTAAGTTCTAAGGGAAATTTTTCACAGCCGGGTGCAGTGGCTTATGCCTGTCATCTGAACAATTTGGGAGGCTGAGGCAGGTGGATCACTTGAGATTAGGAGTTTGAGACCAGCCTGGCCAACATGGTTAAGCCCCGCTTCTATGAAAAATACAAAAATTAGCCAGGCAGAGTGGTGCATGCTTGTAATCCCAGCTACTGGAGAGGCTGAGGCACTAGAATCGCTTGAACCCAGGAGGCAGAAGTCGAAGTGAGCTGAGTCACACTACTGCACTCCAGCCTGGGTGACAGAGTGAGACTGTCTAAAAAAAAGAAACAAAATTTTTACATGAAGCTATAAAATTGGGGTTTAGGGTGATAATAGCCCATTTCTCAATAACATATTTACAACAAATGCAATAACAGTGCTCATGACATGCTTTCTCTGGTGTTTCTTGATTAAAGTAAAAAATATAGCATGGTATTACTATGTACATAGACCCAAGACAAAAGAAAACAGGACCAGATGGTTGGGCTGAACATCATCAGACTAGGTTGATTCAAACCTTATTTACAAGTTTACAAATAGATGGGAGGGGGCAGTTACAGAACAAGCTAATAACTAAAGCAAAGTATTTGCATTTACCTCATACCTCATTTTCTTTCTTTTTTTAGATGGAGTCTCACTCTGTTGTACAGGCTAGAGTGCAGTGTCGCGATCTTGGCTCACTGCAAGCTCCGCCTCCCGGAGTAGCTGAGACTACAGGCGCCCACCACCACGCCCGCTAATTTTTTGTATTTTTAGTAGAGATGGGGTTTCACTGTGTTAGCCAGGATGGTCTCGATCTCCTGACCTCATGATCCGCCCACCTCAGCCTCCCAAAGTGCTAGGATTACAGGCGTGCGCCCCGCACCCGGCTGACCTCATTTTCAATATTACTGTATGTTATTATTTGTTAGAGATGGGGTCTCACTCTGTAACCCAGGCTGGAGTGCAGTGATGTGTTCATAGCTCACTGTAGCCTCAGACTCCTGAGCCCAGGCGATCCTTCTGCTTCAGCCTCCTGAGTAGCTATAGGCGCCTGCCACCAGGCCAAGTTGATTATTATTATTGTTTTATATAAATGGGCCCGCCAAAACGCCTAGCTAAGTTTTGTAGTTTAGTAGAGACAGGGTTTCACCGCGTTAGCCAGGATGGTCTCGATCTCCTGACCTCGTGATCCACCCGCTTCGGCCTCCCAAAGTGCTGGGATTACAGGCGTGAGCCACCGCGCCCGGCCCCAAATTTTTTAAAAAAATAACTGGGCACAGTGGGCCTCACCTGTAGTCCCAGCGTCTTAGGAGGCCAAGGTGGGAGGATTGGCTGAGTACAGGAGTTTGAGGCTGCAATGAGCTATGATCATGCCACTGCACTCTTCCCTGGGTGACAGAACGAGACATCTAGTAATAATAATAACTTAAAAATCCTCAAAAGGAAGAGGTATAGTCTCTGAAGTATGAGGGATGGAGGGTAGATGTGAAGAAGGACTTTCTTTCTTTTTTTTTTTTTTTTTTTTGAGACGGAGTCTCGCTGTGTCTCCCAGGCTGGAGTGCAGTGGCGTGATCTCGGCTCACTGCAAGCTCCGCCTCCCGGGTTCACGCCATTCTCCTGCCTCAGCCTCCCAAGTAGCTGAGACTACAGGCGCCCGCCACCACGCCCGGCTAGTTTTTTGTATTTTTAGTAGAGACGGGGTTTCACCATGTTAGCCAGGATAGTCTCGATCTCCTGACCTCGTGATCCACCCGCCTCGGCCTCCCGAAGTGCGGGATTACAGGCTCGAGCCACCGCGCCCGGCCGTGAAGAAGGACTTTCTAGCAGAGAGGAAATGTTGAAAAGAAGTCTGTAGTGGGGATAATTTTGAGCATGGAGAAAGTCAGGGACTGCAGCAGAAAAGAGCACAGGTTGGACTTCCAGCCAGTCTGTTGTAAGAGACCCAGGGATAAGGCAAATGAATAGAGCAGAAGGCTTTACTCCCTTGCTCTGACATGAGGACGGCAGGGATGTTGGGGTCCCACTGCTCCAAGCTGGCCAGCTCTGTGCAGGTGGCTCAGAGCTGGGAGCCCCTGACGTGCCTGGGGAGTTTTATAGGCTCGGCTCAAGGCAGCCCTGGCTGGTGAGAGCCAGGGGCACTGGCAGGGTAGCTGACTGAATTATGGGCTACGGCTAGAGCAGCCCCCAAGTGCCCCACCTGTCCCTGTCCACCGCAGGCTTCCAGGATGTGCATGCCATGGTCTTCGTGGGCTTTGGCTTCCTCATGGTCTTCCTGCAGCGTTACGGCTTCAGCAGCGTGGGCTTCACCTTCCTCCTGGCTGCCTTTGCCCTGCAGTGGTCCACACTGGTCCAGGGTTTTCTCCACTCCTTCCACAGTGGACACATCCATGTTGGCGTGGAGAGGTGGGCAGCCACCGCCTACCCAGCTCCCCCAGGTTCACTCGGGGGGCCCCTGCCCATGGGCCCCAGATCTAGCCCTGCCCTTCAAGTCTGCTTCCTGACTCATGATTCTGGGTGTCACTTGGTTTCTCTAGGTGTCCTGCCTGTCCTTATTGCCTGATTTCCTCTCCCATCCTTGACCCTCACACTCAGCCCCACCTCCTCATTCTTTAGGGCCCTTGTTCCCCAAGAGCTGTGAGAAGGGTAGACAGCTCTGGTTCCTCCACCTAGTGTGGCTTTTGTCAGCCGAGTCACAGAACCTCCTTGAGACTCGATTTCCTCATCTACAAACAGGGCCAGGTGATCCCTTCCAACTCCAGGGAGGAGCTTGACCTCCTTGTCTTTTCTCCAGAACTCCACCCCCACCCCACCCACCAAGTCATGCTGCCCTGGCTTCATGCCAGGCAGGAGCCCAGAGGCCAGTCTCCCTCACCCCTCTTGTGCTCCCTCTTCTGCCCCATCCCCAGCATGATCAACGCTGACTTTTGTGCGGGGGCCGTGCTCATCTCCTTTGGTGCCGTCCTGGGCAAGACTGGGCCTGCACAGCTGCTGCTCATGGCCCTGCTGGAAGTGGTGCTGTTTGGCATCAATGAGTTTGTGCTCCTTCATCTCCTGGGGGTGAGAGTCGGGGGAGGGATGGAGTGGGGGGTGGGGGGTGGTCAAGGTCAGCCTCTGAGCCAGGAGCGTGGGGGCGGGGGCAGGGTGCTGCCTCTCCACCTCACCACACCTCCCCAGGTGAGAGATGCCGGAGGCTCCATGACTATCCACACCTTCGGTGCCTACTTTGGGCTGGTCCTTTCGCGGGTTCTGTACAGGCCCCAGCTGGAGAAGAGCAAGCACCGCCAGGGCTCCGTCTACCATTCAGACCTCTTCGCCATGATTGGTGAGGCCTGCGAGGTGCAGTAGCAGGGCAGGGGGCTGGTCTGGAGGCCTCTGATCCCGGCTAGAGGCGACTGTCTCTCGTGGTGCTGACTGCAGTCCTGGGGTTGTGCCTGGGCACTCACTTCCCATTTGGATTCTGCTGTGAGAGCTCTGGGATCTGCACTTATCATTCTCAACAGTTTTATGATAAGTTCTTAGAATTCAGCCCTGGGGAATGCATATGCCCTGGGTCCTTTCTAAATCCACCTCCATCCCTACTTAAAACCTTCCAGGGCTCCCACCAGCCACAGGTTAGAAAGTGGCCTCCTCAGCTGCCATGTCAGCCCCTCCTCCTCCCTCCTCACTGGCTCAGGCTCCAGCCAGACTCAGCTTTTGCCTGCCCTTGCCTCCAGGCCTTTGCGTGTCTGGTTCCCGACAAACAGGCAGTCTCTGCAGGCCCCTGGTGCTGCCTTACCCCTCCTAAGGATATTTCTTCCCGGGAGATTCTTGATGCCTGGAAGCCCCTGCACTCTCAGGCAGGGATAAGGAGAGGAAGGGTCTTGGGTCACCCCAGGGACCCATAGGAGCTAGGAGCCCTGTCACCACCACTTGCTTCTTCTTTTTTTTTTATTTTATTTTTTATTTTTTGAGACGGAGTTTTGCTCTGTTGCCCAGGCTGGAGTGCAGTGGTGTAATCTCAGCTCACCACAACTTCTGCCTACTGGGTTCAAGCAATTCTCCTGCCTCAGCCTCCTGAGTAGCTGGGATTACAGGCGTGTGTCGCCACACCTGGCTAATTTTTTATATTTTTGGTAGAGACAGGGTTTCACCATGTTGGCCAGGCTGGTCTCGAACTCCTGACCTCAGGTCATCCACCCTCCTCGGCCTCCCAAAGGGCTGGGATTACAGGCGTGAGCCACCGCGCCCGGCCACCACCAGCTGCTTCTAAGAATGTGCCTCCACCTTGGCTTCTGTTCCTCTATTTTCATAACTGCAGACAGAGGCAAATCCGTATTTTTAATTTTTTTCATAGAAGGTATTGAATAGGGACTGAAGTGCCTATTCCTGTATGAAACAGAGAGGCTGGCTTAGGATTGCTCAGCACTGCTGGGTCAGAGTACAGAGAACCCCAGGGCAGCTGAGGCCTCCTTGTCCTTTGAGACCCAGATAAGTTTGCCTTGAATTCCAAAGGCTTCCCCAAGATTTCCAGGTGTTCCCAGGAGACTTGCATTCTCAGTTCTCTGCCTCCCAGCTCCTGGATTTTAGTGTCACCCAGACAGGAATGAGGCCCCTTCTTGGATTCTCCCACAAATGCTCCACCTACAGGATGCAAATATGAGTGTGGGAGATTTTACTCAAGATTGCGGGGCTGCTGGGAGAAGCCACACCCAACAGACTACTCAGGACTGAGGGGCGGTCCCTAAGCCTCCCACCTCGATGGCTTACACCACAGGATCCCCAGCCTTCTCCCTCACCTTGTCCTTTGGGTCCTTCTCTCTCTCCCTCCAGGACGGGCCTGGGAACCTCATACAGGAAGGCAGGGTAAATGGGCTCCCAGTTCTTTCCCAAAATGCACAGGCCCAGCCCATTCAGTACTCAGCAAACAGAGGCCTCTCCCAAACACTGAAGGGTCCACCCTCTCTAGGAGAGGTTGAGGTTATCATTGTTTTCCTGATATGTGTATCAAGCACCCAGCATAGTCCCCAACATGCAATGGCCTTTGCCTTTTTTCCTTTCCTTTCTTTTTTTTGTTTTTGTTTTTTTTTGAGATGGAGTCTTGCTCTGTCTCCCAGGCTGGAGTGCAGTGCGTCATCTCGGCTCACTGCAACCTGTGCCTCCCAGGCTCAAGCGAGCCTCCTGCCTCAGCCCCCCAAGTAGCTGGAACTACAGGCATGTGCTACCATGCCTGGCTAATTCTTTTGTATTTTTGGTAGAGATGGGGTTTCACTATGTTGTCCAGGCTGGTCTCAAACTCCTGAGCTCAAGTGATCTGCCCGCCTCGGCCTCCCAAAGTGCTGGGACTACAGGCTTGAGCCACTGTGCCCAGCCCAAGGTGGTATTATTATCAATCCCACTGAACAGATGAGGAAACTGAGGCTGCTGAGGGTAGGTGACTTGCCTGCAGTTATACAACTTGTACCTTGCGTGGGAGCCACTTCCTTCTTCTCACTGCCTGTCCACCATCTAGGGACCATCTTCCTGTGGATCTTCTGGCCTAGCTTCAACTCTGCACTCACAGCGCTGGGGGCTGGGCAGCATCGGACGGCCCTCAACACATACTACTCCCTGGCTGCCAGCACCCTCGGCACCTTTGCCTTGTCAGCCCTTGTGGGGGAAGACGGGAGGCTTGACATGGTATGGGGAAGAGGACTTCAGAGAGGCAGAGGGGGTGTCCTGGGTGGGGGAGGAGAGGTCTGAGACCCTCAGGAAAGATTCTCCCGGGGAACAGATAAGGGCACAGGCATAGGGGCTCCATCTGTGCTGGTGGCTGTGGGGTCAGAATGGGAGGAGATATGATAGCAGGAGACTGAGAGGCTAGATGGCAGAGGGACTTCCAGAAGCAGTAGGTGTCACTGTGGTGGGTAGGGTTGGGTTGCTGTGGGTGTGGTGATCTGAAAGGGCCTCCGACACCTTGCCCTTCCCTTAGGTTCACATCCAAAATGCAGCGCTGGCCGGAGGGGTTGTGGTGGGGACCTCGAGTGAGATGATGCTGACACCCTTTGGGGCTCTGGCAGCTGGCTTCTTGGCTGGGACTGTCTCCACGCTGGGGTACAAGTTCTTTACGGTACAGATGCCTCTTGGGGCCTGGGCAGAACATGGAGTCTTTGGTGCCTTTCCTCCCGCCTCTCCAACAGGATGAGGTGGTGGGGAGTGGGCACAGGAGACTCATGATCTGTCCTGCCCTCCAGCCCATCCTTGAATCAAAATTCAAAGTCCAAGACACATGTGGAGTCCACAACCTCCATGGGATGCCGGGGGTCCTGGGGGCCCTCCTGGGGGTCCTTGTGGCTGGGCTTGCTACCCATGAAGCTTATGGAGATGGGTGAGTTTCCTCCCAGCCCGCACTGCAGTCACCATCCCTCTGGAACGACGTCTGCCATTCTCTTTCTTTGTGTGTGACCAAGAAAAAAGAATTAATTCATTCATTCCTCCATATTCTGGGAGCAAACGAAATTGGAGTTAACAAAACCAATCTAGAAACTGCCCTTCTGGTCCTCAATCAAGTGCAGCAGAAGGTCATGGACAAATGACTTCAAGAGTGTTACTTGTTACTGAAGGGTCAATAAGAGTTAATAACTCTTAGGATCTATTTTTGCACATCAAGGGTGGGCAAGAGCAATCCACAAATGGAGTCTTGAAAGGTGCCTAGGTGTCTGCTGGCCTACGAGGGTGGGAAAGTGTTCCAGGCTGTGGGCCTGGCTTAATCAGTGGCCTGGAGGTGAGACTCAGCCTGGCATGCACCCTCGAGACCCTCTTGGCCACTTCGCATCCTCCAGTGCGAGTTTCAGTGCCATGAGTAGCCCTGGCTCCGTGCTGCATCCCTCTCTCCCCCTACCACTGCCTTTCCACCGTCTGGTCTCCCTGCAGCCTGGAGAGTGTGTTTCCACTCATAGCTGAGGGCCAGCGCAGTGCCACGTCACAGGCCATGCTCCAGCTCTTCGGGCTGTTTGTCACACTGATGTTTGCCTCTGTGGGTGGGGGCCTCGGAGGTGAGTAACCTTGGATTTTCCAGAGGAAGGGGCATGGGATCCTAACACCTGACATGAATTCATTCAATCATAGATATTTATGGAGCATCTACTTTGTGCCATAAAGTAGGGATTGGGTTGTGGGTTAAGGGGTAACCAACCTCCTGCAGGCACAGAGGTGCATGCAGTTGCTTGCTCCTTTCTGGTGCCAAGGGCGGCTGGGGAGTTGGCGAGGGGTGAGCGAGGCCCTCTGGTAATTACGGGTCTGTGCTTGCCTGTGCTGCTCCCTCTGCCCACTAGAGGGAAGCCCAACTTCAGGCTGAAGCCTAGGAGAGGCTGGCTGCGCCATGTGGGGCAGGGACAGGGACAGGGAGGGGAGGAGACGGCCTGCCACCTCCAAATCCCAGTGCAAAAACCTTTCACAGAGGCACACTGCCCATGGCCCTGGATCAGGCAGTCCCTCTTCATGTTTGGCCTTAGTCTTTTTGGCCTTCAAAAATAAAACCTGATTCAGCATCCCCTGCCTTCTGCTCTTACCTGGAAATTTGCTTCCTTCCCTCCCTCCTTCCCTCCTTTCCTCCCTCCCTTCCTTCCTTCCTTTTTCTTCTTTCCTTTCTTTTTCTTTTTTTTGATGGAACCTTGCTCTGTCACCCAGGCTGAAGTGCAGTGGTACGATCTTGGCTCATTGCAACCTCTGTCTCCCAGGTTCCAGCGATTCTCCTGCCTCAGCCTCCCTAGTAGCTGGGATTACAGGCATGCACCAACACACCCAGCTAATTTTTTGTATTTTTACTAGAGATGGGGTTTCACCGTGTTGACCAGGCTAGTCTTGAACTCCTGACCTCAGGTGATCCGCCCCCGTCAGCCTCCCAACGTGCTGGGATTACAGGCTTGAGCCACGGTGCCCGACCACCTGGAGATTTTCATTCTCTAATATGGTTTAGTTAATTCATTTAATAACTTTTTTATGCAATAAGCTTTTTTTTTTTTTTTTTTTTTTGAGGCAGAGTCTTATTCTGTCACACGGGCTGGAGTGCAGTGGCACAATCTCAGCTCACTGCAACCTCTGTCTTCCAGGCTCAAATGATTCTCCTGCCTCAACCTCCCAAGTAGTGGCATGCCACTATGCCCGCATATATCTATCTATCTATCTATCTCTCTATCTCTCTATCTCTCTCTATAGAGAGAGATGGAGTTTCGCTCTTGTAGCCCAGGCTGGAGTGCAATGGCACGATCTCAGCTCACTTCAACCTCCGCCTCCCGGGTTCAAGTGATTCTCCTGCCTCAGCCTCCCAAGTATCTGGGATTACAAGCTCCCCCCACCACACCCGGATAATTTTTGTATTTTTAGTAGAGACGGGGTTTCACCATGTTGGCCAGATTGGTCTCGAACTCCGACCTCAGGTGATCCACCTGCCTTGGCCTCCCAAAGTGCTGGGATTACAGGCGTGAGCCACCACACCCTTCCTAATTTTTGTATTTTTAGTAGAGATGGGCTTGCTTTCACCATATTGGCCAGGCTGGTCTTGAACTCCTGACTTTAAGTGATTCGTCTAGCCTCAGCCTCCCAAAGTGCTGAGATTACAGGCGTGAGCCACTGTGCCCGGCCACAATAAGCATTTTCTGTGCCCCTTCTGTGTGGGAGGCCACAGAAAGCTCAGCAGCTGTGGTTCATGATAGAATCAGGAGCTGGTCTATTACCAACTGCATACACTTGAGCAAATTATTTAACTTTTTTTTTTTTTTTTTTTTTTTTTTTTGAGACGGAGTCTCGCTCTGTCGCCCAGGCTGGAGCGCAGTGGCACGATCTCGGCTCACTGCAAGCTCCGCCTCCTGGGTTCACGCCATTCTCCTGCCTCAGCCTCCCGAGTAGCTGGGACTACAGGCGCCCGCCACCGCGCCCGGCTAATTTTTTGTATTTTTAGTAGAGACGGGGTTTCACCGTGGTCTCGATCTCCTGACCTTGAGCAAATTATTTAACTTCTCTGAGTCTTGTTTCTTTGTTTGTAATACGGGGTAATATTGGCCTTGCAGGGTTGTTGTGATTACTCAGGAAAGCAAAATTAAGCACTTTGCACAGGGCCTGGCACATAGTAGACACTCAACAAATACTGCTTTTGCCTGCACAGGCATCATATTGGTCTCATGCCTCCTAGACCCCTGTGCCCTATGGCACTGGGTGGCACCCTCCTCCATGGTGGGGGCAGAGAAGCCTCACAGATCCTTCCCTACCACCACCAGGGCTCCTGCTGAAGCTACCCTTTCTGGACTCCCCCCCAGACTCCCAGTGCTACGAGGACCAAGTTCACTGGCAGGTGAGACATCACTGGGCGTTTACACCCTCTGAGTCTCCCTTCCCTGCCTTGTCTCCCATGGCCCAAGCTGCCTTCTTCCTTCCTTGCCACTGCTTCTCCTCTGGGGTACACTCCTGAGCTGTGGCTCCCAGGCTCCTGGAGCTACCCTTTCACCTCTACCCACTCCTGCCTTCCAGGTGCCTGGCGAGCATGAAGATGAAGCCCAGAGACCTCTGAGGGTGGAGGAGGCAGACACTCAGGCCTAACCCACTGCTGGCCCCTGAGAGGACACGCTCCTTTTCAAAGATGCTGACTGGCTGCTACTGGGAAGTTCTTTTTGAGCCCCCATTCCTCTGGCTGCAAGAAGGGAGCCATGAGCCAGAAGGAGGCCCCTTTCCACAGGCAGCATCTCCACAGGGAGAGGGGCAACAGGAGGCTGGGAGATGGTGGGGAGTGGGGCCATAACTGGGTACGGCGGGGGGAACCTCACCAGCTACCTGAACCGACTGCCCTACCAGCCTGCACTTGGGTAGAAGAGGCCAAAGTGAAGCACCCAAGTAATCCACTGGCCCCATGTCACACAGTTACAGTGAAGCCTGAGCCAGGCCTGGTTTGAGGGTGATAAACGCCACCATCTCTAAGGGTTCTGACTCCTTGTCTTTGTGCCCTGGGAACATAAGAAGTTCCTCTTACCTTCTAACCAACAATGGTAGAACCTCCTGGAGGTTCCTGGAGAGGGCTTTAGTGCTGACAGATGCCTGATTCCTGATCTGTGGAAGTCCCTCCCCAGTGCCATGTCCTACCAGGCCAGTGCCCCGCCTAGGCTTGCCTGTCTCCAGGCACAGGGAGTTCATTCTCTCCCAGGAAACAGGATTTTTTTTTTTTTTTTTTTTTTTTTTTTTTGAGACAGAGTCTTGCTCTGCCGCTGGGGCTGGAGTGCAGTGGCCGGATCTCAGCTCACTGCAAGCTCTGCCTCCCGGGTTTACGCCATTCTCCTGCCTCAGCCTCCCGAGTAGCTGGGACTACAGGTGCCCGCCACCTCGCCCAGCTAGTTTTTTGTATTTTTAGTAGAGACGGGGTTTCACTGTGTTAGCCAGGATGGTCTCGATCTCCTGACCTCGTGATCCGCCCGTCTCAGCCTCCCAAAGTGCTGGGATTACAGGCTTGAGCCACCGCGCCCGGCAGGATTTTTTTTGTTATAGGATGTCTTGGGCTGCGGGAGAGAGTTCTTCCTGTTCCAGAACTGCTGCTACTCTGACCTTCAACTCCGGCAGCCTCTGAGCAGAGAAGGAAGAGGGTGCCCACAGAGCCCAAGGGGCCACCAATAAGCTAGAAGCAGCCAGCACCTAGTTGCCACTTATGTCCCTGTCCCGAGACTGAGGAGTGGGGAATAGCAAGGATATCATTGTGTGGATTAGGGCTGTGGCAGAGAAGGTTGAAGACACCACCCGATCCCCACCCAAGGGCCTCTGTTGTCCTGAAGTCATTTGACCACCAGAGGGCGCTCCAAATCCAGAAGAGGAGCCTTTATGCTCCTCCTTGGTCCTCTATGAAGAATGAAACTCCTTCCTACAGCCTAACCCTCTTCCTGTCTGCTTCAGCTCTGGTCCTCATGCATTCATGCCATAAGCCTTTTTTGAGTTCCTATCCCCCACTACATGTCAGGCAGATGCCAGGGGTTTCAGGTCTCTCATCCAGCAGAAATCCATCCCTCCAAGTAGACTGGAGCCCCCTTTCCAACACTGAAGGACTGGGACCCCCTCCGCCTTCTCCTGCCTGTCCCCTAGGCTTCTGACTACAGCTATGTCTCCCCTAAAACCAAGACCAATCAGACATAGGAACCTAAGGAGGAAGTGGAAGGATTCCTGGGACCTAGCCCTGGAATGAGGACAAAAGGTGGCCCCATCAGGCTCCATGCTCACCATAGCTGGAGGGACTGAGCTGGGCTGGTTGGAGAGGCCAAGCACAGGGGTGAGGAGAAGGAGGTTGAGGAACAGGCTTCTGTGGAGCCATCCCAGCTCATGTGGCCCAATTGTGCCTCTGTCTCTTCAGCTCCTCTCCTTCCTCCACAGCCCCCCATGCCCATTGTTGGCTGGGGTAGGTGTGTTGGGAGGAGACCCTTGTGTGGAAGCAGAAGGATGAATGCTGGGATCACAAAAAGGTTCCTGGTCACTGTCAGCCCTTGCTAAGAGGAAGGGAGGGAGTTTGGGAGAGCTGAGGCCCCACCCCCCATTCTGCCTATGGGGCCTCAGTTCCCAGCTCTGCTCTGCGTGGGCCCAGATACAGCCAGCTGGCCGGTTCTCCCAAGTCCTCAGAGATCTGAAAGAAGACTTTCAGGAAAGGGGGATTCAAGGATAGAGTGAGATCTCTTCCCGCCCCAGCCCATTCTGGGTGAGGAAAGCTACAAATCTTCATTTATTCGTGGCACCAGCTGGGTGAGGTGACTCACACCTATAATTCCAGCACTTTGGGAGGCTGAGGCAGGAGGATTGCTTGAGCCCAGGAGTTTGAGACCATCATGGGCAATAGAGTGGGACAGCATCTCTACAAAATTTAGCCAGGTGTGGTGGTGTGCACCTGTAGTCCCCACGAATCAGGAGGCTGAGGCAGAAGAATCGCTTGAGCCCAGCAGTTCATTGCAGTGAACTATGATCGCTTACTGTACTCCAGCCTAGGTGAGAGAGACCCTAGCTCAAAAAACAAACAAACAAACAAAAACTTCATGGCACTAACATTTTACAACCTGACCCTTTCCCTTTGCTGGTTGATTCCTTCCTGATTACAACCAAATCTTCTCCAGGTCTGAAAAAAATGGGCAGCTCTAGCCCAGACTGGTCATTGGCTGGGGGGAGCGGCCCATCTCAATCCAGGGAGGCTTCCTGGAAAAGGGACAACTGAGCCCTCTTTAGGGGAAGGCAGTTGCCCAGCCAGGTTCCATAGGACAAAGGGTATAGGTCTCATCATAGCTTGCCAAGATGTCCGAGAAAAGGTCAGGGAGAGAGCTAACCCATAAGAGGTGGCCCTGTGTGCCCTGTAAACAGATAGTTCTAAGCTCTATCGCCTCTGTGAAGCCTCCCATGGCCCAGGCAATGATGCTGATCCCTGCCTCAAGCCCCTGCACCCTGATCCCATTCTCATTCAGGGGACTGTCTGCCCGGGATGGAACTTTCCTAAGCCTAACCCTTGGTATTTCACTCTATTTCCTCCTCTCCCTCCCACTACTTTACCTTGAGTGCTGGACTCATCATGGGCCCTCCAGACCTTGTTCCACTTCATAGGACTGAGCCATTCTTTGTGGTCTGAGTGTGGGTGATCATCCCACCACTGATTTCAGTCAGGGAGCGCAGAGGACAGGAAACACAGGTACCCTTAGCGCCCCTGCTCAAATGCGACCAAGCCCTTCCCTCCTCTCCCCTGGAGTCCCTGCCTCAGCAGCATTGTCCCCCACATGGTGGCCCATCTATTCAGGCTGGGTCAATAGGGGGACAACAAGCAGGTCAAGGAGGTGGCAGGGACAGGGGCCAAGGGGGCTCCTTCCTCACCCCTTCAGGACAATGAGGCCTCTGCCCCTCAGGGACAGCCCCTCTGATCAGCACCATTATTGCTCTCAGTTCAGGACAATCGGACACTTGCCCGCTCATGAACTCTGTCTATCCAACCCCAATGCCTGATCTCTGAGGACAATGATGGACGAGGACACGGCCCCTGCCTGCGCCCCAGAGAAGACTGATGCGGGGAGACAGGCTGCGCTGGGGTCAAGGTGGAAGCCCGCGGGGCCAGCGGCATTGAGGGAAGGTTCTCCGGAAGCAGCCGCTGTTCTGGCTTGGCGCAAGTGTCTGTGGACGACAGCAGGATTTCCTGCCCAGGGACTCTGGATAGGAGGCCCAAGGTCCCCAGGGGCCCCCAGGTGCTTCTGCCGTGTGTGGCCAGAGCCCTGTCGGCCAGGAGCTAGAAGCTGCTCCTTTGACCTCTAGAGGACCGGGCACTCCGAACCCCGCGCAGCCTGGGAAAGGCCTGAGATTCCCCCCTATTGGGATTCACATCACGACGCGGCGGCCCCAACTCAGGGAGGAATTAGACACGGCGTGGGTGTCCCAAGTGCGGGGCGGTGGCCGTCCTGGGGCAGACGAGCGCGGCTGCCGCGTCCCCCCATCTCACCCCGATATTCCGCTCCCACCGTCGGGATCTCCCCCACCGCCGCCTCCGGCCCTGCGCGCCCCTTCTCCTTTGTCTGGCCCGCCCGCTCCCAGCCGGTCAGCCGCGCCGCCCGGCGCGCCCCGGCCCGTGCGCCCGCCGCCGCCGCCCGGGAACAATGCGGGCCAATGTCTCCGGGCGGGCGAGCCGGCTATGCAAATGCCCAACGGCCTGTGAGAATTCCCTTCGCCGACGCCTGGGCTTCCAC
This sequence comes from Macaca thibetana thibetana, assembly GCF_024542745.1. Lineage (NCBI taxonomy): Eukaryota > Metazoa > Chordata > Mammalia > Primates > Cercopithecidae > Macaca > Macaca thibetana. The sequence goes on from NC_065578.1 coordinate 128,963,252, forward strand.
GGCCTGAAAAGGGCTGGCGGCCGGGCCTGGATGGGGGAGGCGGCCACTGCATAGGGATGAGCTGTCGTCCCGGAGCGCCCGGGACAGAGCGCCATTGTCTGTGCTGCCGTCGTGTGATCGCCAGTGGAGTCCGCCAGCCCGAGAGGAAGGCGGAGGGTGACCGGAACTAGGCCTTGGGGCGCAGAGGGGTGGTCATCTGTCCCCCGTCCCACGTACCTACTCCTCTCCCCAAAGAGCCTTGATTTGGGGACCTGGCCATGGTGGCCCCCGTCTTGGCTGCCCCATCACTAGCCTGGGGGGCTGCACAAGTCTGAGCCTGTGTCTCTTGGGGTTTAAAGCTGGTCATCATTGGGGCTCTTCTTACCCTCCCTCCCTCTTAACTTGCTCCCTGCAAACGCCATCCATTTATACACTTCATATTGACCCAAAAGACTTTGACAGGTGTCTCTGAGGCCAGTTCTTTCCAGAGTCCTGAGAGAAATACTTGTGGTGTCCCCAAAGCAAAAGAGGTTACTGGGCAGAGATGCCCCAAGGCCCAGTCCAGGCTTTCTTTCTTTCTTTTCTCTGCCATCCACCACCAGGTGGATAACCCAACTTTTTACTGGGAGAAACGCCAGTTATGGCAGGATGAAAATAAACTTCTCCAGGCCGGGCGCGGTGGCTCAAGCCTGTAATCCCAGCACTTTGGGAGGCCGAGACGGGCGGATCACGAGGTCAGGAGATCGAGACCATCCTGGCTAATATGGTGAAACCCCGTCTCTACTAAAAATACAAAAAACTAGCCGGGCGAGGTGGCGGGCGCCTGTAGTCCCAGCTACTCGGGAGGCTGAGGCAGGAGAATGGCGTAAACCCGGGAGGCGGAGCTTGCAGTGAGCTGAGATCCGGCCACTGCACTCCAGCCTGGGCGACAAAGCGAGACGCCGTCTCAAAAAAAAAAAAAAAAAAAAAAGAAAATAAACTTCTCCAATGATGCAGAGGTGTGGGCTTGTCACACAAAGTCCCTCCCACAAGCAAAAGAAGGGCATCCCTGTATCCCAGCACGGGAGATTGTACCCATCTAATAGAAGGCACTGATCAAACACTTGAGAATACCCGGGCAGCAGGCAGGGGAGCTCTCTGCTCAAAGCAGAGCCTGTTCTGGCTGGGAACTTGGCACTCTGGACTTGAGCACTTCCAGGATGAGCTCCAGTGAATGGGCTGGAGTCTTTTCAAGGCACAGGACCTGAGTTCACCTTTTCTAAACCCACCCTGAGACTCAGGAGCAAGGGCTTCTGCCACTCAAGTGAGATGCTGTTTTGGAGACGGTGCTTGGGTCCTTGAAGCAGTGATGCTTCCAGGATTCATAATGGCTTCAGGGGCAACACCAAAATGAGAACTGTCCCAGGATCCCCAGGTCTTCAGTGGCAGGAAGGTGAGAGAGGCTGAATGAACGGAGGAGGGAGGAAGGGAGGAGGGCAGGCAGTCTTCTGGAAGGCAGGGCCCCAGCGCTGGGCTCAGAGGCCTGTTCCTTTGTGCTGTGGGCCAGCCTTCCACCTGAGATGCAGCTCTTCCCCTCTGTCCCCCTGGCCTCTATAAAGATCCAGGTGCAGCATGCATGTCAGCCATTCTGGGGTGTGTGAGGCAGTGGGGCCTGGCTTCTGGAATAGTATTTGGAAGACTATTAGATGAGAGGAAGGTTGGGAGCAGGGACCAGGCCTAGGAGCTGAGGCATTTCATGGTGCCGCGGAGGCAGCCAGAGTTCTGTTCACCTCTATTTGGGGTAGTGGACCCTCCTTCAGCTCCTCATCTAGCCACTCTCCTATCTAGGGTGCTAGTCCAACCTGGAATCCCTGCACAGCATTCTGACCTGGGGCTGCACAGCCTCATGGAAACTCAGAAAGTGATCCAGCATCCCTACCCCTCTCCTCTGCCCACCCAAGCCCCAGAGCATACGTGTCCCTTCCATTGCCCTCCCTCTCCAAGGCATTAGCAGATGGTCAGCATTGCTTTGGGCAGGCCCCAGAGCTCCCTGCCCCGAAGTGTCCCTTTCCCTTTTGCCTGGATTTCCAGGGCTCTCTGGGCTGGTCTGTGGGGCCCCAGGCAGGCACCAAGCAGGCCCAGCTTGGCTCTGAGGCTGAGAGAGGAAGTGGGCTTTGTTGTGCCTGGGCATCGTCTGGATTTTCCCACCCTGCTCTTCTTGGCAGGAAAGCCCTCAGCTGGAGAAGTTGCCCCCGCACCACACCAACATCCCCTCCTTCCCAGCTCAGCACCATCCATCTCCGTCTCCCCAGAGCAAGGAATGTGCTCCAGGACACTGTGGGGCTTGTTCCCAATCCCCTTCTAGCTCATTTCACTCGGGCTTTTATAGATTTGCCTCCATCCCATGGGCTACTGTCTGGGTTCCGGCTCTGAAGACACAGACAGAGGTTCCCCTCCTCCCAGCAATTCCTCACACTTCACTTTGTCCCAACAGCATCTGAGGAAGCTGCACTGTGGGGGGTCAAGGCATCCTGGTGTGGGAGGCGATGGGGGGTGGGGAGTGGAGGGTGGGTCCCATTCCCCATCTTTCCAGCCCCTGGCCCTGCCGGCCTCGGCTCTGGCACTGCCCACAGCGGCTGCATTATTCCCTGTGCTGCAGCCATCCATCCCCTCACCCGCCCTTCCTGTCCACGCCCCACAAGCCTCGATTATTGGTGAAATTAGCACCGGGCTTTTTGTTGGTGGTTGCTAATTAAGACCATTAATAAACACGATTATTAATGCTGTAGCAGGCAGCAGCCCAGGCATCTAATCACTGCACCGCTGGCAAGCACTGGGCCGCCAGCTTCCGCCCGGCTCCATCTTGGAAAGGACCTGCTCCTTTCCCGGGCCCACTCGCCTCGGGCCCTGCCAGGGGAGGGTGGGTGGAGACAAAGGCGCCAAGAGGAGTTCACTGAGCCTTGCAGAGAAATGGAGGCACAACCTGCACTCCAGGGAGCCCCCAAACTGGGCAGGCCGAGGCCAGGATGTGTGCCTGTGAGAGGCCTATGAACCCACCTGATGCCAGCACGCGGGGTGGGCCGGGTGGCGAGTGCGAAGGCTCTGGAGAGAGCGTGGGTGGGCGCCCGCACGGGCAGCCCTGCTCTCCGGCAGCTCACAGCTCAAGTGCCCTCTGGAGTCCCCCTTTGCCTGCTGCCCTGCAAACCAGGCTGTGGAGTGTGGGCCCTCCTGCAGGGGTTTCACTGTGGTTAGGGCCATCTCAGCGAGACAGGGAGGCGCTCTCTATAAGAAGGTAGAAGATACCTCTGACCAGAATGTTTCCCTCAGTTACCGGGCGCCACCATGCGCCAGGCCAGGGGGTACTGTCATAAACAAAAGGCAGTCTCTTCCTGGGAACTGCCCCATCACCTCAGACTGCATGACGTCTGTCCCTGAATGTCTCCCTCACCCCTTTATGTGGCATCCCACCTCACACTGCCTGCAATGAGCTGTCTGTTTATTTATTCACCACAACGGGGCTGTGCTCTGCGCGAGGACAGCGGCTGTGTGTCCTCGAGGGCAGTGGAAGCCCACTCTGGCTTTGGGGATGAAGCCTTTCCTGCCCCTGTCTCCGGGCCACCCTCCGTCCACTCCCTTCCCTGCTTTGCTGTCCCCTGCCTGACCTCCAGCCTTGGGCTACCAGAGCAGGAGGGGTGGCAAGGAGCCCTCTGGTCCAGTTTGCCCCACTTGGACCCTGTTGGGGCAGGAGAGCCTGCTTGCTCTCAGCTGGGACTCCAGGAGGTAAGATGTGATCTGCCAGGCAGGGTGGGCCCTGGGGGCCTTTCCAGGAGCTGTCTGCTGCCTAGGCTTCCCCTCTAGCCCAGCCTGACCTCTGCACCCTCTTCTGCCATCCACTTACACCCCAAGAAGTGATCCACAGCAGCCCAGGAGAGCTTGGGAAGGAACCTCCCCCACACACCTGCTTCCCCCCATTCTTCTCCACCCCAACTTCAATGTCTTGACTTTTTCCTACAGCTTTTGAAGGAAGAATCCACCAAGACTTTAGTCTCTCCCAACCCAGGGAATAAGAAGAGAAAAAAAGTCCTGAAAACAAAACCCCGACAACAACCTTAAAGTAGGAGAGATTGGTTGGAAGGCTTTTAATCCCTTAATCCCTCTCAGATGGGCCTTGAGACGCTAATGATTTTCCTAATTATTCCCTCCGATTTTCCCATCGCTCTGTAAGGACCTTCAAGAGGAGCGAAATTCCGAGTGAGCGGGTGTGGGATGAATGGCAGGCCCACCTCCCCCACAACGGGCCCAGAGTCCAGGCGGCTGGAGAGGTGGGGGAAGGGCCAAGAGTGCCCCCAGCTGGGCGCTTGGGCTTCTCTGCCACTGACACCCGTGTGCAGGGTGGGCCTGGGACAATGGGGCGGTCGGGGGCTGCCTGAGAGGGCCAGGTGTGGGGCTGGGGTCCCCTCAGTGTGAATGGCCCATTATCCTGCCTTGAGGATGGGAGTTGAGGGTCTCTTTGTGTCCCCCAGGAAAGGCCTCTCTGGCGATAATCACCCTGGGAGGGAGGTGGAGGTGGTGAGGAGGATCTTTAAAGGGGGCCAAACCTCCCCAGAGAACAGTTGGCCATTCAGGCCTCCAGCCCCTCTCTTGTCTCCAGCAGCCTGGGATTCAGTGGCCCATCTCTGGGGGGTGGGGCGAGGGCTAGGCCAACACACATGACCAAGCTTGGGCTCAGGCCCCCTCCCCATCAGTGTGGCCTGCCCGACTGAGCCCAGGGGTGGCTTCTCCAGGAAACCGCCCCAGCCTCCCTCTCAACCCCCACCTAACATTGGGTACCCTGGGGCTTTGTCTCATTTCCCCTGAGACACTGAGTTCCTCTGGGGGCCAGACCTGCCTGGGAGCAGACAGTGACCTTTGACCCAGCCATGTCCTCTTTAATGAAACACGGGGATTCTCATTCCACTCCTACAAATTCCCGATGGGATGAAGGCATTAGCCCCGTTTCACAGATGACAAACTGAGCACTTAGCAGACTTGTCTAAGGTTGCACATCCAGTTAGGGACAAATTAAATTAGAGCTGGATCCTTCTTTTTTGTTTTTGTTTGTTTGTTTTTTGAAAGCCCTGATACTGTACCAGGTACAAGACTTTTGTACATGCTGTGCCTCTGACCGAAATGCTTACCTCCCAAACAACCCGAGGGCCGATTCTGCGCCTCCCTTCGTCTTTGCTTGAATCACATCCTTCATGGGAGGAGATGTCTGGGATTTGCTTCAAAATTACACGGGAAGTGGGGGAAAAGGAGGTGGGAGTGCAGATGAAACAAGATTGGCAGATGTTGAAGCTAGACGAGGGATGGGGGGCTCATTATACTATTCTGTTTATTTTATATCTATTTTTAAATTTCCACAAGAAAAAGTGGAACAAAACCTGGTTTTCCCTAAGCACCTTATTTTATTTTATTTTTGAGGCAGAGTCTCACTGTCACATAGGCTGTAGTGCAGTGGTGCCATCTCGGCTCGCTGCAGCCTCTGCCTCCTGCATTCAAGCGACTCTTGTGCCTCAGCCTCTTGAGTAGCTGGGATTACAGGTGCCCACCACCATGCCCAGCTGATTTTTGTATTTTTACAAAAAATTTTCATCATGTTTTACCATGTTGGCCAGGCTGGAGGCATCTTACTTTAAATTGCAATTCACCATCCCCAGCCCAGATCTTGCCTTGCCTTGTACCCTTTCCTTGTTTTTCTCCAGATCATTTATTATGGTCTGGCACTCTATAAGTATTTTACTTATTTGTTTTGATTCTTGCCAGTGGGCTACACTAGGTTAAAGGTCATGAGGTCAGAGGTCTTGGGGTTCATTTGTGCAGGCCGGTTGGCCAGTGCCCCAGCAAGAAGAGCAGCATGTGGCTGGGATGCCCTCAATCCTGTGAGTGAAAGCCTGGGTGATGCGGTGTCCAGAGGCTCTTGGCCCAGTTTCCAAGGAAAGGGATGGCCTGTCAGCTGTGTTTTGGGCCTGTGGGATCCTTTGGCACCTGCAGCCACAGCCGGAGGGTTCCTTCCCAGCACTCCCAGCCTGGGATAAGCCCCTAAGTGTCCCATTATGTACCATTCACTCTGACTTTGTCGGCCCCATCCACAGCCACTGCGTCTTTTTGTCAGAGGGGCCTGGGAGGGCGAAGGGCTATTTCCACAAGGCCTCTTTATTCCCAGCTGGAGTAGTAATGAGAAGTCCCGTCCCCATACTAGTACATCTTGCCGGGTCCCTCCCATTTAATAACTATAATGAAGGCCACCATTTATGAGTCCTCTCCTACACCAAACACTTTACATACATTATCTCATTTAATTCCCCTGACAGCTCTGGGAAATAGCTACTATTTATATCCCCATTTTTCAGATGAGAAAGCTAAAATTGAGAGACTACAGTTTCTTTCTCTTCGGCTCAGCTGCACAGGCAAGGGAAGGGCAGGGATGCAACGATGTACCAGTAGGGACAACTGAGGTTCGGAGAGGGGACGTGGCCTGGGGAAGAGCACGCTGCAGATTAGCAATGGGGCAGCAAGATCCCCTTCACTGTGTGCAGGGAAGGGCAAGCGGAAGCCCTGTTCTGCAGGTGATGTCTCGCTCCTGTTCCCCAGCTGCAGTAGGGGAGTAGCCATCACAGTCCCACCCCTCACGGGCAGGTGCTTCAGTGACTTGCTCAATGTGCAAACAACTAGTGAGAATCCAGGTGCTCTGTTCATGATGCCAACTGGGGAATGGCAGATGGGAAGCGAATCATCCTGAGAGGCTCCTGAAGGATGAGGGTAAGTGTGGGCCACCATGAATGGGCCCAGATGGCCCAGGAGGAGGCAGGGGTAGAGTGATGAAAGGGGAAGACCAAGAGAAGGGACTGAAATGCCACTGGTTCCTCTCTCTCTCTCTTTGTTTTTTTGAGATGGAGTTTTGCTCTTGTTGCCCAGGCTGGAGTGCGGTGGCGTTGTCTAGGCTCACTGCAACCTCCACCTTCTGGGTTCAAGCGATTCTCCTGCCTCAGCCTCCTGAGTAGCTGGGATTACCGGCGCCTGCCACCACGCCTGGTTAATTTTTGTATTTTTAGTAGAGACAGGGTTTCACCATGTTGGCCAGGCTGGTCTTGAACTCCTGACCTCAGGTGATTCGCCCACCTCGGCCTCTCAAAGTGTTGGGATAACAGGCATGAGCCACTGTGCCCAGCCAGAGGTTCTCTTATGCTCTGGCCTTTGGGGTTAAACACTGTCCTTCCAGGCTAAAAAAAAAAAAAAAAAAAAAAAAAAAAAAAAAAAAGTAATATTTTAAATTAAATTTGTTTCTCAATAAATAATTTCTTCACATGTAATAAAACTTTTAAGGTGCAGTGACCGGGCGCGGTGGCTCACGCCTGCGACAGAGCGACAGAGCGAGACTCCGTCTCAAACAACAACAACAACAACAAAACAACAACAACAACAATACCAAAACTTTTAAGGTGCAAGAGTATACTATACAGTAGGAGGTCTGCTGTCCGCTGCGTCTCTGCACCCATTTCCCATCCCAGAGACAGCCCACGCATCTGGCTCCTGGTTGTCCTCCCAGAGCTACCGTCTCAGGCCTTTCGTTTATAAAGGTGAATGCCCACCCCTCACAAGGCCATTCATTTGTTTGTGTCCTGAAAAAGTAGTGAGCACCCTCTCAGCCTGGCTCTGGGTTGCCAGAGATAACTGACCCTCAACTCTGAGGGGAGCCCAGGGATGGAGGGGAAAGGAAGACCCCACAGTATCGCCATGTGGGTGGAAGTTCACTGGTGACAGTGAGCAGAAGGGATGGCTTCCCAAGGAGAGGGAACAGCATGTGCAAAGCCTCAGTGGTGCGACACCACTGTGCATCCAGGTTCACAGGGTGCTTTCTGTATGTATGTATGTATGTACTTATTTATTTATTTATTGTGACAGAGCCTTGCTCTGTTGTCCAGGCTGAAGTGCAGTGGCCAGATCAGCTCACTGTACCCTCTGCCCCTGGGCTCAAGCGATCCTCCCGCCTCAGCCTCCTGAGCAGCTGGGATTACAGCCCTAAGCAACCATGCCCGGCTAATTTTTTTTGTTGTTTGGTTTTTGAGATGGAGTCTTGCTCTGTCACCCAGGCTGGAGTGCAGTGGTGCGATCTCGGTTCACTGCAAGCTCCACCTCCTGGGTTCACGCCATTCTCCCGCCTCAGTCCCGCAAATAGCTGGGACTACAGGCGCCCCCACACCGCGCCCAGCTAATTTTTTTGTATTTTTAGTAGAGATGGGGTTTCACCGTGTTAGCCAGGATGGTCTTGATCTCCTGGCCTTGTGATCCATCCGCCTCGGCCTCCCAAAGTGCTGGGATTATAGGCCTGAGCCACCGCGCCCGGCCCATGCCTGGCTAATTTTTAAAACTTTTTTTTGTAGAGATAGGGTTTCTCCATGTTGCCCAGGCTGGTCTTGAACTCCTGGGCCCCAGTGATCCTCCTGCCTCAGACTCTCAAAGTGCTGAGATTACAAGCATGAGCCACCACACCCGGGCCCACGGGTGCTTTTTGCATGAGAGGCAAAAGAGCAGCCTGCACAAACTGGGTGAGTCTGGACTCCCATAGCCAGAGGTCTTTGGGCTGCAAGCTGCACACTCTTGACCTCCAGCCTGTAGACTCTCAGAGTCTAGAGGGGGTTTCACCATCTGACCCATCCCAGGAAGAAGGAAGGGACTGAAAAGGGCCACCCCTGGTCTTTGGGACCCTTGACATCTACTTAGTTGGGGGAGCGTATCTCCTCCTCAGTCTTTTTTTTTTTTTGAGATGGAGTCTCGCTCTTGACCCCTAGGCTGGAGTGCAATGGCGTGATCTTGGCTCACAGCAACCTCCGCCTTCTGGGTTCAAGCAATTCTCCTGCCTCAGCCTCCTGAGTAGCTGGGATTACGGGCGCCTGTCACCACGCTCAGCTGATTTTTGTATTTTCGGTAGAGACAGGGTTTCACCATGTTGGCCAGGCTGGTCTCGAACTCTTTTTTTTTTTTTTTTTTTTTTTTTGAGACGGAGTCTCGCTCTGCCACCCAGGCTGGCGTGCAGTGGCCGGATCTCAGCTCACTGCAAGCTCCGCCTCCCGGGTTCACGCCATTCTCCTGCCTCAGCCTCCCGAGTAGCTGGGACTACAGGTGCCCGCCACCTCGCCCAGCTAGTTTTTTGTATTTTTTAGTAGAGACGGGGTTTCACCGTGTCAGCCAGGATGGTCTCGATCTCCTGACCTCGTGATCCACCCGTCTCGGCCTCCCAAAGTGCTGGGATTACAGGCTTGAGCCACCGCGCCCGGCCGGGTCTCGAACTCTTGACCTCAGGTGATCCACCTGCCTTGGCCTCCCAAAGTGCTGGGATTACAGGTGTGAGCCACTGCGCCCGGCCCTTCTCAGTCTTTACTGTATGGTTGTGAGGGTTAAGTCAGTTTGTCAAGTGCTCAGTACAGTGCCTGCCACAGACTACATTTTCAGTTGTACTCTGTGTGGGATATAATAAATTCCTCTTCAAAGGTTTTAGCCTGTTAAGTTGCTTTAAAATTCAAGAGGGAGAAAATTGTTAAGTATAATGAGTTCTGAGTCCCTCTCCAAAGAATCAGTGTATCAGTATGTCCAGTTCCCCTTTTCTTTGTTCTCCATTTTATTTATTTATATTTATTTATTTATTTGAGACGGAGTTTTGCTCTTGTTGCCCAGGCTGGAGTGCAATGGCGCCATCTCGGCTCACCGCAATCTCTGCCTCCTGGGTTCAAGCAATTCTCCTGCCTCAGCCTCCCGAGTAGCTGGGATTACAGGCATGCGCCACCACACCCGGCTAATTTTGTATATTTAATAGAGACGGGGTTTCTCCATGTTGATCAGGCTGGTCTGGAACTCCCGATCTCAGGTGATCCTCCCACCTTGGCCTCCCAAAGTGCTGGGATTACAGGCGTGAGCCACTGCACCCGGCCTTGTTCTCCATTTTAAAGTTTAACTTCCTCATTCTTTATGTCTTCTTGCCTCTAGTCTCAGTAAACAACTCCCTCTTAGCCGCTATCACCTGCTCTGTCCTTAGTCATCTTTAGTCACCTGCTCTGTAACCGTCCTTCTCACCAAAACTACTCACCCCATCACTCCAGCTCGTACCCTCGCTCTCTTTAAAATAGCCAATCAGAATTAGTTTAGACTATGCGGCCCAACCCTAGCCAATAGGGAAAAGATATAGCAGTAGGGACTAGCTGCATTAGGAATAAGACCCGCTTCTCCTCCCTTGTCTGGTGTGCTCTCGTCATTGCTCCATCCGCGAGATGCACCCTGCTATAGAAGTAAATTGCCTCGTTGAGAAAACATTTGCCTGAGTGCTATTTTCACTTTGTGGCACCGAGCATTTACTTCCAACATCTGCTATAATTATTCCAAGGACACCTCTCTTTCCCGTACCATCCCCTGTCTCAGTGTCCTCTCTCTGTGGGGATCTAAGCACCCTCTTTGCTCACTCCCGGCTCCCAGAAGTCTTCTCCAGGCCTCCCATGTCTCCGTTAGGCTGCAGGCTTCATCTTGGTTTTCCAGGGAGGGCGTTAAGGGAAGGACTGGCCAGAGCATGTGAGCATGTGTGCTGAGCGCTCAAAGTGAAGAAACAGACTTCCCCTCCTGGCCCTTCAGCTCCGCCTCTTCTCTTCCACCTCCCTTAAAAAAACGCCCGACTCATTACAGAGCCCCAGCAGCCAGGCCCCGGCGGAAGCCCTGGTGAAGCAGCAATTAGATCATTAGCACCGGCCCCAACCCACCTGCTTGGAGCCCCTCAAACACCATTTAATAATAATCCCTTAATCTCCCTCAGATGGTGGGGCTGGCTCTAGGGCTTTTGCCCTCCACAGCCCCTTTCCCTCTCTCTCTTTCCCCAATTAAGGGGTTCTCTTGGTAGAGAGCCCCTTTCCCAGCTAAAGGCCTCTCTGTCCCAGGAGGAGCAAGATCTGTTGCTCTGTCTCTTTCTCCATGGGCAGTGGCCCCAGATATCCATGCTGGTCTACCTGGAGGCTCCCCTGCAGGCAGAGCTGAAATTCCCGCAGTGTGTCTCCTGGCCTGGGGACAATTGCTGAGATGCCTGAAGACCCTTTGTCTTTCCCCTTGGTCTCCTCTTCTCCTGGTTTCTTTGTGTTATCTGGGAAGCGTCTCCCACTGGCCCTTTTACAATGACTTCTATTTCCCTGTCAGCCCACTCGGGCCACCCTGTCTGGGCCAGTGGACTCTTTGGCATCTCCTTCCAGGAGCCACCAGGTTCTGTCACAGGTGGAATTGAGGCCAGAGCCTTGGCAGAATGTCTCCTGGTGACAGCCCTATTTTGACCTCCAGCTGACCTCAGTAGGGCTCAGCCTTTCCCTCCCACCACCCCCCCCAGGCTCACTCAGGACCCTGGCACCCTCAGCCACATAGGGGCTGGCAGAACATGGGGTCGGTCTGTATCCCTGGAGCTTCGAGCAGGGCAGAGGCAGGGGGAGGGACAAGATGACCCAGCATGTGGCCCTGTCTAAGCTGAGCCTGGATGAACCTCTTTCCTGGGAAAGTTCTGTCACTAATTGACTTGCAAATGCCTTGTTTGTCCCCAGATTCATAATTAGTGCTAAGTATTTCTACGGCCCCATCCTGGAGGGGCTCTTTTTGGGGGCAGTCTGTTCCTCTCCCCTTCTCTGAGGTTGGCTGGTCTGGGGGTGGGCAGAGCTGGGCACCGGTGCCCAGCTGCCGTCCAGCGTTCCCACGGCTCTGGTGCCAGCGTGTGAAAGGCGAGGTGTGGGGGGCGCGGGGGCTGGGGCTCCCCGCCATCCTTCAGCCGGGACCACGGCCAAACCCCGAGGCTCCAGGAAACGACAGAGCTGGGGAGCGGGCTGTGGCAGCGGGTGGGGGCTGGCTGGCACCCCCAGGAAGGAGAGCCCAGCCGGTGCCGGGGGCTGGCATCAGCGGAGCCTCCGGCACGATGAATGGGCCAACAAGGGGCCTCTCTTCCCCACAGCTTCTCCACAAAGGCCTTGGCTGCGCCACTGGATGTGGGGGGCCAGGGGCCACCCGAGGAAGAGGAGAGGCTGTTCTCAGAGACCCCTCCATCTCTGGCCTCTGCACTCCTAGGAAGGGGCTGGGGGCCCAGGGGCTAGAGTTTAGGCCTAGCTTCTACTTGGACCTGCTGAGTGAGGGGGCAACTGGTTTAACCTCTCTGGGTCTCAGTTTCCCCCACTGGATCATCCCTGGCATCTTTCCCAGCCAGGATGGTCTCCTCTTGGTTGCGGCCCACCCAAGTTCCCCCAGTAGCCTTCTCTGGCACTGCACTGGCAATTCTCAGCCCTCTGCAGGCCCTACCTTGGCTGAGACCCAACTGGACCTCCCCTCAGGGTATATCAGGCCCCTGTTCAAGGCATGGCTCTCCAACCCCTAGTGCCCCTCCTCTCCCCTCAGGTAGGAAGAGCTGTTCAGTGTCTGCCAGGAAGCAGTGGGAAGGGTCTAAGCTGTGGCTGCCTGCCATAGAGTCAGACAGGCCAGGGCCTTGCCACTTGCAAACTGTGTGATGTGGGTGAGTCTCTCCGCTTCTCTAGGCCTCCTCTGCAAAAGGCCTCACAAGGTTATCGCTGGGATCCGGTGAGACTGAGTGGAAGGCGTTCTGTGCGGGACCCGGCAGGGAGTGGCTGCTCAGTCGCCGCTCCTTTCCTCTTCTTCCCCAGCCTCCCTCTCAAAGCTTTCTGTGAGTTTGCCTGTGTTTTCCTGTGACTGAGATGTCCTTTCATGGTCCACCCCCATCTTTTTTACCTGGCTCTCTCACAGCCTCTCTATATTCCCTATTTCATCTCCAGTTCCTTTCCCAGAACTAGCCTTTTTTTTTTGGTAAGTCCTTCCTGAAGTCTAACCTTCTATTGCAGGTTGTCTCTCCTGGACTCTTCCCAGGCTGCCCTGCAGCTGGAGCCCAGAGCGAAGGGGAGGAGGTGGGCTCTATGGTAACCCTGAGAAGAGAATGCCCTCTCTCCTCATCTGCATACAGACGGGCTCATTTGCATACAGACAGGCCTCATCTGCATATGCTCAGTGGGACTCTGAGAGCACATTCCAAAGTGTCCTGCCTGGGTCCTCCCACCCCAGTCCTGACATCTCTGTCCAGGGAGGGGCCCTTCCCCGCCCCTTCTGCCCCTGTCTGGGTCTGGGTCATTCTGTTTCCAAAAGGCAGCCCACCCTCTGGGGCCCTCTCCTGCTTGCTTTTCTTTCCTGTGCTCAGAGGAGTCCTTTCCACCCACCTCCTCCTGCCTGCCCCAGCTCCCCCACTGGGAGCCTCCCCTCCAAGCCAGAGGCCAGGAGAGGAGACAGAGGGCTGGCCACAGTGGCTGGCTGCCTCTCCCTGCTTAGGCCCCCCAACACTATGGTAAGGGAACCATGAAGACTGATGCTCAGGTTGTGGGGTACAAACAAAAGCGGGGGAGGGGCGGGCAGACCTGAGAAGCTTCTTTCATATGGATCGGATTGACCCCAAGCCAGATCCTGCCTCCATTCACCCCACCTCCCCAGGGCCACAGTGGGTCCTGGCAAGGCTAGGAGATGGGAGGGCCCCGAAATGAGGGCTGGAACCTCAGAAGCACTGATGAGCTCCCAGGCGTGGTGAGACTGAGCTCAGCCCCTTAGATTCGCCAGATGGTGATGCAAAGGAAACTGCCTCCTCCTCCCAGCAGCATCCTCAGTCTCAGTCAGCCCTCCAAGTCCCAGTTCTAGGGCTCCTGGCCATATAGGTCAGGGGGAGCCTGGGATTCTTCTCCTGATAGGCCCCCACCATGCTGAGGACCCTGGACATAGCCCTTCTCTTCTCTGGCCTCAGTTTCCTCTATAAAATGAGGAACTGGGCTAAACCAGGTGGCTCATTATGTTAGCCCTCCTCCTGCAAATAGTGCCCAGGCGCCTGGCCAGCATTCTGCATGCAATTTTAGTATTTGCAAGCATCCCCTGAGATCCAGATTGACCTCGGGCTAGAAGTCCTGGTCTAGAAGAGCTAAAAAGGCTGCAGTCAGTGTTTAAATGGAAAGGAGGAATTTATACACATGTGCTTGGATGTCTATGGAGTAGCCCGAGAAGGACATAGGTACCAGTTGTTGCCTCTTGGGAGAGGAGGTGGGTGGCTGGGGACACGGGTAGGAAGGAGATGTAATTTCCCTTTTGTGCTGTTAGAATTGTGTCATGTGTGTTATCTTAAGCTTTTTCATTTAGACAATTTCCAGGATTCATAGTTCCATGGAGGGATTATGGAAGGGAGGGAGGATTTTCTGGAAGGTGATGGAGAGCTTAAATGGTGCTGCCAGTCTGGGCTCTGCTAACATCATCCAGCAAGGCTCTTTAGAGATGAGAAGGGGCCTTTTAGGGGAACATGTTGGATACAGATGTGTTATGGAGAAAATGGGGTCAAGAGCACAGTCCTAGTTTTTTGCTATGGCTTTTCTGCCCCCTCAAGTTCCCCCTCAGGCCTTGTTATTGTTGGGAAGTCCTACCTGCTGTCTAATCTGAATCCCTCTTAATAATCATATTCATTCCCTTATGTTTCCACTGAGGGTGGACAGAGAAGCAGCAGGAATGGAAGACCCTTTTGGGGGAGGGGTGCTCCCTCTATGTGGTCTGTTCAAACCCAGGAGGACATTTATGAGAGTCCTTTTGTGGAGGAGACAGAAGGCCACCCAGTAACCTCCTACACAGGCACTGTGGGGGAGCGTCACGACCCTCTCCCATTCTCTTGGTCCCTAGTATGGCACCTAGGTGCTTCCTTGGCTGGAAGCATTAGCCCATGACTTGGACTTGGGACTGACCGGATCATGGATGGAGTTCTGGCCTTGGGGTGGCTGAGGGCGGTGGAAGGAGCCAAGATGTTCACTCACTGCCCCACACCCTACCAGGTAGGAGTTCTGGTATTAGAGGCTCCCCCACTTCTGTTGCAAGGTTGGCTTCTGTATCACCGATCTCTGTTGGAGGGAGCCCAGTATTGCCCCCTCTCTTGCAGCCCCTCCCCTTCCAACCCTGTCCAGGTATATCCACAACCACTATTAATGTGATTCAATATTCAAGAGTCTTTATTGAAGACTTGAGATGGGACTTCCATCTCAGAGGATGTGGGAATCCCAGTTCAAATGACACAGGATAAACTGGGAAGGGCCAGGATGGACAGGTTGTGGATATGGGAGTCAAAGTCTTATCCCAGATGGCTCAAGGTACAACGGGCTGCCTGGGCTGGAATCTGGGTCCTCCCCACTTCCATTCTGCTGAAAGCTTCTTGAAGGAGCTGGTTCTCCACTTCAACTTGCTAGAGCCTAGCCTCATCTTTTAGTCAATTGGGAAGGCTTCTCAGAGGGAATCCAGTCCAACTGGATGAAGTACATTCTTCTTTTTGGTCTGAAAAGAAAATTGTCAAGCGTAAAGAAAAATACTTTTTTTTTTTGAGATGGAGTCTCATTCTGTCACCCAGGCTGGAGTGCAGTGGCATGATCTTGGCTCACTGCAGCCTCTGCCTCCCAGGTTCAAGCAATTCTTATACCTCACCCTCTGAGTAGCTGGGATTACAGGCGCATGCCACCATACCCGGCTAAATTAGAGACGGGGTTTTGCCGTGCTGGCCAGGCTGGTCTCGAACTCCTGACCTCAAGTGATCCACCCGCCTCGGCCTCCCAAAGTGTTGGAATTACAGGCGTGAGCCACCATGCCCGGCCAAAAACTACTCTTTGGATGGAGACTTTAGGAGGAGGCAGAGGACAAACTTCCAGCGGTCTTGGAAGGAGCTCACGTCCATCAGCCAAGGTGAGGAGCTAGGGAAGGGGTCATCACAAAGGGATCCGCCATGACAGTGGCTTGAGTCTAGGCACCTCTTCCAGGTGCTCTATCCAAGGCAATGGGGGGATGAGGGAAATGCCTAAGGCGGAAACTCAGATCCCAAGAACAGGAGAGATTAGGCAGGGAGCCCAGGGGACTTTTTTCAGGAAGGCAGGGAGCAGGCTGCACTTGGGCTAAGGACCAGCCCAGTAGACTTTTGGTCACTTCCACAGCTCCCATGGCCTCTTCCCCAATCCTGTCTTCAACCTGCAAGATGTTTATCATCTCTCAGACTTTACGCCTACACTGGAGAACATGCCAAGAATTCCACCTATCTGGTCCTCTCTTCTCTCAGTCCCTCCATTTGTGTTTCAGAAGTCAGCACAGCAGGGGAAGGGGACATATGCTTTGGGGTCTACGAAGCCCCACTTGAAGCCCAGCCCAACTTACCAGTCCTGTGACTCTGGGAAAGTGTCTTAGCCTTCCTGAGGCTTTAATTCGTCCTTCATAAAGTAGGGACAGTATCACCTGGTTTTCAGGGCTGTTGGGAAGATTAGCGGAGATAATGGCTACGGAGGGGCTTGCACAACCAAATGGGCACAAATCAGGGTCAGCTCCTTCCTTTCTGAGGTAGGGAAGCTATGTCCAGGAAAGGCAAATAAACCCAGTAGGGGCTGCGCAGGAATCAGGTGTCAGGCACAGCTGTGGGCACAGCCTTCCTTTCCTGCCCCATCCAGGGTTGGGAGCCAGCAGCTTTGGAAACCCCCAAAGTTCACCTCCCTTGACTTCTCCAAGAGCCTTAAGATCTGAGAAGAGAATTTCAGAAAGAGGAGGGGATCTCAGCCATGGCCAGGCATGGCCCAGCTCCACTTAGACCAGTGCAGCCTTTCTTCTTCCTAGACTCTCCTCAGCCTCTCCCAGCTCACCTCCCTCCTCCCTGCCCCAGCTCCTCCTTCCCCTACCTTTGCCAGCTCTCCAACCTGGATCTTGACAGTGTGGAGGAGTGGGGATGAGAGGTCCGCCTTGCCCATCGCATCAGGAACCCCTCAAATGTAAGGACTCTGTCTTCTCCAAACCTGGGCTCTGCCAGGACTGTTTCCCTGACTCCCTCTGGCCCTCTTCCTGGCCCGGGCTGGCTCCCAGGTCTCGAGGTGGGCCAGCTGTTCCTGAGTGCCCCTCTAAGTCTGCCAGTGTCTCTCCTTCCATACTCCCTTGCCCATTCCTAGCTCTGGATCCTTAGCCCGCCTGGGAGTCCTGCTATTCCTTGAGTGGCTAGATTTGGGGGAACGACAGAAGAGACTGGTGTCTGTCAGGGCCTGGGAAGGGGTGGTGGATGCAGCTCCATGCGGTGCCCTCCCCTGGGTGGGGAAGGAGGAGTGCAGATGGAACAGCCTCCCGCCTGTTACACCCTCCCAGCCCCAGACAGAGCCAAGCTCTCCTAGCAACGGTACAGTAGCTGGGAAGTAAGTGGGGTGGGGGAACAATGATATCATAAATTATCCCCAGCCCCTCCCTCCCAGCCCACCCTTCCTCAGTTGAGAATGGCCTCCTTTTTCTCTCCACCTGCTCCTCATTCAGGATTCCCTCAGCAAAGCTAGCCTCTGCTTAGTGCCCCTTATAGATGCCCCTCGAGGTCAAAGTGACCATTCTCTGCCTTCCAGTTGGGGTCCAGAAGGAGGGAACTCTCACTATCCCAGGATCTGAGGCCCTGTTGGAACGTTCCCCGCAAGGCAGGAGCTGGGAGACTGGCTTCCAAAGGGGGAGCCCAGAGGGCCTGGGAGACTATTGCTATTCCATGGTCTCCGGCTCCTGACTCTTTCTGGGGTGCTGATGGGGGCACAGAGGGGGAATTTCAAAGCATTATGTGGCATTTACTCCTCTTCTGTAAACAGAAGGTTTGGGTGGGGGCTCCCAAGACTTTAAGGGGCACTCAGACCTCTCACCAAGCTAGGCAAGTCTCAGTTTCCCAATTCTAATAGCTGGAGTCCAGGAACCCTTTTTTTTTTTTTTTTGGAGACAGAGTCTCGCTTTGTCACCCAGGCTGGAGTGCAGTGGCGCGATCTCGGCTCACTGCAAGCTCCGTCTCCCGGGTTCACACCATTCTCCTGCCTCAGCCTCCGAGTAGCTGGGACTACAGGCGCCCGCCACCATGCCCGGCTAATTTTTTGTATTTTTAGTAGAGATGGGATTTCACCGTGTTAGCCAGGATGGTCTCGATCTCCTGACCTCGTGATCCGCCCACCTCGGCCTCTCAAAGTGCTGGGATTACAGGCATGAGCCACCACACTCGGCCCAGGAACCTTTATGAAGTCACTAAAGCTAGGTGGCATTCCTTCCTTACCTCTCAACTCAGCCATGCCAAGCCAAGAACCAAAGAGTTGGTGCTATAGCCGTATAGATCTTGGTTAGACATGGAGAAGGACTTCCCAAGACAGGAATAAGCAAGATCATGGAATTTCCTGGTTGGAGAGAGAAAAAGTCTGTCGTAGTAGCAGGAAACTGGATGGGAACCTCTTGAATTCTATCTCATTAATTCTTTCTTAGCCACATTAAATAACATGTAGTGTCTGGCACAGAGCCTGACACATAGTAATCCTCCACTTAGACTATTTTAAAAAATCATGTTATTATGAATTTTTATTGGATGGATATCAGAAGAAAGGGATAAATCCCTGGAGACCCATCTCCCACCCTCTAGGAACCCCACAGGAAAATCCAGATAGGAGCTAGTGCTCTGAGGTACAATATGGCAGCCAATTGTCATGGCAACAGCAGAAGAAGGAGTCTGGTTGGTTGTGGGGGCGGTGCTGGGAAGCCAGCTGGTGCCAGATGGACAAACCCAGCAGAAGGCATCCCCAGCCGGGTGAAGCTGATGCCCCGTGCCCAGGGCTCAACCTCCATATGCCAGCCTCAGCCTGGTCCTTCCCTCCAGGCCTAAAGGCCCCATTGCTGTCTGTGGGGGATGATGCCAAAACCATTCCTCCTCCTGACTCTTGCTTGTATAACAAGGAATGACTGCTTGGAGACAAAAGACTGTCCTGCTGAAGGTCCCCCTGGCCCATAGGCTGATGGATCTAAATAGGTCTGAATTATGCTCACTCCTGATGATGCTGAGGAGCCATCACATCGACTTGAGAGGTCCTGAGCAGCAGGATGCACAGGCACCGTTCTGTACACCCGGTGGAGATTCCACAATGGCTTGTGCTGCCTGGAGGACGAGGAGATGAGGGCTGCAGGGAGGGAGCAGGGCAGGTTAGGGGCAATGTGGCTGAGCTGCACCCTACCTGTCCCCTCCTCCTGGTATGTTGGGCAGCATTCGCACCTGGCCAGTGGATAAAAGAAGCTGCCATCATGGAGTTCACCACCTAATTGTTAACAACGGGTCCCTCTCGAAACAGCCTCAGCAAGATGCTCACCTCCTTCAGACCACGAAAGCCCCAGCCACGGAGCCCAGCCACATTTCTCAGTCAGGCCTCCGTGATGGACTGCACCCGATGATCCATGGCCCTCACAACCCCCGTTCCTTGATTGCCCCCACCTATCTCAATGGCCCCATAACTGCGTCCCTCTGCACTTAGCATTTAACACTAAACATCTGCACACAGCCTTAGAAAACACTCATTCCCATCATCCTGTTTGATCTTCAGGATAACCAAGGAAGGCAGTTAGGGTCCAAAGACATGAAGGGACTTGCCTAAGGTCACCCAGCTGGTAAGTGGGGGAAGCCAGAATTTGTATCCTGACCAGCCTGTCCAATTTCAGAGTCAAAAACCAAAAGCTCCTTCTTTTGCTGTCCTTCCTGTGGACAGAGCCCCACTGACTATCAAACCCAGAGCAGCCTGCAAGCTGAGGTGGTGTCCACCAGCATTCTGCTGCTTCATGCACCCTGAACCCAAACATTCACTAGAAGGGCCAGTGCAGGCCGGGCACAGTGGCTCACACCTGTAATCCCAGCACTTTGGGAGGTCAAAGTGGGCAGATCATTTGAGGTTAGGAGTTCGAGACCAGCCTAGTCAACATGGAGAAACCCTGTCTCTACTAAAACTACAAAAATTAGCCGGGTGTGGTAGCAGGCACCTGTAATCCCAGCTACTCCGGAGGCTGAGGCAGGAGAATCGCTTGAACCTGGGAGGTGGAGGTTGCAGTGAGCTGAGATCGTGCCACTGCACTCCAGCCTGGGTGACAGAGCAAGATTCCATCTCCAAAAAAAAAAAAAAAAAAAAAAACCCAGTAAAATCCAGTGTGCCCAACAAGGTCTTGGAGGTGGGGGGATGGGAGAAAGGTCTCTACACATTGCTGATTAGCAGTAAGTGACACTGAGGCCAGGCCAGGAGAGGAGCCTCTCCCAGGGAAGGCAAGAGTGGGTGTGGAGACTAGGGTAGCTTTGGGACTCCTTTTTAGCTATGGTCCATCTTGTCTTTCCATCCTCTCAACACAGCCCTCCCAGAAGCGGGAGCACTGTGCAGGAGCTGGAGGGAGACCCCATGCTTGGAAGATGAGAGACGCTCAAGCAGGGCCAGTCCCAAGCGGGATCAGTCCCAAGATCGTCAGGAGACAGCATGTATAAGGAGGGGAAGGAAGGCTGGAGAGGCCTGGCAGGATCAGGAGTTATAGCTGGGAAGACATGGGGAGAAGGCAGGGGCAGGTCAGCGCCTTGGTGCTGGGGCCCTGGGGCCTTGGTTGGATGATGGAGAGGAGCCCATCCTGGGGACAGCTGGACCAGACCATGGACGGCCTCACTGTGAGACCCCGGCCTGGTCTCAGCTTCTCTCTCCTTCCTGCCCAGACCTGGTTAAAGCCTGAGGCCACCTCTCAGCCCTCCCTTCCTCCAGCCCCATTCCACTCCACTCCCTGGGAGTTAAGCCCCCTCACCTGACAGGGCCACTTCCATGGCCACTCACAGAGAAGTCTTTGTGCACAAGCTGGGCCTGGGGGATGGGTGGTGGTGGGCACTCCCACTTACATTCCGCCCAGCGGCCAGCAGCAGCCTCACCATCTTCCCATCTGCCTCTCCGGCCTCTCATCCCCTTTCTTGAGGAAGAATTCCCTCGGAGCCTTGGCCCTGGCTACTACCTTACCCCTAACTCCCTCCCTCAGGACGGTTCCAGGACTGAGCTCCTTCTCTGCTGCTTTGCTGCAGCCCCCTGAGCCACACAGCCCTGACCACTGAACCTTTTTTTTTTTTTGAGACAGAGTCTTACTCTGCTGCCCAGACTGGAGTGCAGTGGTGCGATTTCAGCTCACTGCAACCTCTGCCTCCCAGGTTCAAATGATTCTCCTGCCTCAGCCTCCCAAATAGCTGGGATTACAGGCATGGGCCACCATGCCCAGCTAATTTTTGTATTTTTAGTAGAGACAAGGTTTCACCGTGTTGGCCAGGCTGGTCTCGAACTCCTGACCTCAGGCGATCCACATGTCTTGGCCTCCCAAAGTGCTGAGACTACAGGCTTGGGCCACTGCGCCCACCCTCTCTCCCTCCCTCCCTTCCTTTCTTTCTTTCTTGTAAGAGAGCTCAGAGACCAGCTTGTTGTGCCACAAAGTCAGAGCCAGTATCCCTGTCCCCCAAACCCCAGCAGCCCATCCCCTGCCCTGACCTCAGGGTGCTCACTGTGCTGAGGGACACCAACCTCCTCTTCTCCACATCTCTCCCCAGAAAGCTTCCATAAGCTTGCTGCCCCGCCATGTGCAGGGCGAAGGAGGGATTCTGAAGGCGGGTCGTAGAGACATCCTTTCCTCAAGTGGCTTCCAGGTCTTTCATATGTCCTTCATTTGTTTGGAACTAGCTGAGAGTCAGTTAAGTGTCTGGCTGGGCTCAGTGGACAACCAGATGCAGGAGTCCCCATCCCTCCTAGGAGTGGTTATGTGTTGCTCTGCAGCCACGCCCTACACCTGGCACCTCTGAGGCTATCAGCTAACTGCCCCAGCCTCCCTGGTATAGCACATAAGGCGCTTTACAGAGGAACTCCTACCTCTGTTTCCCTTCTCCTCCCAGCAGACTCCCCACGATGGTCATGCTAGTGTCCAAACATACCCTGCTCTTCTTTACCTCTCTGCCTTCTTGAATGCTGTGGACTGTCCACCATTCACCTCCCCAGATTCAGTAGACTGCCAAATGCCTGTTTTATCTCCTATCGCTTATTCCTTGGCATCCTCCAGGAAGCCTTCCTGCGCTCCCCACAGGTCTGCAGGACAATGCTTTACAGACTGTCTCCTAATCATTCGTGTGTCTGCCTCACCCAGTAGACTGCCAGTTCCTCAGAGCAGCGTTGTATTCCATGCTCCCCTTGAGCATAGCTCCTCTCACAAAGGAGACCCTCAGTGCCTCCTGAATGAATGCCCTGACATGGAGGCAGGGGTACCAGAGGGAAGGGTATGGATGAGAGAGGTGCTACACAGGAAGAAGTGATGGGCTTTGATGTGGCTGATTTGGATGTGGGGACAAGTCCAGGAAAATGTTCAGGAGTTGAACCTGGGGGCCTAGGATTTTAATGAGGCCACCGACAGAGGTAGGGCAGCAGAAGCACAATGTGGAGGGAGCATCCAAACTGCCTGGGGAATGGCCCACCTCCCGGGTTTTGGTGGGAAGTGGTACTTCTATGCCACTACAGAAACTAAAAACACAGGTAGTCTCTGGGCCCTCCTTGCAGCTAGAGCCTAGGCATGTGATCCAGGCTTGGCCAAGCAGATATACGGTTCTAATCCTTGAACTGGGGACAAATGGCAGGACCACAGGTGGTAGTTGGCAGTTGGGGGTGTCAATCCAGACTTTAAAAGAGGTCAAGACTAGGTTGGGCGCGGTGGCTCACCCCTGTAATCCCAGCACTTTGGGAGGCCGAGGTGGGTGGATCACAAGGTCAAGTGATTGAGATGATCCTGGCTAACACTGCGAAACCCCGTCTCTACTAAAAATACAAAAAATTAGCTGGGAATGGTGGCACACACCTGTAGTCCCAGCTACTCAGGAGGTTGAGGCAGGAGAATCGCTTGAACCCAGGAGGGTTGCAGTGAGCTGAGATTGCGCCACTGCATTCCAGCCTAGGTGACAGAGCGAGACTCCATCTCAAAAAAAAAAAAAAAAACAGGTCAAGACTAAAGAAACGAGGGAGAGAGGCTGGGTGCAGTGGCTCACACCTATAATCCTGGCACCCTGGGAGGCCAGAGAGGGTGGATCACCTGAGGTAGGAGTTCAAGACCAGCCTGGCCAACATGGTGAAACCCTGTCTCTACTAAAAATACAAAAATTAGCCTGGTGTGGTGGCACGTGCCTGTAATTCCAGCTACTCAGGAGGCTGAGGCAGAAGAATCGCCTGCACCTGGGAGGCAGAGGTTGCAGTGAGCTGAGATTGCACCATTGCACTCCAGCCTGGGTGACAGAGCAAGACTCTGCCTCAAAAAGAAAAAAAAAGAAAGAAAGAAAGAGAGAAAAAAAAGAAAGGAGGGAGAATTTATAACTTCAAGTGATGGCTGAAGTGATAAAAGTGGTGAGAAGAGTGAGAAGGAAGAGAAAACAAAGTGCTACCAGCAGAACCTGGGGACCACTTCTAGTTAAGGAACTGGTCCATCTGGAGGACTGAATGAATGGAACCAAGAACAGATGATCATGGATATAACAGAATAACCGAAGGTCAAAGGAAAAGACTGAGAAAATAGCATAAAATTTTCCATAGGTCAAGGAGGACTGGGCTTGGGAAGGGCCAGAGGTCTTTGTTGAGGAGGCTATGAGTGGCCTCTGAAAGGGTGCAGTTTTACCAGAGTTATAAAGATGGAAACCAGAGTGCTGGGCTGAGGAGAGAAGGTGGAGCATTTCCTCAAGTACACAGTCACCTTTCACAGGCCCCAGAGAGACCCTCAAACTGGCAAATGATACTGCCTGGCCACATCCTACCCTCTCACTCCTCCTGCTGATATTCCCCATTCTGATTCCTCCAGTACTTTTCTTATTACTCACAGTCCTCTAAGTCCTCTGGGAACTAAGCCACCGGCTGAGGCCTCTCTACCACCCCTGCTCCTGTGCTCAACCTTACATCTTTTCTGGGGGCTGCCATTCCTGGTCTTTCCCTCCTTCCTTCTCTCTCCATCCTCTCTTCCCAATTCCATTAGCAGGAAGATTCAACAGTATTTCTGGTCAGCCAGGAAGTCCTTCTTAGGGCCTCAGTCTCTTCCATGTCCACTAACCAGAGCAGGCTTTCAGTGCACACCTGGTCAGGCAGCCATCTTACAGGCGCCAGTTACCTAAGATGGCGGCCTCCCTCACCCTCCGCTTCCGTTCCCACAGCTTTGCCTCCTACCCCTGCCTCTTTCTTTCGGAAGCCTCAGCCCAACAAGGTGGGGGGCCAGGCTGGGGAGCCAAGGCCGGAGGAAGCAAGACAAAAAAGGACAGAAAAGCTGGCCCCTTGGCATCTCTCTTTGGCATTTGAGTCCAGCTCAGGGAGGGAGGGCAGAAAGAAAGAAAGTAGTGTAAGTTTTTATTTCTGTCCTCTTCCTGCCACCTCCCCCTAGTCCCTCCCCCAACACTTTGATGAAAACAAAATCTCTCCCTTTTTTTCTCTTCTCCAGCCCCCCTCCCCTTTTTTCCTGGCTTCTACCATGAGCCTCCTGGAATGCAAATGAACTGTATTATGCAAATGTATGCAAATCAGGCTTAACGAGCGGAAGGAGGGGGCAGAATGCCTAATGAGTAATGGCGGAGGGTGCAGATGGAGGGTGGCAGGAATGGCCCCCTCCTCTTCTCTGTTCCCACAGCCTGGAGGTTTGCTGGAGGTAGCCGGGTGTCCCTCACTTCTGGGAAAGAGTAGAAGGTCAAAGCCCCATCGCTTCAGCTGAGAAGTCCTGGGATGTCCTTGGCTGTGGTAGGTGAGGGGCAGGCGAGCTTGGGAAGAGAGGGGGTTAAGTATAAGGGGCTGGTGCTCACTTGCATTACCTTGCCCAGAGACACTGCATGCACCAGCTTCCTTGCCTATGTGGCCTGGCGATGGCAGAACCCTCAGCTTCCAGTGCTGAAAAGAGGGTGACGCTTATGCATGCCATGGCTTGTGCATCAGAAAGGAGGATTCTCAGGGGAAGATTCCCAGCCAGACCCAGGTTCTTTCTGGGGGTGGGGGTGAAAACTGTCTCTCTTTGTACTTTGGGAGTGGGGGGGAGGTTGCCATGGCAACATAGCATGGAACACCCACCTCCCCAACATCCAGCCCCAGAGGACCTAGGAGTTGGGGGGATAATGGATTGACACCCCCGATGCCCCCACCACCTGGCACTGCCAGCCGGAGATGGCAGCATCAAATCCTAGAGAGAATGGTCCCTTTGTTTGTAGGCTCACGGTGTTGGGGGAGCAGGCCTGGGCACACAGAAGGGCCTTTCCCAGGCCCCGTTCCAGTTTGCGTGACTCCCACTGGCCTCTGGAGACTACTTGTGGCCATCCACTGGCCTCTGTGTCCTGGCAGATGGTTGCCCCCTTGCCTTTTCTCCCATGGGCTTGCCAGCTACTGCTAGGTATGCCCTGTCCCTGAGGCCTTCCCTCCAAACCACTTCAGACAGAGGTAGCAGTCTGTTCCACCTTTTCCTGGCTTTCTTGAACACCTCACATGCCCAGTCATGCATCCTGTGGAACAGGGGCAACCTGCAAACTCCCCCAACCAGCAACAGCCCCGCTCCACCCAACCGAGGCAGAAAGACTCCTAAAGGAGGTATCAGACAGATAGAAAGGGCCAGGCTGAAATTCAGGAGCCTGGATCTTGGCATTTCTGCTAACCAGCTGGGCAACCTGATCACACCTCTTCTACTCCCATGGGATCTGTGAAATGAGGAGTATAGGAATGATGATATCTAAGGCTCATTTCAGCTCTACCAGATCTATGCCCTCCGTATCTTACATGACCTAGGTTAAATCATTCTTGAAATATAACTTTCATTCTTCCTACTACTGGAGCAGCCCTTCTCATTCAGACTTCCAAACATGAAGACAAACCCAATTGCCCAGAGACAGAATGCCAACTTCCCTCAGCCTTTGCCTCTCCCTGAGACTCCACGGCTGACTGCAAACAAATCCCACAGATTCAAAAATTTAGAGTCTTTGATAGCTGACTGTACAGACAGGAGGGTCCCTCCTAACCCTCTCAAAGGGGGTCAGCACAGCCATCTCACTCACCGCCCGGGAGCTGTCCGTGGTGCTGGATGTGGCTCTGTCGTCCACAAGGAGGAAGGAGGGTGGGCGGGTGTTGGAGCACCCACCCGCCCCAGGTGAGAAGCTAAAGGGAAAAGAAGCAAAAACATTTGGAAACAGTAAGAAAAGGGAAAGAAAGATGATACCTGAAGAAAGTTTCTCCTCTCTGAAGACCTCCAAATCGTCAATATTACTTTGAGGAAGGAAAAGCACAAAAGTCATCGAATCTCTGATAAGTTAGTGTGTTCTTCCTCTAGATCCTATTTGGGCATCCACAGGGAGGTGGAATCATAGTCCCTTCCCTTGGGGAAGAGCTCAGATTGAGGTGGGAGATAAAGTACAGATCTCTAAATTCCGTTCTAAATTCTAAGGCTCCTACAAGGAATTTAGAAATAATAATTAAAAAGATATACAACCTGTCTGATAGTATTACAGATATCAGGAGTTTGGGAGGAAAGGCGGGGAAAGGCCGGGGCGTGTTTGTGTGTGCACAGTCTGTTCCACCTACACAGGCATGTGGGTACATGCATACGTGTGTGTGTGTGTTTCCCAGGTGGAGAGGTGAGTCTGCATCAGTGGTTCATAACTTCAGGTGCACATTAAATAATAATGATGCCTAGGCATCATTTCCTCATACTCTGATTTCATGGGTCTAGGGCTGGGCCCAAACATCAACATTTTTAAAAAAGCTCCCCAGGTGATTCAGTACATAACCAAGTTGAGAATCACTGATCTAGAAGAAAGCAGGTCAGAAAAGGTGCAGGGATGAAGTCTGATTAGCTGGAGGAAGAGGCAAAGCAAAGATCCTTAAAGAAGAAGGGAATGAATAGGGAGGAGAACGACAAGCATGTAACTCCTCTCTCCTGGGAGCTCCTGGATGGCCCCTAGGCCTGGCCTGGAGATGAGACTGGCTCAGGTGTTGGCTTGTCTCCTCTGTGCTGTAGAAGCTCAAACCCACCCTAAGGCAATGAGACAAACTGTCTCCTTACTGCAGTCCCTTGTGCAGGAAATGGGTGCAATGACCCTAAGGGGGTGCTGCTGCTCCCCTTTACCCAGAGGGTCCCCAGGGAGGCGGCTGTGGAAGGTAAACAGCAACAATGGTCCCTTTCAGTGTCCAGACTCCAACCCTTCAGCCCAATTAGCAGACACAGCAAACAGCAATTCAGCAGCCTTCAGCCGCTGTCATAACAAACTCAGAGCTGCCTTAATGGGGGGATTAGGGCAGGAGGAGGAGGGGGTGTCACTTCGGCCCTGGGAGAGCCTGGGTGGCAAGGAGGGGGTTCCCCTTTTCTCCTTATCCTATCTAAATACGCACCCACCCACCCTTCCTTCCATAACTCTGCTCCTCATTCTCCTCAAAGCCCCAAGAATGCTTTTATAGTTTTGTCTGCTCCTTCCCTCCAGTGATTTGAAGGAAGGTGAAAAAATAAATAAGCAGATTCCAACTTTCAAACCTTGAACATGCAGACCTCAAGAAGGACTTTCAGACATAGGGGCCTGTGTGTCTCTGGTGGGTTACCAACCTCAGGAATCGCATTGGGGACTGGGGGGATGTTGGTTTGTGAGGCGAAGGCAGAGAAGACGTCCCTTCTTAAAGTCACTCAATTATGAAGACAAGTCTGCATGCTGATAGGCAGGTCTATAGGATTTGTTAATTATAGCCACTACCTAACTTGTCCTTTAATTTAATAAACTGTGTTTTTAGTTACTTAGAATCCAGGAGCTTAATGGCATAAACTTGAAATTATCATTTACACGTGCTGTATTTATCTATGTAAGTCAGTTTACCCATCCTAAGTGCTCTTACCAATAAGTCTTAATATCCATTAAGGAGAAAGAAAACAATGGCCATTCTGCCACGTGGACTGCAACCTCTTCCCTTTATCAGACTTCCCAAGGGCTGTGCTTCCTCTCCCAAGTCTTCAGATACTTCCTACCTAGGTCCCCGGGAGTCTCATCTTGACTCCCAAAGCTGGAAAAGGAGGAAGTTCCTCAAGTTAAATGTTATGAGATCCTCAGTCAGGAACACGCCCGAGAGCTTCCCTTTTTACATTCTGAAACCAATCATATGCTATCAGTCTTTCCAAACTGTAGCCTTTAATCTTTCTGCAATCTAAGAATTACCCTTTAGCCATGAGTGTCATAACAGTATACGATCTTTTATATAGAATTCTTCATTTTCTGCACACAATAATCCTAAGGGTTTCTTATTCTCATTATACAAATATCAGAATTGAGGCTCAGAGATTTGCGTGCTTGATAAATGAAAACATCCAAACATGAACCTTGGTTTGGTCAGATTTGCTGTTTCTATTTCTGTCTCTCCCACGGTTTGCTGACTAGGATGATTCCTGTGACTGTAAGAACTTATCAACAAAACACTTTCCATGCCTGGAATTGTGTGGGAGGAGAATTTGTCCCAGAGTGAGGGTGTGGCTGATAATGCAACACTTGGGTCAAATATTTGAGAGAAAATTGCCTTTGGCTTCCTGGACCTAGAATTCAATAGGAGGGTATTAAAATGAGGGACTGAGGAGAGAAATGAATAAAGAAGTCAGCTTAGAATTTGGTTTCCAGTAAAAATAGTAATGTAGCAGTATCTAAAGAATAGAACTGAAAATTCTTAGACACAGGCAGAGGTGTGATTATACAAGAGAGGAAATTTCCTAACTGGTAACTCTGGTTAGGGCTTTCTGAGCCCCTTTTAACATGGCTTCCCTGCACTCCCGTCCCACAGTTCCCCTGTGGGGTTCAGTTGGAGGAGATGCGATCTGGTACAGAGCGGGTGGGGAGAACTCAGCAGTGTCACTGTGATGTCTGCATTTGGTAACCTCCTTCCAAATCCAAGAGTGTCTGTTCCTCCAGGTGTCCCTAATGTCACGACCGAGCTTCCCACCCACCATGGAAGCACACACATCCGACCTCACACCAGGTCACACACCACTCAGTTTCTCACCCTCATAAAGCAGACACACACAGCTCACAAACACAGTCACCCATCACTCTCCTGACAACCCCACCCACACACCCACACGCACACACCATATGTTCACATAAGGCAGACACAAACCCTCACCCCCACATCCCTCCTGGGCTCTATTCCTCCTTTCCACTGAGGTGCTGGTTTTGTAGGGCATCAGTTCTCAGCCCCCCAGTTTCCTCTATTCTCCTTTGGATATCCTGAGGTAGCTCAAATGCGCTACCTCAGGAGACAACAATAATGATGTAAACCCATCGTGGTTACTGATACAGGTTCTAAGTCTCATGTGAATGAGCCTCAGTGGATCCCAAATTCACATTTCCAACAAGCTACATGAAAGGTTTTTGTTGTTGTTGTTTGTTTGTTTTTAAAGGAATCCTATCTTTCTTGGTGCTGCTTCTCTCATCCCAGCTCCCAGCCCCTGCTCACAGGCAGGGCTTTTCTCTTGGTGCGCCTTCCCCCTCCTGTGCCCCATGTCCTCCAATCTTAGCTCAACCCCATCTTACCCTCCCTGCCCAATCTCTCTCCAGTTGTTCCCACAGGCAAGTGCAGTAGAAAAAGCACTGCGTTGGGTTAGGCCAGGCACAGTGGCTCACGCCTGTAAACCCAGCATTTTGGGAGGCCAAGGCGGGCAGATCAAGAGATCAAGATCATACTGGCCAACATGGTGAAACTCCGTCTCTACTAAAAAAAAATACATACAAATTAGCTGGGCATGGTGGTGCATGCCTGTAGTCACAGCTACTGGGGAGGCTGAGGTAGGAGAATTGTTTGAACCCAGGAGGGGGAGGTTGCAGTGAGCTGAGATCACATCACTGCACTCCAGCGTGGTGACAGAGTGAAACTCCATCTCAAAAAAAAAAAAAAAAAAAAAAAAAGAAAGTAGGAAAAAGCGTTGGGGCACTGGGTTGGAAACCACTGAGTAACATTAGCAACTCATTTGAGTCCGTGGTTTCTCATTGGTAAAATGGGGTTAATAACAACTATCTCACAATGTTGAAAGAGCAAAGAAAGGGATGCAGGCCTAGTGCCCAGGAAGTAGTGTTAGGAATGATTAGTCCTCGCCTAAAACCTGCTCCCTTTCTCCCTAATCCAGTCTCCACCTGCCCCTCCCCCAGAAAACCCAAATCCAAATGGCTGAGAAAGTAAGAAGCTACTAATCTCGCCTTCCTCTAAATCGCTAAAGGAAGAAGACATATGTATTCTAGGCTCCCTGAAGCACAATTTTTTTGAGTTTGGATTCTCTGATATTTCTCCCACATAATATATAATTGAATCATTATCTTCTAGCTATAAAATCAGGTCCTGGGAGGAAATGTTAAATTTACACAGGAAACTGGAGTCAGTCAAGGTCATTTTGTCCAGTTCTTCCACCCCCTTATTACTCCTTCCTGCCCCGTGTCCTGGAAAGTCAGGTGCAGGCGTATGGGATGCGGAGCTGCAGTAAATGCAGAGGGGGCTACTTCTAGCTTTGGCTACGTTGACTTCTATTCCACAAAGTGACTCTAGACTATACTCCTTTCAACTGCACCTAAACACTCTTTCGCTTAGAATATTTAGGTCAAGCCAGATAAATAGATTCTTTTAGAAAAGTCCCTGATTAATCTAATTCTTTGCTTTCTCTGGGCAGCATAGATACTAAGCTACACATTCCTTTGTGTTTGAGATCCTCAGAGCTTCTCGAGGCCATTTGTTCTTGGAGATGATTTCCAAGAGTGAAGATGGGGTGGAAAGGTTAGGTGTCCTAAAAAGCCCCAACTCAGCCCCTCTGGTCAGTAATGACAGAGCAGCATAAGGATCTTTCAAAGAGATTGGCCTCAGGTCCTGGGGCGGAAGGAGGAAGGAGAATGCGAATGGAACCGAGATTGCTCTGCACTCCACTGCCTCAGAACCCAGACTGGGAAAAAGCTGAAATAACTCTGCAGCTAGATTTCAACTGATTGCTCCCTTGGATCAGTTTCCCAATCAGTGACCCAGACTGCCAGAAAAGGCCCCATCCTGAGCGGGGACCACCAGAGGGCACCACAATGAGGCTTCCTTGCTCCCCTCCAACTCTGCTGGGGGAAAAACATGGCACCTGGCTAAAGTGAAATGGGACTGTGACTCCTACCTGTGCCGACTGGGGTGCTGGGGGGTGAAATGTCGCCCGAACCAGTGAAGTCTCTGTCCTCCTCTTGTGTCCTCTGGTGCTGGTCAGTCCTCGCGGTTCTAGCCCCTCGCTCAAGCCTCCCCCTCCTCCGGGCCCCTCTGCGCAGTGTATGGGGTTATTTTTACTTTCGGTTATCTAGCTTTATGAAGACTCCACACCACTCATACAGCTAGATAACCAAAGATAACAACCAACCCCGCCTCCTGGCTGCTGTCGCCGCCTCTTCCACGCAGCCTCCCGGCCGCCGCCGCCGCCAGCACCTCCTTAGCTTCCCGGTCGCCCGCCAGCGGGAGTAGGAGGGAAGGGACACGAGTGGAGTTGGAAGGGAGAGTGAAGAGTGAAATGAAGTTCGGGACAAAACAACAACAAAAACCTCAGACACCGGGATACAGACACGACAGAGACCGAAAAAGGCGTGGAAAGGACACAATGACCGGTGGCGTCGAAGTCCAGGAGTTGACCCCGACCCAGACCCAAAAAGCTTCTGGTACCCCATTTCCCGCTCTCTCATTCGGGCCAGGAGCAAGAGTTCCGCTGGTCCCAGGTGGAAGGGACGCGCGGGCTTTTCGTGCCACCCGGGAAGACCGCAGGGACCCAGGCAGAGGCCTCCCCAGGCTCGCCGTTTCTCCACTGCCCTCCTCCGGAAGATCGAGGGCGCATCCGACAGCCAGAGCCCTGCCTTCGGCGGAGCCCGAGCCTGGCGCGGGATGGAAATTGGGAGCCGCGGCTCCGGCCCGGCCACGTCGCCAACTCAGAAGGGCGGTGGAAGCGAAGCGGAGCCCGTGTCGGGGAAAGAGCTGGATCCAAGAGGCCGACTAAAAGGGGAAATGGGCAGCCAAACCCAGGAGGTAAAAACCCCGGAGATGCCCTAACAGGAAGCAGGGAAATCCCGGCGACCCAAAGAGAGGGGAAAGGCTGTAGGGGGAGGGTGGGGGCGACCCAGAGACTCCCAAGCGAGTCTCTCGAGGAGAGAAGGAAACGGCAGAGACCCCACCCGGGAAGAGATCCGGGAGAGTACCCACGAGAAGGGCGGAGGAGAGGAAAGCAGAGGGCGACCGGGCAGGTGACCAGAGTCCCAGGCCCTGCAGAGCCCCGGAGAAATGGCTTTGTGCAAAGAGGACCAGAGATCACCCAGGGTTGTGAAAATGGCCGGGGGTTCGAGGCGAGCGGTGCCCTAGGGGTGGGTAGGGGGTGCGATCAGGAAAGGGAAACCGCAGCCCCGAAGAGGGTGGGGGCTCGGCCGGCCCCTCGTGGCGGACGCGCAGGCACGCCGGATTCCGAGGCGCTCGCCCACCTCGTGCCCCATGCTGGCCAGGCCACTTACATCGAGCCCAGGGTGCCCATCCGTGCTCTCCCGCGCGGTCCTCCCTGCCATTTCCCGCCCCTGGAGCGCCAGGGCCCTGAGTCCCAGATGTCGGGGCTCAGCGGACGCCGGACAGAGGAGCCCGCCGTGCCCTTAGCCTCCGCTGAGCCTAGGCGAGCAGGGTGGAGCGAGTCTCACCTCCTCGCTCCCTGCTCTGCCTCTGCCGCGGCTCTGGCCCCGGCGCGCTCCGGCTCCGGACTTTTCATTCATCCTTTCACACTCCCTCCCCAGGCCATCCTCTGATTGGCTCTACCGCGTCTGACGTCACCGGCTCGTTCCCCACCGGCCCCGCCCCTCCCCCTTCCCCGGCCGGCCGGGGAGCGCAATTGGGGCGCCCTTCCCCCCCGGAGAATGGGGATGGGGGGACTACTACGTCTCTGTGCTGATTCTCAGCCTCCTGCTGCCTCACTCACCCCGAGACCCGCCTGCCACCTCCAATCCATTGCCATTTGTGGTTTTGATCTCCAACCTCACTCATTTTGTAGGTTCTACATTTTCCATTTTGGCCCTAGGTATGCTGCACCAACACCAGGGCACAAAGATAGAAAAGAAGCCGGGTGAAACCCCCTCAGAAAGAACCAGATGACTGCAGACTCTACTCCTACCTGCCTCCTGCCATCAGAATATTCTTTGTGCTTCTTGGGTTCTGATCCTTAGCAGACTGTGATCTTAACCTTTTAGAATGGGCAGGAACCTGTCTTGCTGGTTTTCAACCCAAAACAATGAGGGAAAGATTCTGAAGTTTAGGATTCCTACAGGGAGATGCGGGTGTTGAGCGGTGCTGAGCCCCCTTTTCTGCCTTGCAGAAACTGGAATATCTCTTGAATGTGTTCGCAGCACCAAAGTTCCAGGTAGGGAAGGCTGGGGTGAGGATTCCAGCTGGCATCAGCCAGGGCAAGACCCACAGATTTTCATCCAGCCATAGAGGCCCTTGTTAGCGCCTTCTTACCCTTCCCCAGCATGGTGAGACTCCGACCTCTAGCCCAAGGTCCAACTCCAGGTGTGTCTGGAGAGCTGGGGTTATGGGAGGAGGATCGCCCGTCTGAGACTTTGCCGACCTGGCTCCTTATCTGGCACAGCGCGACATTCCTGGCTCAGCCTCTCTGCGCTGGGAATCAGGGCTGAATAATGCCTGGTCTCAACCTTGAGAGGTATATTCTAGGCGGCAGGCAGGATCCAAATCCCGCTGCCCAGTAGAGCTGTAAGAACGAGCTGTGGGCCCCTACCTGAGGTCTGCCAGGGAGCAGCTCGAATTCCTGGTCCCAAGCCACCCTTCTACCCACTCTACTCTCCACTGCCTTACTTAAAAAAAACTATGACTCAGATACCTGGAACCTGTCAGCCAGATTAACCTGGGCCAGCTCCTATAACCATTGGTCTCTGAACACTAGGCCACCAGGGGCATGCACCAGGGGATGACCAGTTTTGTCATCAGTCCCCATCGGATTGTTTTATCTGCCTGTCTGCACAGCCCAGGACAAAGCCAAGCCTGAAAGCTGTTCTTGGTTAGATGCAAGCCTGTGGGCAGTGGGTTTAATTTGGTGCGTCCCCCAAAGATTGGAGAATGAATAATCGCTTCCACTGATGTTGGCAACATGACTGCTCGGTGGGAGGCAGTTTGGAATAAGATAAAGCCTGGGAGCCGGGTGTTTCCCTACCAGGATGATAATATGGGGCAGAAGAAAACAATCTAATTTCCCAGGTCTCAGGGTGCTCGCAGGGCTGGGCTTGGCATAGCTTTTTCCTTCTGTCAGTTGCCATAGGGTCTCAAGGCCCTTACCCAAGGGAAAGGCTTTCTAGATGCTTCCACAATGTCAATTTTTTCACCCTCCAGTACAGGGAACACACCAGCCAATGATGAGGAGAGAAGGAAAGAGACAGAGATAGTGTCCACTCCCTGTTTTCTTTCCTCCTGCCCCCTCCCAGGTGCTCTTACAGGTTAGAATGAAGCACTTGGGGAGCACAGCATTGGGGTCCCTGTCTCTGCAGTAGAGTTATGAAAAAACCCAGAACCCCTCTCAAATATTCTCACAGATAGACCTACCTCCTGGTATGCTGCTAAAGGCATTCCCTAAATGCATACCCCATCTGGCCCGGAAAATCTATAGGCTTTCCAGCCATTCCCCTCCGTGACTATAAATCCCCTCAAAGATTTCTCATGAAACCACGCCATACCCATTTCTAGGATCCCCAATACCCTCCAGACATTCCAGCAATTCTAGCTAGGGCCTATGCTTCTCCAAACATACTACCAACTCCCCCTACAAATATCTCCCCATTTGCCCTCCCACGAGATCCCTTAAAAGCACCTTAAGCAAACCTTCCTCCCTATCTACCCTCCCCTCACCAGCACCTGGGAGGCTGGGGCCATTGAGGAAGAGTGAGCTGTTCTGCTATAGCTAAAACTCTCCCCTTTCTCCTCTGTTACTAATTTCCAACCAAGTCCTCTGCCCTCTGTGGGGCCCAGGCTTATCAGCACAACCCCTTATCCTGGCCTGGGCTGACCAAACAGTGCCGCAAGAGGCAACTGGAATCAGCATGAACCTCCTTTCTCTTTCAGCCACTGCTGTATTTTTATTTTTATTGGAGTGGGGAGATAACAGAAAGGTTTTTTTGTTTTGTTTTTGTTTTTGTTTTGTCATCAGAGGCTCCCCCTCTCCACCTCTATTGGTCAAATTCAGACCCAGCTGGACTTCCTAAAAAACCAAGGTCAAGATGGAAATGGGTATGTTTAGATGTCTTCTGAAAATATATCTAAGTTTCTCCAAATAGCTTGATAAAGAGCAAGATCCCTCTGCCTCTTAATGAGGCTTTGGGTTCTACATAGGTAGTTCAGCCTAAACAGTGTCCAAATACAAGGAGGAGAGACCCCCAACAAAGGAAAATGGAGATTAGTCTAAATTGTCCTGGCACTACCCACATAAAATCCCCACTTCTGTCAAGGTTGCTGATGAAGTAATTTTTTGTTTGGTTTTGTCTGGGTGTGGTTGACAACCCAGTCTCCCACCACCCCTGCTCAAGGATAAAGGTGAGTAGGGCATCTGTCTTTATTCCAATGGAGAAAGAGCTATCAGTCATGAAAGAAGCAGAAAGCTCCCCACCATCATGTTAACTGGGATTGGTTTGTATACCATTGTTCCAGTTTCAAAAAAGAAACTACCTGGATGGTGGCAAATGAGACAGCCTCTCCAGAGAAGGGGCAATTTCACACACATTCTTGTCTATGGTAACTAACACTATGCCTAAAGCATAGTGGGTGCCTAGTAATTGATCAATTAATAGAGATCTGTGTACCGTGAGTGTGTCTGCAAGTCTGCATTTGCCATCAGATAGATTGAGGGCATTACGGACGGGCGAGTGAGGGTCTTGGTAAGTTGTGTTCTGTGGGATCTGTGGGGGAGGGGGAGGGGAGAGTTATGTCTATTGTGTTGTGTGTTCGTGACTATTTGATAGCTCCTTTGACCAGAGGAGACCCTTCTACTAATTAGATACAGCAGGCCTATAACAGTATAACAGCTGGAGTAAAATGGGTGCATTAGGTGCCCTTTGGGCTTGGCCCACCAGCTTCAGCATCCCTGAGAAGGTCTCAGTTGGAGTAGAGTCCTCTGATTCCAGCAGACCGCAGTCAGCTGAAGTGTTCTGTAGAGCGGTGGACTGCAGACCCCACCCTGAGTCTTCCAGGGAATTTCTAGGGGGCTGTGGGGAGAGCACATCGATGCCCTGGTGCTGATGTGAGACTGTAAGTGTCTTGATTAGCCTAGGAGCCCGCATTTTTTGCCAGTGCCCATCCCCACCCCCATCCCTTATAGCCCTGATGCCCACCTATTGTCTGTGTGCCTGAAGAGGCCCAAGTAGAGAAAAACATGGCCAGAATTACGCTCTCTGGATGCAGCTCTTGGATGGATCTTTATAATTCAGGTTCCAGAATACATTTTGGCAGTCAAGCACTTTCTTGAAATAGTCAGGTAATTAAATAAAAAGCGTATATTTTTTCTTTGTTTCAGTTACCAGGTTAATTTGCCTTGAAGACACAGATGAAAGCTGCATTTGGGAGAGGGTGGATTCAGATATTTATTTGTCTCATAAGTGCATCATTATGAACAATATCATACATTTTTTTGCTATAGAAATCTGCATTGTCTATGGGATAGTGACAAAAACAAGAATTAGCAGTAAAAAATACTGAGGCTGTGTGAAATATATATATATATATATAAAATATCTATTCATGTGGGCAGAAAAGGTAGGAGGTATGGAGAAATAATCTGGAGGATATCGTCCCTAAGGATGTCACACTTCTTCCCCACGAGAGTGGTATTTTCCTCCTATTGAGGGGCCAGCTTGAGAATTCCTTGGGCCTGTGTAAGCATTGCCTTCCTTGCCTACTCCCAGTTCTATTCTTGAGCCCACACATTGCTCACTTGCCTGAGAACCTTATGTGTCCGGCGGGGGGGTGAGAACAAGGTGGCAGAGATGGTAGAGGGTTGGCTGGTTCATCCAGACCATCCAGGAGTCCTTTCTGCAAGACCCTCAACCATCGGCAAATGGCCTCCTTAAGGGGCATAAGCGTGAGTGTGCAAGGGTGCTACGCATCACAGGCACGCGCGTGCACACACACATGTACACATACACACATGCACACGCACACGCACACACATGCACGCGCGTGCACACACGCACACACATACACATACATGCGCGCCCGCGCACACACGCACACATACTCAAACGTATCAACTCAGACTAATGCAACAACAAATCCACAGATATTCCCAGCAGTACCACCTCCCAATGCTTGCAGCTGTATATCCTGGCATACATACCCACTCACAGTTATTTAAGCTCCTTGGGTCCCCATTCACCATAACCCACACTGCTCTTCTTTCTCACCTCTGTTACCCAGGTACAAGTATCTCTGTTCCCTTCTCCAACCAATCATCTCCCCCAAGGTCAATTGGCCTCCAACTCTGCCCTCAAGAGCCTACGGGAGAAGGGGAAAGAGTTCCCTGTATCCCCAATGCCTTTCCTCTTTGTCACAGGACTGGAAGCAGGGTGACCTATCATTGACTATGTAGGTCTTTCTACAATTGGAGTAGACCAAAATTAGGGGCTGAAAGCTGGAAGAGACAGGGAGTGGGGTAGAGGGGTACAGAGAACAGGAGAAAACATAGGTGACACAGGGCCAGTTTTCCTTTTCCTCCCCCACCCACTCCACCATCAGAAACAATAAATAAGAAAATAAATACCCCAAAAGCCATAAGTGGCCACCTACGATGACACCAGAAAACAAATGAGGCTGCTGCTTCTTGGATATCCAGCTCCTGTCAAGGAGGAGAATGCAAAGGTTAAAGTCCTTTGAGAAGTCCAGCCTTCCTTCCCTGACAACCCCCAACCTTCCTATCACTCTCTCAGCCACTCCTTTTCTCCTAGTCCTGCATCTTCAGGACCTGCAAAGTCTATGTTCCCCTCTTCAATCGCCAGGCTTGAGGCTGCACAGGGGGATAATGAGAAAAGCCTAGACATGCAGGCAGGGCCTCCGGCCTGGGCCTGTCAGCTCCATCTTGCCTGGGCAACTCTAACCCAGCCTTATCCTCACAACCTCTCCCATCTCCATCCAAAACCTTTGGGCCCAGGAGTTTGGCCCTTTTCAAACAGCCTGTGGAGATCTTGGACTTAAATCTAAGGAAGTAATCTCCTGCCCAGTGGACATTATCTCCTTGCAGATTCCTGCTGCCTGGGGTCTATGGGAGAGCATGCTTAGGATAGAATGAAGGAACTAGGGTTAGAGATATATTTTTGTCTGTCTAGATCTAACGCAGTGTAAACTGTAAAATGTTATACACATTTACGATATTCTCAATCATGTTATCTCTCTAGCTTTCTCCACTCATCTCTGTTGCGACTTATCTACCTATCACCTATCCATGTATATCTCTCAGGATCCTGTAGTGATCAATTTTCTCCCTCTCTTTTTCATACACACAAAAGGTGTGAAGACAAAGCATTTATTTTTCATTAGTGTTGGATAGGAACCCAGTCTCAGTACTTTATAGTTTTATCTTTCCAGAATTTGGCTATCAGGTTAAATTATGATTTGGGGGAGAGGCATGTATACTGCAGGTGACCTAGCTCCTAAAATACTGTGATGAGTGTTTTTACACGTATATGTGTGTGTGTTTGTGTGTGGGTTGGGTATGCTGGTGACTTCTTCCATCTCAAACTCAATTCCACAACTAATTTTTTTTAAGTCAGGAAGATAACCTACCTAAATGTAGGAAATCAGAAAAAAGGGGGGCTGGGGAGCAAGGACAAGCCTTACATCCAAGCCTGATTTCTAGGAGGGGTGCTTTGAATGCCCCCTCCCCACTTCTAACACTCACAAATACTCACTTGACTCCCAGCCTCAGCTCTGCCAGCCCATCCATTTCATAAAGGGATGTCTCAGTCTGAAATTATCTTCATACTAAAGAAGGGGCTACCCCCACCCCACACCAATTTGCTGACACGCTAGAAAACAGACATAAGGATGGCTCTTCCCTCCACCCTAATCAATGAGAGTTCTGGGGTCCCTGAGGCAGTTATCCCCCTCATCACTGATCTCTGCCCTGCCACCCCCCAACAAAGCATACACAATGCCTAGGGGAACATGGTGATGAAGAACACAGCCCAGCAGGCATGGAACATGTGTGTGTACGTATGATGGCTGGCAGCCTTAGCCTCTCCCAGCAATCTGGCCTCTGGGGTTCCAAGAATAGTCTGCTCCGCTCCAGCCTCCACTACCCCACAATGGCCCCAATCTTGTCTCCCAGAAAGCACAG
This sequence comes from Macaca thibetana thibetana, assembly GCF_024542745.1. NCBI lineage: Eukaryota > Metazoa > Chordata > Mammalia > Primates > Cercopithecidae > Macaca > Macaca thibetana. The sequence goes on from NC_065578.1 coordinate 129,002,489, forward strand.
TGTGGGTGGGGGACTAGGGGCAGGAAAAGTGCCTTCTTTCTATATCTCCTGGCCTTCCATAGGAAACACACACACACACACACACACACACACAACCCCTCCATTAGATGGGTGTGAAGAGGGTTGGGGTAGGGTTCTCTCCCCTTCTAGAACCTAAGCATTTTCTCCGACACCTCACTTGCCTTTAGGTTCCACTTAGCCCCTTTCCCACCTGCCAGCTCATACCATAGAAAAAGGGGGGGAAAGGGGGATTAAATTAATCTAAATCCTATAAAATGTTTTTGGATTGTTCCCAATTATGGTCTCCACCTTTCTTTCATGGGGGGACATCTGGCTCCTTTCCCCCCATGCCCAAGTCCCTCAGACTTTGTCCTCTCCTAAAAGCTGAAGTCTCTAGGTCAGAAAGGAATAAGAGCCAGATCGAGGAAACAAGGTCAGGAGTCCAAATACAGAACCATTTTTCCCCTTCCTTCCCATCTCCACTACAGTTTCCTTCCTGCCTCTCCTCTGGTGCAAGCATTAAGATGTTGGCCATGTCTGGTGGAGAGAAGGGAGGGGCAGATTAATAGGATCAGTAGCACCGTGACCCTAAAGCCCCCCTACAATCCCATTGACAAACTTAGTGAGCTGTCTCCAGCCGGCATGGGCTGGGGGAAGGAGGGGAACCAGGAGCCACTCTGGGGCGGGTGGGCAGAGCCACTGCCTTGGGCTCAGCGATAGGTGCCCAGGAGGCTGGAGGTGAGAGCCCTGCTGCCAGCTCCACCTCTATACACACACCTCATCCATTTTGGGGACCCCCTAAATCTTTTATCAGCCTTTTCTTTCTGTGATGATTTTGCACCAGCCTCCATTAGCCAGTAGGTAAAGTAGGAAGGTTAGGGCGTCCTGACTGATTTTAGGGGATCTCTTCCCACACCCAGCCTAGATGTCTGAGGGGGCTGGGATCCTCCCTGGACCCGAATGGGCACTTACCAGGCTTCTGTGAGGAGGAGAGACTGTTCGGGTGGCCCCTGCGGCTGGACTGCCTCTCTCCCCCCAGCTCCTAGCCTCTTGTGGAGTGGAGGATGCAGCTCCGATGACGTAGCATCTGTCTATCCATTCAGGAATTTCGCTTGCCTCTCTCTTTCTTTCTCTTGCTGCTCTCCCTGGAAAGGCAGCAAAAAGGGGGTGCTGCCCCTCTCTGGAGACACTACCACCACCACCACCAAAATAACAGCCCACTCTGACGAAACCCCTCCTTCTTCCTTCCAATGCCTGTGTGGGCAGGGGTCTTTGTCACCTCCACTCTGCTTGCCACCTCCCCTACTGCCTTTTCTAACCTGAGGCAGGAAGAAGGGGCTAAGGGAAGCTATTGTTCCTCCAGGCCACCCTCATCCCCAAGGGAAGCAAGAGAAAGGGTGTGACAGAAAGACTTGGTCCCTAGTCTCCGAGTTTTAATTCGCTTTGGAACTTGAGAGAATGATTAAGTGGTGTGTGGAGGGTAAGGCGAGGAGCTGATGAGGAGTCATGGCAAGGTGACACAGTTTGCCATTTGAAGGCTCAGGGCATTTCAGGCTCCCCTTCCCAGGCCTCCCCTCAACTCCTTTCGTGGTCAGCTTAACTAATCACAAATCCAGATCTTACTTGTGAAGGAGACAGTGACAGTCGGAAGATGAAGGCTGGGAGCTGGAGGGGGGTGCATCTTGCAGGGAGATGAAGGCCAGCACTTGGAAGTCTAGACAAGAGAAGAGAAGGGGCGGGACCACAGAGTCAAAGTGGGAGATAAATTATCTTTTTCTTAGAGGAGGGAGAGGAATTTGGGGGTTGGTTTCCAGGGCTGGGGTCCCGATATTTGGTGGAAGCTGGGGCCCAGAATGGTACAATGGTCGGGTCTCTTTTCTCTCTCTAACCCCCACCCTCAGCCCCTCCCTTTTTCTCCCTCCCACTCTTCCTGGTCTGCATGGGAACTCGGTCTGAGCTCGACGTGACAGACAGCAGGCCTGCATGCTAATGAAGTTTGTCTCAAGTTCATTGTCAAAGCCCCCCCTTCCCCACAGCCCCCTCCCCTCCTCTCTCATACACAAATCTCCCTCCAACTTTTGTCCCACAGACCTGGAGGCCACTTGAGTCTCTGCTGGCTCCCCTCTCTCACCCTCCCCCACTGCTTTCAGTCTCCCCTCTCCTCACCACCTCCCTCAACTGGGGGCGGGAGGCTCTCTTCTCTCCCTGGTGCCTTCCCAGCCACCTTCTGGCCTGGCGATCCCTCAGCTCTGAATGAGGGATTCTGAGGGCTAAGGTCAGAGTCTATAGACTGGGTCCTTCTTTCCCCATCTTAAAGTAGGGAGACTTTAGAGGGGTGAGAAAAGGCAAGAGACTCTCCCCACTCACTGTTCTCTGCCCCCCAATTCTCAGCCCTGTCCTGGCCCAGTCCCCCCATTCCAGCCCCACTTCCCCTCCCCCATTCCTCCCATTATGATTATTTTGCTCTCCCCTTGATTACATCTGCTTCACTAGCTCAGAAATAAAGATCCTTTGAGACTAATTTTGCACCCCCCTGCAACTCCCCACCCCTTCCCTCCCCCTTCTCTCTAGACCAGGGCTCCCGTTAGCTCCTTTCTCACCGGCTGGAAGACATTGAGTTCCTTGTCTAGGGAGCTGGGGGGTTGATGGGAGGGGGTGCCAGTGGAATGGGGGGGGGTCTCTCCAACTCTGGGACGTGTCCAGCAATCCAAACCTGTCCTTCTTTTGTTCCTACAAATCTCTTCATACTGTCACCACCCTCTGGAGTCTGCCTTTCTCCCAGTAACTAGGGGATAAGGGAGGAAGGGGAGGAGGATCCTGAACTCACCCCACCCCTCAATTCCAGGGAAAGGAGGGAGGGGGAGAAAAGGGAGAAAAAAATTTAAATCCACCCCCCCTCATTAGCCAGAAAGGAAGCGAAGGGGATAATTATAATTAAAAGCAGACAGCTGTGGATTGCATCTTTTATGTTCCTCCAAGCTTCCTCCCCACTTCTGCCACCATCACCCAAAAATTTGCACAACCCCCTGTGTATCTTCCCCCTGGTTTCCTTCGAGTGGCGAGTGTGCCAGGAGACTAAGGCATGAGGGGCATGTTTGGGGAAGAGGACTCCACTTCCTCTCCCATAGGCAGCGCCTTCTGAAACATCTCAGTAGGCCTAAGAGATGGGGGCTTCCTGTTCCTACCCACCAGCCTGTACCCCAAGGTGTAGGATTGTAAGAGGTGGGGGAATCCAGGTGATAATAACAAATTCAATAATTTGGGGAAGTCTGATTTTCCTAAAAATAGCCATAATATTCAAAATGAAATTAATACTAAGAATTAAGTAAAACCTAGAATGTTTTCTCATTCAGGCATGTCTTCCCTCCTCTGGAGTAGCTTCAAAACACAAGAGGGGTAGCTGAACGTCTGAAGAGCTGGAATCTGTAAGGAAGTGTGTTCTAACAAAGAGAGGCTCATAGGTTTAGAGTGTACATAAAATGCACACATATACATACATATACTCCATGATTTTGGGGGTGGTGTTGCTAGGCCTAGCTCTGCTATCCTATGTATTTATAGAACTTGATCATAGGCCAGAACAGCAGGGTAATTATAGCATTATTAGCATATATGCAAATCAGGTAACCTATATACGCTGAATGGAGGCAGATTATTATTTATTTCTTTCCCCCTTTCTCCTTCCCTGGTATCAGCTCTGGCTCCTCAGAGCTGCACACCAGCAATTATCTGACATTATAAGAGGGGGTTGTAGCCCTGGAGGAGGGGGCTGAGGGGAGTAGGACAGAAAAAAACCTAGGGGCGGGAGGGTTTTATCTCATTTTACTCAATGTTATTCTGGGAAGAGTGGGGAGGAGCTCAGTGAGAAGCCTTTGAATTCACAAAGGCTAATTCCAGCGGGGGCGGGGGGCAGGAGGGAAGAGACAGAGACCTGAAAACAGAGACAGATGAAGCCAGAAAAGCTTCGAAGCAATGACAGAGACAAGAGGGACAGAACTGCAGCTCACAGAGAGTGGGGGAGCCAGAGATAGAGTCACAAACTCACATAGAGCAAGGCACAGAGAATTCAGATCTGGCAAGAAAATAAGGAACTGTTTATTTGGAGTTGGAAGGGATGAGCTCTCCAGGTTTATTCGGCAGGGGGCCAGGATGGGGCCACCCCATGATGGTTTAGAGGCTGAGTCTGAGTCTTAATCCAGAGCCCATTCCATATTATGAATCCATTCTCCTTTTTCCACCACCTAGTCAATGGCCATGGGACCCCAAGCAGTGGCTTTTGGTGTGCTCATGCATTCATTCCAACCAACACACGACGAGCAGAAACCACATGGACATGGTCCAATTCTGGACCCTCCTTTCTTCCACCAGGATTGAGCTGCAAGCCCCTCTTCCTTCCAGGTTAAGCTACCTTCGGTAGCTTCACTCTTAGGCTCCGCAGTCGGATCTCCACAGGGTGCCTCGGTATCTAAGGAGTTGCAGCACTGCCTCCCTTTTCGTACTCCATCCCTCTCTTACTCAGACGTTATTTATACCAGATCCATAGCTGAGAAGCTGGGACCTTCACAGTTTTTCCTCTATATTGTCCCAGGGACTTGCCTCCACTGAGTTGGGTACCTTTGCCTCTGCCTGGCTGGGTGGGATTCTGCTGGCCCTTAGCACCAATGAGGCACTGGGGTTCCAGCACTCCACCATATCCTTCTGTCACTCCACTCCCCAGGTGGATTAATGGTGTATGTCTGTTTGACCGACCCCAAAACTAGATAGATGCTGGAGATACCAGCGTATCCATCAAGTTTCAAATGTCTCTCCACATCCCTGCTTGCAATGTGGCTATCTAGCTACCTCTATTTCAAAAAAGCCTTTGCCCATCTGAGCCAAACTTCAAATAAGGCAATATTGGGGAGAGGTAAGATTATTGAAACTGTGGCAGTGTCCAGGGACCCTGAGTGGCATAATGAAGAAGGGTCCCAGAAAGAAATAAAGAGATAGACACCCAAAGAGGCAGTGGTCAAAAGACTAAAAAGAAACAAGCTTCAAGGCTATACTTGGATTTTTATGCACAAATGGAAATTTGCTGTCATGTATATCTATATAGACCAGCAAGATGGATGGACTTTATCACTAATGACCTCTGCATCTATGACATGCTTTTGTATTTATATTTGCTCCTAGGTCTGACTGCTTCTTGTTCTTTCTGGTCATGTTGTACAGAATAGTAAAAGAGCTGAAGAGTTAGGGAAAGAAAGACAAATTGAGCACAGAAAGAAACTGACAGGGGCAGAGACTTAGAGACGGAGACCTGTAAGAGTGAAAGAAAGGTGCTGAGAGGCACCAGAAACCTGGTCAAGGATAGGGCAGACGCAGAGACTGACAGCCAGCCCCAGGGGCCAAGCTTTCTATTCTCCATCCCATGTTAGAGACCTGGTATATATGGCCCTCCCTCCTGCCTGCTTCTCCTCCAGGCTCCACCAAGAAATTGGCAAATATATTTTCTACTTCACCAGGCACATTTCTCTGCAAGTGTCATGGTATAATACTCCGGAGTCATTTGGACAATAGGTGGGCTTCTCCCTGGGCTGCCCCATACAGACCTGTCTCCACTCATCCTGGCCTTCTAGGATGAGGCTCACCCAGCATTTCTCTTTTTACCTATGTACTTTCCTTCTTCTGCAGCTCTCCTGTACAAAAATTAAGCTCCAATCCTACGGAACTCTGTGTGTGCACAAAAATGTCTCTTACTCTTATATTTTCTCCTACAAAATTCATCTCCCTGACAATCCAGTTGGACATCTGTGGCCACACATTGTCTGCGTCTTGCCGGGCTTGGTTGTCAGGATCTATCTGTGTGTACCATGAACAGGTTTGTGTTTTTACCCAGCATAGTCTGTGCATACAGACACCTGCCTGCAGACAGGCTCCATCCTCCGCCATGCAGGCCATGCAGGCCTGGCCACCACTTTTACTGCTTCTGTGGCACCTTCCAGCAATTCTAAGGACACAGCCCAGACAGCCCTTTACCATGGGGTTCCCCTCTAAAGCTACCCAAATCTCCCTTTTCAGTGGCTTGATTACATTTCAGGTACATATAGTTCTCCCATAATCCAGCCTCACCACAATGCTTTCATGGCACCATATGACCCCCTCTGCCCTGGAAAGGAGACCAGACTTCACCACAGACACATAGGCTAGTATTCCAGCTTGATAACGGTACCCATGAGCTGGAAAGAGATTTTCAACTTTACATCTCCTTAGGTGTAGATTGGTATCTATATTTGTACACACGTGACATTTATTCCTAGAACCATATACATCTCTTCTGCTTGTTTTCACATAAATAGCGGTCTCTATGTGGGTACTGGCCAAATCCTAGTACCGTGTATGATGCATGTGGCACTGAACACATACTGGCACATGTATGGCATGTCTGCTTCATACTCTGTACTGTGGTGCCATTTCTTGGTGCAGTACTGGTATCTGCTTCAAATAGGGTTCTCTAGGTCTGATGCTCATTTCTGGGGCTCAGGCTCTTAAATTTTGGCTGCATCCCTCAGCTGCACAAGCAGCCAGTGTGGGCGCCCCGGCAACCTCAGTCTAGGTAGAGGTACTGAACTCTGAGTGACCGTGTTTATAGTTGCTAGGCTACTGCTGTGCCCGCTGGTGAGACCAGGCAGGTCCCCTTCCAGCTGCCCGACACTGGCCTAAGAGTCACCTAGATGGATTGAGTTAGGGTTAAAACACCCTGGGGTGGCAGAGTGTTGGCAAGTAGGCTTACGTGTCTGTGTGTGGTGTCTACCTGCAGTGTGCAGTCATGTGTGTGCTGTTCTCGTGTATGTGTCCCGTGATCATGTGTATGTCCACACTCTGTGAGTGTTTTGTATGTGTGTGGTTTGGGGCTGCATGTGTGTGTGTGATATTTGTTATGCGTGTGATTGTCAGTGTGTGCTGGGTGTGCCTGCGCCCTTGAGTTGGCGGTGAGGCTCGCGGGTAACTCGGAGGGTGTCTGTGTGGTTCGCGCACGATGGCCTGCAGGCTCCTGAGTCTCAGTGAGCGTGGGCCTGCGGCCTCCGTGTGAATTGCAGGTCTGGGCCCTCTGTGTGCCTCTGGGCCAGGCCAAAACCAGGCTGGAACCCGCCGGCAGGGCCCCCGCAGGCGCCTCTGCCTGCTCTGCGCTCTCGCCCGCGGCAGCGATTCGGCTCCCGCTTTCGACAAAGTCTCAGCTCCGCAGCGGCACGGGGCGCGGACTCGCTGGGCGCGCGGACAGAGCTCCGGGTGGAACCAGAACCCTCGCACCCTCGCCCGGGCAGAGCCAGGACCCTCGCGCCCTCGCCCGGGCGGGACCACCGCGGGCACCGCCGACGCCAGCCGCAGGGCCGCGGGCGCGCGGGGAAGAGGAAACGAAAGCGCGGGCTCCGGAGCTGAGGCAAGAAGTGAACAGAAAGCGAAAAGAGAATCCATCGGAAGCAGATAAAAAGGAAAAACAAAACCCACTCAAAAAGAAATAAAACGTTTCAACAAAAGGGATAAAGTAACGCTAAATGAAATAAAAAGGAGACATACTAAAGACGTTAAAGGCGTTAAACTAAGTGATAGAAAAGGCGAAGAAACAATAGGGCTAGGAAAGGGCTCCCAGGCGCCCTCAGGGAAGGGGGCCCTAGACGGGGCGACGCGGCGTTTGGGAGCTTCGGGCCGCCGGCGCGGCGGGGCCGGACGGGTGCGCAGCGCCGGGGCCTCCTCCGCGCGCTGCCTGCCGCCGGCACCCGGCTCGGGCGAACGGCCGGCTGGACGGTCAGCCAGCCCCACCCACAGAGAGCCGCGGGAGCCCGAGGGCCGGCAGCGGCGGGACTCCTTCGCCTCCACGTCCGCCGCCCGCCGAACCCGGCCCGAGGAAATCCTCCTAGCCGCCGCCTCCCAGCGCCGGGTCTCCCCGAGCGTGTGCTCTAGGCTGCGAGGCCCTGCATGTGCAGTGTCTGGTTCGCGGCGTCAAGCGGTGCCTTGGTCCAGCCTGGGCAGCCGAGAGCGCGGGGACTGCTGAACGCGGCCCGCTCCCCGCCCGCCGTTCGGGACCCCAGCCTGGGGGAAAGCGGACAGCGTCCCTCTCCGCGCAAACTCCACGCGGCAGCCTGGACTGGGATGTGGGGCCAGGGGGCTGAATAATTAACAACCAGGAGAAGCCGGGGCGAGCGGGAAGCCTGGCAAGCCAGGGAGAGGGAAGATGAGACCGAGAGACACAGAGAGACAGGGACAGAGGGAGACAGAGAGGGGGTTAAGAGCGAGGCGGGCGAGAGAGGAAGAAAGGCTGGGGAGAAGGAAAAATGAGATAAATAAAGGAAAAAGGAGAAGCGAAGGGCGGTGGGAGAGGCAGCCGGGCCTCTCTGGGAGCTTAGCCAGAGGCGCCCGTACCCCCTCCCCTGCGCGGCTGCTGGGAGCCGCTCCCCTTCCCTTTTCTTTCCAAGCTGCCGAATTCTGTCCCTTGACGCTACGTTCCCAGTAGAGGGTAGGGCCAGCATCCAAAGATGCCGACCTTGGCCGTGGCTCTCTGGGAAGCAGGCAAAGGGGATGGAGAGACTGTGGGCTATAGAGAAGCTGTGACATTGTAGGGCACAGAAAAAGTGCCTCCGAGAAGGGCCCAGCCAGCAGACTCCCACCCCCGCCCCCGACTCCCGGATCCAGGGCCCTTTCTAGGATCACATTAGGGGAGGCTGGCCTGATTCAGAGCTTGCCCATCCTAAAAAAGATAGATAAATTTACCGCTGGCCTCAGTGTGGGAGGAATCAAACAAACTGAACAAATACCTCCCACAGCTTCCCTTCCCACACCCCGCCCTCATCCCCGGACAGGTGAAAAGGGCTGCTATGACCAGCTTTGTGGCCTTGGTCAAGTCACTTCCTCCATCCCTTTTTGCCTTCATAAACGGAGAGTCTGGGGCTGGAAGCCATGGAAGTCCCTCCAGTGGAAAGATGGTCAGAGCTGGGAATGAATGGGACGTAAGAGTCACTCCAAATGAGACCAACCCAGATTTGGTGGGTCAGTTAAGCTCATCCCAGAACATTTTGGACCTCGTCAGTAAACATACTGTGTATTAACGCGTGGCTGGGTGTGGGCCAATCTGAAAGAAAGCCATCCGCTAAGAGGGTGGGAGGCGAGGAGTGGGCTGCTTCTGTGAGAGGCCAGGAGAACAGAGAGCAAGAGGGTTTCCCAGGAGGGTCCCTGATATGAGATCAATGACCAGACAGGGTGCTGCGGCAGAAGAGGATGGCATAAAGGCCAGACAGCTTGGTGGAGGGTGCTAGTGCTGGGAAGAGCACAGTTTGAGGCTGGCTGTGTTACTCCAAGCCAAATAAACTCTCCGACCTCCTTCTGAACAGGCAAAATGGAGGAGCGGAAACCAACTTCCCGGGGTTGTGGTAATACGAACTCAATAAATTAATGTACCTGCTTGACTCTTCATGGATAAGAAATCGTGTGTGTGTGTGTGTGTGTGTGTGTGTGTGTGTGTGTGTTTCCAGTTCAGGAATGTCATGTTCATATTGTTTTATCTTCTTGGTTGGGGTGGCGCTGAGCAGAGGACCTGTCGGGAATGGCTGTATTTTGCTGCCTGTCACTCTTGCTTTCCAGTTTTAACCAGTCTCTGAATCCCTGTGCCAGACTCAAATTATTGCAGATAATTAAATATACAACATAAAGCATTGCTCTTTTAAAAAATGACACTGAAATAAAATAAAACATCCCTCAATTCATTGAAATAGCCTGCAATAAAACACTGTGGAAGTCAAATTTTTCCTGGAACCTCCACTAGTTACCTGCTGCATCTGTTACAGTTAAAGTTAACATACTCAAAAGGGATGGTATTCCTATCTGGAATTGAGTAATTTGTACTGCCTTTCTGTCTGTCCACTCCACCCCCACTTTCCTTATTTCTGTACTTTATTTTCAGAGAATTACGGAGATTCTATGTATGGAAAAATGCATATTTTGACTGTTTTGGTTTTAATAGCCCAAGTTAAACCTATACATTTCATACAATTTCAATAAAATGCCTCTTCAAGGATAGATATGTAACAATGAAGTCTTGGAAGTGAGTTGAATACTGAAAAGAATAAACAAGATGTTGTGCAGCAAAGGAAAAATTTAGACATTTATGAACATGAATAGATGTCACAGTGTAATATTGAGTGAAAAAGTTAGAAGTTAATGAGAGAAGTAGCACTATTCTATTTATACAGATAAAAAAACACATGAAATACACATATAGTATTCGTAGTATGTTTGCATATTTGCGAGAGACAGTCAAAGAAAAAATGCGTGTGTGACCGCAGGAAATGAAAGCGTAGGCAAGAGGAAACATAAGTTTCTGTGGTGGAAGATGATAGACTGAAGAAAGGAAAAAGCTGTGAACTAAGAGTCAAAAATAGTCAAGTTTCGGTCCTGGCTCTGTCACTTACTAAACTGGGTGACCTTAGGCATGTCACTGACCTTGTTTTCCAGTCTTTAGAATGCCCTTCTCATTCAGTTGTTATGAGATCCAAATGAAATTCTACACATCAAAGTTTCTTTATAATCTACAAATGCTCTATGAATGCATGATATCATACGTACTGCAAATAACTTATGTGACCCAAACTACATCAATGCGTCCTACCACACTACGCCTCATACTGAATGGGCCTCCCATATGCCCCATCTCTGCGGTTGGGATCTCCAGATGGAGGGGATCTGAGGCCTGGAGGCGCTTGAGCTCTGGGGAATGGAGGTGAGGTGAGAGTATGGAGGGTTGGGCAGCATGATTCATTATCACCTTATCTCCCTTTTCACATTTTTCAGCCCTCACTCACCAGCAGTTTGCCCCTTCCCCCTACTTGGCGCTTTCTCTGCCTTGCCTTGACATACATGGCCAGTGGAAGAGTCCTCCTGGGCTGTGGGCTGTAGCATTGGAGGACAGTGGGTGGGAAATGGACTGAGATTACAGTGGAAGGGATGTTATTGGGATTCTAAAAAGAATTCTGACCTTCCAAGGCAAGAGGCCCAGTAACATTCTCTCCCCAGAGAAGAGTCCCCTAACACCCTGGGAATGCAAAGGGCTGGGGCAGGGGGTGGTAGAGAAGACACCCCAGCACACCCGAAAGAGGGGGAGTGGGAAAGGAGAAAAATGAGGTTCGAGAGGGCACAGGGAGAATTCTTATTTCTGTGCTCTCTCAAGAGGAGAGGGGCTTGCACTGCGAAGCTAACGAACTTTTTCCCAAATTCTCTGTGCGGAATTTGGCTGCTCCCAGAGGGGGTCCTTTCTAACAAGGTGCCCCCGGGCCCTGCCCCTCCCTCCCCAGGAGCTGAAGCCGCCAAAGGTTCGTGGAATATAATGGATCATTTTCCAATTTACCAGGGTCTTAGAGATTACGCCGCTAATCCCATCAAAGACCATCTGCTTACATTGTCCCTCCTGAGCCAAAATAAATAGATCCTTTACTCCCTCCACTTCAACTCCTCTGGGGTATTGTAGCAGGAGAAAGTTCGACAAGGCCCATCCCATTTCCCCCTCCCTCCCGCTGAGGGCTGGACAGAAAAGGAGAAAACAAACTTAGCTTGTCTGAGGTGTGAAAGGTCACTTACGATCCTGACCTGCATTCTTCTCGGGAGCCTGCGACGATGGGAATTGGGGAGAGGGGCGGGCCCCGGGGCTCTGGAGGTCTCTCAGGATCAGCCCCCTGCGGAGGTGTGGGACAGGCTGTTCTGTGCCCCACCGTCCTGCTGTCTCTGCTCTGAGGCCACCTTACCCCAGCCCGTTTTTGGTCCCTTTCTAGTCTTTTTGAGTTTCTTCCACCTATGACTGTTGGGAAATAATTGTTAAAATCTAACTTTCATCCCTCCCTTGGCAGAACTGTGGGAAAAAGGACACGAAAATCCACATAAACACTAATTTGATTCCATCTAAGAGTCATTTGTTCTATAGATTTTCACATTTATTCTCTTATTTGTTATTACTCTGTTGCAGAAAGGGGCTTTGTAAGTGGGGAAGAGAGGGGCTCGGGGGAGTGCCTTCTAGCCCAAGGTCTCAGGGAAGTTGATCACTAGAACCAGGAGCGTGTATGTGCAAACTGGGCTGCAGAAATTAGATTATGCACGTTATATATTAAAAGGTGATAACTGCTATGGACGATAAATGAAATGTAAAACAGCATAAGGGGACCGGGTGGGGCCTCATTGAGAAGCTGGCATTGGAGGAAAGACAGAGGAGATAAGAGAATCATTCGCGAGGAAATCAGGAAAAAGTTCCACACACAAGGAACATCCAGTCTCTTCTCACAGTTTCCTTCTGTCTTGGCTGCCTCTACTCCATTTTGTTCTTCAGTCATCATTGTTAGCCGCTGTTTTCTAACCTGTTCAGGAACTAGAGGGGCTTCCAGCAACCGTCTTATCCTTTGCAGCACAATCTGCAGAGGTAGATCTCCCAGACTCTGGCAAACAGCTGCCTGTTGGGGATAACTCTGTCCTAGACGCATCTGGTCTCCTGTAAAGACAGGTTTTACTTTAGAAAAGGAGCATAGGGTGACAGAAGCAACATAGGCATCGGAGTCAGGCAGATCTCATTTTGAATGAAGCTCAGCTCTGCTACTTATGAGTTATGTGATCCTGGGTATGGCTCCCGGACTCTCTGTTTCTCCATTTCCTCATTTGTAAAACAAGGATCATGCCTACCTCATAAGGCTGCTGGGGAAATGTACGGTTCCTGGTGGGTGTTCTGCACGGAGCAGTGTGTGAGACAGAGCAGAGAATGGGTCCCAAACCACAGAGAAGTTAGAATTTGCTTAAGAAATTCAACAGGGATATGTAAAGCACTGCATTTAGAGACAAAATATAAATTTTCTAGTTACAAGATTTGTTCATTTGACAAGTGTTTGCTGGATGACTCTATGGACCAGGTACTAAGGGACATACGGGGAAGGAGACATCTGCCCTAATTAAAGATCAAAAACAAAGCCACAAATTATTGCTCAGAAAATATAGACAGAAATTCTATGGAGAGAGAAAGAGATCATGTTCAATGGGGGTAATGTAGAGTCAGGAAAGGTTTCACTAAAGAGGTGGGCATGAGCTGGGTGGTCTTCGAAGGAAGGATAGGACCTGAACATGCAGAGCCTAGGACAAAGCAGTGCATGTGAAAGACCAGGCTTGACAGTAACGCATATGGGAAAGACCTGAACATTTAGGTAAACATAAGCTTAATATGAGCCAGTAACGTAATGGAACTGCTAAGACCTAATGTGGTCTTTGGCTCTGGGAAGAAGAATCACATTCCAATCAAGAAAGCTGAAGAGTGCTACTGTACTTGTAACTGACTCCATCTGAAGCAAGATACTGACATATAAGAGAGCATTGAGAAAAGAATTAACCAAATGTCGAGGGGGCTCTGCCATATATAAGGGATGTGGCCATGGGCAGGTTACTTCACCTCTCTCATCTTCATTTCCCTTATCAATAAAATCAGAACGAAGTTTATTGCACAGGGTTCATAGTGAGGGTTAAATGAAATTGTATAAGAATACCTACAAAAGTGCCTGGCACATGGGAAATACTTCAACTGATTCTTGAAAAAGAAGTCTTCATTAAGTGAAGGATTGTGAACAAACTGATCCTGGAGCTACGGTACCTGTCTTTAACTATTTAATGGGCAATCCGCGTAGAAGAGGGGCAGACTTATTGAATGGTACAGGAGGAGAATCAGTGAGTGGAAACGAGAAGGAACCACATTAGGGCTTGGCATAAAGAAGAACGTACAAATGGTCAGAAAAGACCAAATACAGAGGACGTTCAGTCAAGAACGGCCACCAATTCTTGGTGATTTTAGACCAAGATTTAGAAGAATGAATTTCTGTTTTGGGTAAGTGATTGAACTACCTGATTTCTTAGTGGTATGTGCCTGTAGCCCCAGCTACACTGGAGGCTGAGGTGAGAGGGTCGCTTGAGCTTGGGTGGTTAAGGCTGCAGTGAGCTGAGATCACACCACTGCACTTTAGCCTGGGTAACAGAGCAAGACCCGATGTCTAAATAAATAAATAAATAAAATAAAAAATAAAATTTGAACTAGCTGATTTCTAACATTCTTTCCAATGTCAAAGTTCTAATACAAAGCAGTGAATATGTCAACTTACATTACAAATTTTAAGCTTCCTCAAAGTTTCGTGAAGGTTAGGGATCATGCCCATGTGGTCCATTTCTTCATCAATGGCCCAGAAGAGTACTGGGCATACAACATGCATTTTATAAATACTTGTTTAATGAATAAATGAATGGAATAAATAATGCATGTCAAAGTTCTTGTACACTGGAAAAGACTGCAGATAGTTATAAGTAGCCATGATAATCACTGACTTTTTTTTTCTTTTTCTTTTTTTTTTTTTTTGAGACGGAGTCTCGCTCTGTCACCCAGGCTGGAGTACAGTGGCGTGTTCTCGGCTCACTGCAACCTCCACCTCCTGGGTTCAACTGATTCTTCTGCCTCAGCCTCCCAAGTAGCTGGGATTACAGGTGCGTGCCACCACATCCGACTAATTTTTGTATTTTTAGTAGAGATGGGGTTTCACCAGGTTGGCCAGGCTAGTCTCGAACTCCTGACCTCAGGTGATCTGCCCACTTCAGCCTCCCAAAGTGCTGGGATTACAGGCGTGAGCCACTGTGCCCGGCCGATAATCATTGACTTTTTTTAGTGTTCTGTTACAAGTGCTTTATATGCATATTATAAAGACAGTGTTACAGGAGCTCAGTGTAAAAAGCACAATGCTCACTACTTCTCCTCCCTCACCATGGGAAGAAGGGATTTCTTCTTGGAGGAAACAGGAAAGGCCAGGGAATTACCACCCACAGAAGACAGGACACAGGGTAAGATGGTGGTCTTGGTTCCATTGTGTTAAAGGAAACTGGGAGGGGCATGGCTGGGCTGCATATCCACTGATGGCTGCTAAAATAGGACACCGAACCGAACAACATTAGGAATGGAGATGATACAGAGAGGCAGTTTTGTCTTAGAGTTACAAACCGAAGCAGAGTGAAGCTAAGAAGGGGGCATCTTTCCGCTGGCACTATGTTCATGACTCAGAAGGCTTGCATTATGGTGGCCAAGGCATGATCAACTCCCTGTAGCCGTCTACTACCACAGTAACTTTTTAGGGTTTCCTGACTGAGAATTTATTCAAAGGCCCTTGGCTTTTGGCAGTGCTTCCTCTCCTGTATCACAGAACCAATACTTGGTGAGAAAATACAATGAAGAGTTTCTAGTAGTGACACAGCCTGATTTCTGCTTGGCTTTTGCTTTGCTGAGAAGAGCTATAGTCACAGTCTCTCTCTCTCTCTCTCAATAAATTGGAGGAGAGGGGTCTGTGGTGTCTTGAGGAAGAAACAAGTGAAGCAGTAACTTCCCCAGGGTACTATTATTTGATTTAAAAAAAAAATGCTAGGCCAAGCGCGGTGGCTCACTCCTGTAATCCCAGCCCTTTGGGAGGCTGAGGTGGGAGGATCACTTGAGGTCAGGAGTTTGAGATTGGCCTTGCCGACATGGTGAAACCCCATCTCTACTAAAAATACAAAAATTAGCCAGGCGTGGTGGCACGCACCCATAATCCCAGCTACTCAGGAGGCTGAGTCAGTAGAATCTCTTGAACCCAGGAGGCAGAGGCTGCAGTGAGCCGAGATCGCACGACTGCACTCCAGCCTGGGCGATAGAGCAAGACTCCATCTCAAAAAAAAAAAAAAAGAAGAAGAAGAAGAAAAAAAATTCTGTCACCAGATCTTTCCCCAATCAGTGTAGACTGGGTAACCCTATCTAAATGCCTTCTCACCCTAATCCAGATTTCTCATGCAATGTTCCCATTTTTTTTCCTTTTGTATGCCCTTTTTGGAGACGCAGAACTCTAATTCCATGGGCTATCTGAAAAGAAGAAACCTTAGGTAATATGTATTTGGCTCCCCCAGGTTTTCTCTTCCTTGCCTGCTTCAATGTCTTTATCACTGAAGAGAGTGCATCATTTGAAAAGACAGATATAGACGGGGAAAGGGTGCTTAAAGTCTGGGGAATACAGAGGAGGTGCCCCTCCTGGGGCAGCCCCCCGGATTGGAAGAAGTGCTGGTCTTCTCTTGGTTTGTTGCCTTGTGCTGCCACCTAGTGTCCCAAGACCTTAAAATATCATACCTATATTTCATTCATTCAGATTCACTGATTCTTTCCATCTTTCAGCAAAATATATTAAACTTTCCCTCTGGCCAGCTATGAAGGCAAGTTGCCCTACCCCGCCAGTTGTTTCTAGGAATTCCTGTTGTCATCCTGTTCTAGACAGTTCCCTTGCTGTCCTTTGCTTTCTGTGAAAAGTGACTTTAACCTTTCTCTGAATATTCCAGGTAAATTTAATTCTAGTACTTCTTGCTATGGTTCAGACTCATTCCCTTCCGTTAGCATAAGTGGAGACTAGGTGCTCTGTAATCCCTTCCTAACAATCCATTTCCAGTCAAGGCTCTGGGTGGATGAGAGTGTCCACTGAAGACAGCAGGAGAGAGAAATGACACAGTGTGAGGTTAGACAATGCTGCCACCTATTTGACATTTTATAAAGAGGGTCTGTATATGTCAGGATATTTCATTTTTACAGCACCCTACCAAGGGTCACAGGGCATGTATTAGCATTCCCATTTCACAGGTGAGGAAACAGGCTAAAGAACGTCAATAGCTGGGCAAGGTGGCATGTGCCTGTCGTCCCAGCTACTCGGGAGGCTGTGGTGGGAGGATCACCTGAGCCCAGGAGGTTGAGGTTGTGGTGAGCTGAGATTGGGCCACTGCACTCCAGCCTGGACAACTAGAGTGAGACCCTGTGTCCAAAAAAAAAAGAAAAAGAAAAAAGAAAGAAAGAAAAGAAAGTCAAGCAGTTGATTAACAGGGATGTAGTGGAAAAGCTGAGCAAGTAACAGGTTTCCTGGCTCTCATTCAGGGTATATGTCTTTTTTTTTTTTTTTTTTTTTTTTTTTTTTTGAGATGGAGTCTTGCTCTGTTACCCAGGCTGGACTGTGGTGGCACAATCTCAGCTCGCTGCTACCTTCGCCTCCCGGATTTAAGTGATTCTCCTGCGTCAGCCTCCTGAGTAGCAGGGATTACAGGCGTGCACCACCATGCCCAGCTAATTTTTTGTATTTTTAGTAGAGACGGGGTTTCACCACGATGGGCAAGCTGGTTTCGAACTCCTGACCTCAAGTGATCTGCCCACCTCGGCCTCCCAAAACGCTAGGATTACAGGTGTGAGCCGCTGCGCCTGGCCGAGGGTATGTCTTTACAGCAGGCTGTCCAAAATGAGAGAATGGAAACCTAGAATAGAGAGCTCCTCCCAGGCAGGGAGGAGAAGACAGGCAGAGGGCAGCGGTGTCACAGGCCGTGCTCCAGAGGGGAGTGGATATGGCCTGGAGAGTGAGGAGGGCTTTTTCCTGCCTGAGAGTTGAGTGAGACTCCTTCTGTGGCACAAATGCTCCTCCTGGTGGCCGCAGCAGGCTATGGCAGGGAAGAGGAAAGGCAGGAGACCGGCTGGAGGGGCTGAGCTGGGTTGAGAAGAAAGTCCCGGAAGTAGCATCATTTAATTGACATTGATGTGAATTTCTGGAAACGCAGACATATTCATACTCAAGTGTAAACAGATAAAACCCAGTTTGAATGTATTTTATTTATTCCCATGATTACTATACCTAACATTTATTAAGCTCTTAATCTTTACTAGGCACCGTTCTAAGTGTTTTACTTGCATTGTATTTAATCCTCTCAACTCCATGAGGAGGTTAACCAATGGGCATTGAATCGCACAAGCAGAAAGTGGTGGAGGCAGGACTTGAACCCAGATCTGCATGACTTCAAAGCCCAGAACATGGCTTCCATCTTCCCAACATTCAGGACATAGCTGACTGTCAAAGTGGGCAAAATTTATTTATGTCAGAATCCAATGGAAAAAAAAAATAGTCTCTCGTTTTAGGGGTATCCCTGATATATTCCATCTTCCAAGTACTGATTCCCTCCTAAAAGGCAATTCAGGTCAGAAATACAGCACAACAGCTCACCTGACAGAACCTGGAATGCAGAAGTGGAAGGATTAGCAAGAGTGGACTGAAGGTTTGATTAATTAGAATCAGTCAAACTAAAATTGGTACATTGTATATGCCTACTCTGGACACTGCTTAGTGGGGGAGATAATGTTCGAGACACAAAGATGACTAAGAAATAGTCCATATCCTCTGAGAACATAAAAGACTAGAGGGGGAGACAAACATTTACAAAAGTATCTCTGAGATGAGGAAAAATATGGTTTAAAAAAAGGCAAAAATACTAAGAGTGGGAGTTGGAAGAGGTAGACCTAAATGACTCCTTGGAAGATTTGAAAGGGTTTTCTGGCGGGGTATGGTGGTTCAAGCCTGTAATCCCAGTACTTTTGAAGGCTGAGGCGGGAGGATCTCTTGGGCCCAGGAGTTCGAGGTTGCAATGAGCTATGATTGCGCCAGTGCATTCCAGCCTTGGTGAACAAGTGAGACCCTGTCTCAAAATTTAATTATTAATTATCATTATTATTTTTTGAGGTGCAGTTTCGCTCTTGTTGCCCAGGCTGGAGTGCAGTGGTGCGATCTTGGCTTACCGCACCCTCCGCCTCCCGGGTTCAAGCGATTCTCCTGCCTCAGCCTCCCAAGTAACTGGGATTACAGACATGTGCCACCACACTCCGCTAATTTTGTACTTTTAGTAGAGATGGAGTTTCTTCATGTTGGTCAGGCTGGACTCGAAGTCCCGACCTCAGGTGATCCACCCACCTTGACTTCCCAAAGTACTGGGATTACAGGCGTGAGCCACCACGCCTGGCAATTAATTTTTAAAAAGAAAGGGTTTTCTGTGGAGGTGGCAGCTGAACTGGGCTTTAAGTATTGGTAGGATTTCAACAGACACATATGAGAGGGGGATTAGATAGGGAAGAAAGGGAATTACAGAGAAGCAATAGTAAGAACAAAGACTTGGGTCGTGGGGGGAAGTGCAGGGCATGCTGAAAACTTGTGTTCTCGGCTAGATGGAATATAAGGTTCACCAAGGGCATAGGCAGGAGATAAGGCTGGCATTGGAGGGTAGAGAGCCTTGGACACCAGGCTAAAGGGTTAGAACCCCACACAGCAATAGGAACCATTTAGGATTTTCACGTGCAAGGAGTAATGTTTAAAAGTATGCTGTATAATGACATCTGTCAGTGATAGTTGAAGAAGTTTTGCTAATTTCCAGGCAACAGAACAGTGAGGCCAGGTGCTGTGGTCTCATGTCTGTAATCCCAACTCTTTGGGAGGCCAGGAGTTTGAGACCAGCCTGGTCAACAGAGCAAGATGCTGTCTCTACCCAAAAAAAAAAAAAAAAGGTATTGGGGGGGCAAGGAACAGTGAGGCTGGCCTAAGGAGTTGGTGGTGGGCAGATAAAGAGAGGGCAGATGTACTATACAGTGAACATGGAGGACCTGGAAACTGGCTGGATATGGTACTGAGGAGCAGGGAGAGGTTACGTGGTGAAACCCCACGCAGAGGTGTGGGCACTAACTAGACTTACTGAATACCACCACTTTCGGGTAGTTTCCTCATCTATAAAAATGGACATAGTAAATCAGCCTTACACAGTTATTGTGGGAAGATTGGATTTGATTCTGCATGTAAGGCACCTGGCAAATAAAGCAGGCGCTCAGTATGTGGCAGCTATTATTTTTATGGGTTTGAACATGATGACTAAAAGTTTGATGATGACATTGACCAAAATGGGAAACACAGTGGGAGGGGTGGGTTTTTCTCTTTGTCTGTGTGTGGCAGTGGGAATGGTGGGGGAAACTAGCTAACAAAATTCAGTTTGAGATCTGTGGAATTTGAGGAATCACATTCAGGTAGAGCTGTCTAGGAGGCAATTACATAATTTGGGTCTGGGATTCCATTTGGGCTATGAATCAGCAAGATAAAGGAGAAAACTGAAGCCACAGGATCAGGTGAGAAAACCCAGAGGGAAGGAAGAGCTAGGAGAGTTACAGTTGAGACTCATGAACATGGCCTGCAGGACTGCAGGATCCCAGCCGCCACTAAGAGAGGAGAATCAGGAGAGGGCGAACCATGCAGCCAGGAGAAGACAGCCTCAGGAGGGAGGGCAGTGACCTGCACCCCACACTACCACGAGGTGAAGAACAAGGCTTTTGATAGGGCTTTAAAGTTGCCTGGGACCCTGAAGACTGTAATTTCAGGAGTAAGGAGCTGGACCCCAGAATTCAAGATGTTGAGAGGTACATGAGAGTCAATAGACACTTCTCAGCACTCTAAAGTTTGATGGTGGCTGGGCGTGGTGGCTCACGCCTGAATCTCAACACTTTGGGAGGCTGAGGTGGGCAGATCACCTGAGGTCAGGAGTTCGAGACCAGCCTGGCCAACATGGTGAAACCCCATCTCTACTAAAAATATAAAAAAATTAGCCAGGCGTGGTGGCAGGCACCTGTAATCCCAGCTACTCCAGGGGCTGAGGCAGGAGAATCGCTCGAACCTAGGAGGTGGAGCTTGCAGTGAGACAAGATTGCACCACTGCGCCCCAGCCTGGGCAACAGAGCAAGACTCCATCTCAAAAAAAATTGACGGTGAAGGAAGGAGAAAAGAATGTGGTAGTTAGAGGATAATGGAATTCTTTTTCTTTTTTCTTGCATAGAAGAGATTTAAATATGTTTTTGGCAGAGGGAAGAAATTAATACTCTATTAATGGGAGGCAGCAATGGCATAACACAAACGCAAAGGTTAGGGGAGGAAAGAAGGACAAAGTGCTTTTTTTTTTTTTTTTTTTGAGACGGAGTCTTGCTCTGTCGCCCAGGCTGGAGTGTAGTGGCCGGATCTCAGCTCACTGCAAGCTCCGCCTCCCGGGTTCACGCCATTCTCCTGCCTCAGCCTCCCGAGTAGCTGGGACTACAGGCGCCCACCACCTCGCCCGGCTAGTTTTTTTGTATTTTTTAGTAGAGACGGGGTTTCACCGTGTTAGCCAGGATGGTCTCGATCTCCTGACCTCGTGATCTACCCGTCTCGGCCTCCCAAAGTGCTGGGATTACAGGCTTGAGCCACCGCGCCTGGCCGACAAAGTGCTTTTGAAAGGTCACTCTCAACAAGGAGGGGGAAGATAATCTCTCAGAGACAGGAATTTAGGAAGAGAGGGAGTTAGAGGAAGATACTAAAGAGTTACAAAAAAATTATTTTGGGGCCAGGCGCGGTGGCTCACACCTGTAATCCCAGCACTTTAGGAGGCCGAGGCAGACGGATCACGAGGTCAGGAGATCGAGACCATCCTGGCAAACACGGTGAAACCCCGTCTCTACTAAAAATACAAAAAAATTAGCCAGGCGTGGTGGCGGGCCCCTGTAGTACCAGCTACTCGGGAGGCTGAGGCAGAAGAATGGCATGAATCTGGGGGACGGAGCTTGCAGTGAGCAGCCACTGCACTCCAGCCTGGGCGACAGAGTGAGACTCCATCACACACAAAAAAATTATTTTGGAAGCTTGCGCAGGTTGGCCTAGAAACCTCTATGAACAAGAGCAGCAACAGTGGGGTTAGAGGAAAGTGGAGAAGATTGGGAATTATCCTTATGGGAAATTGGTCCCTCCTCTCTGCCTTTCAATTAAGTTATGTGTCCCAGGGGAGTTGTGAGGGTACTTGGAAAGGAATGATGAAGGATTTAGGGAAAAGGTGTGGCTGAGAGTTGGAGGGTCAGATATAATCTACTACAATGGCAAAAATTAAAAATGATAACATCCATATTGGCAAGGATGTTATCATATACTGCTGGTATAATTTTTCTGGAAGGCCAGTTTGGCAAAATGTATTAAAATATTTTCAGGGGGCTGGGCGCAGTGGCTCATGCCTGTAATCCCAGCACTTTGGGAGGCCGAGGCGGGCGGATCACGAGGTCAGGAGATCGAGACCACCCTGGCTAACATGGTGAAACCCCGTCTCTACTAAAAATACAAAAAAATTAGCCTGGCGTGGTGGCAGGCACCTGTAGTCCCAGCTACTGGGGAGGCTGAGGCAGGAGAAGGGCATGAACCCGAAAGGCAGAGCTTGCAGTGAGCCGAGATCGTGCCACTGCACTCCAGCCTGGGTGACAGAGCGAGACTCCGTCTCAAAAAAAAAAAATTTTTTCTCAAAAAAAAAAAAAAAAATATATATATATATATATATATTTTCAAATGTGTGTACTTCATGGCCCTCCATTTGCAGTTCT
Source organism: Macaca thibetana thibetana (assembly GCF_024542745.1). Classification (NCBI taxonomy): domain Eukaryota; kingdom Metazoa; phylum Chordata; class Mammalia; order Primates; family Cercopithecidae; genus Macaca; species Macaca thibetana. The sequence goes on from NC_065578.1 coordinate 129,024,759, forward strand.
AAGTATTCAATCTAAGGAAGTAAAATATATGTACAGATATGTTCAGTGCTCTCTATTTATTTGAAACAGAGTCTCACTCTCTTGCCCAGGCTGAAGTACAGTTGTGCGATCATGGTTCACTGAAGCCTTGACCTCCCAGGCTCATATGATCCTCTCACCTCAGCCTCCTAAGTAAGTGGGATCACAGGCATTCTCTACCACTCTTGGCTAATTGTTTTATTTTTTGTAGAGACAGGGTCTCCTTATGTTACCCAGGCTGGTCTTACTCTTGGGATTATATAATCCTTCCACCTCAGCCTCCCAAAGTGTTGGGATTACAGGCATGGGCCACCACACCTAGACTCACTCAGTACTATTCCTAATAGCCAAAAAAAAAAAAAAAAAAAAGAGGAAACAAACAAATTTTCAACAAGGCAGTAGAGGCTGGGCGCGGTGGCTCACGCCTGTAATCCCAGCGCTTTGGGAGGCCGAGGCGGGCGGATCACAAGGTCAGGAGATCGAGACCACGGTGAAACCCCGTCTCTACTAAAAATACAAAAAATTAGCCGGGCGCGGTTGTGGGCGCCTGTAGTCCCAGCTACTCGGGAGGCTGAGGCAGGAGAATGGCGTGAACCCGGGAGGCGGAGCTTGCAGTGAGCCGAGATCGCGCCACTGCACTCCAGCCTGGGCGACAGAGCGAGACTCCGTCTCAAAAAAAAAAAAAAAAAAAAAAAAAAAAAAAAACCAAGGCAGTAGAATACAGTACATGGTTAGAAGATAATACTTACCAGGCACTAAAAATGTAGAAAAGTATTTATTGGCATGATCAAATGATCATGACATTAGTAAGTGTAAAAGAAAACATAATATAATACATAAAATATAAATATGTTCCTATTCTTTTAAATACCTACCTGTGTACATACACAGATACATGCACACACATATTTAGAGAGAGGGAGGGAAGGAGAGAGAGAGGTATCTGGCTTGAGCAGCTGGGGAGGTAGTGTGACCATTAGCTAAGACAAAGAATTTAGGAGAAATTAGCAGTGTCGGTGCTGAAAATAAAGGGTTCCTATTAGGTTTAACCTGTGGAATATCCTAGGGATATGCCACAAGCATGGCTGCACACATAGGTCTGAAGCTCGAGAGAGATTTCAGCTATAGACGTAGATTAGGAGCCATCAGCCTCTAGGGGTTGCTTAAAACTAAGGAGTAGATGATACTGCCCTGAAAAGGAGTGACAGACTGGATTAAGAAAATGTGGCACATACACACCATGGAATACTATGCAGCCATAAAAAACAATGAGTTCGTGTCCTTTGTAGGGACATGGATGCAGCTGGAAACCGTCATTCTCAGCAAACTATCGCAAGAACAGAAAACCAAACACCGCATGGTCTCACTCATAGGTGGAAATTGAACAATGAGATCACTTGGACACGGGAAGGGGAACATCACACACCAGGGCCTGTTGTGGGGAGGGGAGTTGGGGGAGGGATGGCATTGGGAGTTATACCTGATGTAAATGATGAGTTGATGGGTGCTGACAAGTTGATGGGTGCAGCACACCAACATGGCACATGTATACATACGTAACAAACCTGCACATTGTGCACATGTACCCTAGAACTTAAAGTATAATTTAAAAAAAAAAAAGAAGAGAGGGCAGTCAAAGACAGACCGCCTCCCCCCATCCTCAGCAAGGAAACAATGCTATTTACAAGGTGGGCAAAGGGAGTAGAGCCTGCAAAGAATAGTCTCTGAGACTTCTAGCAATCTATAGTTCTACCACCCCAGCCGACTACTGGAAACATGTGACCTTGTTTCCACTTTATTGATAAAATGCGCAGGAGCTCTCCTCCATCACCTTTCCTCACTCAAGGGTCTGTGTATAATTATGACTCATGCCTTTAACCCTTCTGCCTAATTCAGAGGTGACTTCTCACCTCCTTGTAAAGGCCAACCAATTCCTTGAATCCGCTAACTTCTCAATTGTCTCCCATCACCTCTGCTGGTGTGCTCTGCGGTGTTCTCTTTATCAAACATTTTCAGCATCTCCTATGCCACTAGTTTTGTCTCCTTTACTTACAAATATGCCAGGATTTTCTCAATCCTGAGAACTCTAACTGGCATGATTGTCTCCAATATTTCCTGCTGTTTCCTCCCTATAGTGCCAAACTTCTCCAATGCATGGTTTACACTCGCTCCACAGCCATCTTCCTTATAAACCACGGCAATGTCAACCAACTCCCTAAACTGAAACTGCACCCTCAAAAGTTACTAGTAATCTCCTTATCTTAAAATCCAGTGGGTTTCATTTGGCCACCACAGTCTTTGATCTTTCTGCAAATTTGATGACGTTGACCATTCTTCTTTCTTGAAAACTCTTTCCATTTTGGTTCAATAAACATGTACTGGTTCCCCTTTGGTTCAATAAACACTGACTGAACATCTCTTAGGTGCTAAAATAAAAAATATATAATACTTAATATCTGAGTGTGAGAAGTTTTAACCTAGTTGGGCAGTGTCAATGAATTTCACAGCAGAGATCTTTGCCCTGTTGAGAAAGGCTGAAGTGGTAGATGCAAACTCTGTGAGTTGAGGAGTAAAGCCAACTTACAGTGGGAAGAGAGGGAGAGGAAATAGCAAATGTAATTGATGTTGTCAAGAAATTTGTTGGAGAAGAGAAAAAAAGAAAGAACTTTCTAGAAAATGCCTGTAAGTGGCTATAGGACAATGGAGCAGTGAGTTTTCAGAATGTGGAGAGACTTCAACATGTTCTTAGAATGAAGAGAAGGTGCAAGTAGACAAGGAGAAGTTGAAAACAGAGGAGAGTGAGGAGATAATCAACGGGGCAAAGTCCTGGAAGTACCAGGAAGGGTTGGGATGCATATCACAGAGCTGCTATGAAGAGAGAGAGGGAGCTCTTCCACTAACATCATACTTAAGCATGTATGATTTGACGGTGAAAAAGAGTTCCTCCTTTGGTACTATATTGGAGAGGTTATGGATAGGTGGCCCAAATATTTGGCCTAATGATGTGTTTTTCTTTTTGTTTTTGTTTTGACCTGCACAGAATTGTAAAGTAAACTGAACTTGTTGCTAACACTTACAAACAATGAGATTTCAAATAAAAATCTGTATTACCAGCTTCTTAAAAACTAGGCCAGGGATGGTGGCTCATGTCTGTAATCCCAGCACTTTGGGAAGCCAAGGTGGGCGGATCGTCTGAGACTAGGAGTTTGAGATCAGCCCGGCCAACATGGTGAAACCCCGTCTCTACTAAAAATACAAAAATTAGCCAGGTGTGGTGGTGTGCGCCTGTAATCCCAGCTGCTCGGGAGGCTGAGCAGGAGAATTGCTTGAACCCAGAAGGCGAAGGTTGCAGTGAGGCGAGATCATGCCACTGTACTCCAGCCTGGTGACAGCCAGTCTGTGTCAAAAAACCAAAAAACAAAAACAACAATAACAAACAAACAAAAACCCGGAAGATGTGGCAACACTCACATCGATAACATGACACAGCTGACTTTAGATGGGCCGTGGCCTCTCCAGTCTCCACAACTCCCTAATGCTTACCACTGGATCACTTCACTCATTTGCATGGTAGTCCTCTAGGCATCTGATTCCGTCACTCCTTCTATTATTATCTCCCCTGCTTTTCAGACTGACTCTTCCATGTTATTTTCAGTGGCTTCTCTCTCTCTCGTATTGGATAGCTAGATGTTACTTCTGTTCTCAGTCTTTTTGCACATGTTTTTCCTCTGATAACTTGTTCAACTTCCATGTAGATCACTTGAAACTCAGTATTATAAAATCATTTAATATTGAAGTTGAAAGGGAATTTAGAAATCAAATAATTCAATCTTCTCAATCTGTGAAACCTTGTCGGGTAACAGAATTCTGTAACTCAAAAGAACTTTAGAAATTAACCAGCAGCTTAATTTACAAATAAGGAAATTGAGGTCTCGGAGAGATTAAGCAATACTTTCTACCTCACCACACAATTCTGAGCAATTCAATACACATTTACTGGGCTCCTACTTTCTGCAAGGCACTGTGGGGGAATATAAAGTTGAACAAGGTAGAATTCCTTCCTTCAAAAAAGCCACTTCTGTTGGAGCAGACAGACATGCATACAATGTAAAATGTGGTAAGTCCTATAATGGAAAAACGAACATAATATGGGACAACAGAGGGAAGCAAAATTTCTTATTTTATTTTATTTTATTTCATTTTTGAGACGGACTCTCGCTCTCTTGCCAGGCTGGAATGCAGTGGTACCATCTTGGCTCACTGCAACCTCTGCCTTCTGGGTTCAAGTGATTCCCCTGCCTCAGCCTCCCAAGTAGCTGGGACTACAGGCGCCCGCCACCATGCCCGACTAATTTTTTATATTTTAGTAGGGATGGAGTTTCACCACGGAAGCCAAGTTTTAATACTGGATATCTGTTTTTTTAACTAGATGAGTAGGATCTTAAGAAGGGGATGGGCACATTCTTCCTTATAGCTATCATTGTGTGTATATATCTTTAGTATATGAGGGAATAGACTTAGGCAAATGAAGGGATTTTTCCAAGATGACACTGTTAATTAAAGACAAGGTTAGGTCTAGAAATCAGGTCTCCTAACTCCAACTCCAGTGCTCTTTCCCTCATATCTCAGTGTGACATATCACCCCTTATCTCTCTTGAGCACTATCCTATGTTGTTAATTGCCCATTAGGCATTTCTTCCAGTTACAGTGGATCAAAACTCCTGTGACCACACACAACATGCAATAATATACATAACCATAACAACATACTTCATATCTATTTTGGCAATAAGTCCTGTTAACTTGTCCTTCCAAATGTTTTTGGGGGTGAGGTGCAGTGGCTCATGCCTGTAATCCCAACACTTTGGGAGGTCTAGGAGGGAGGATCACTTGAAACCAAGAGTCCAAGACCAGCCTGGGGAACATGACAAGACTTTGTTCTACAAAATTTAAAAATTAGCCAGATACAGTGGTGTGCACCTGTAGTCTCAGCTACTATTGGGAGGCTGAGGAGGGAGGATCACTCAAGCCCTGGAGTTCAAGGATGCAGTGAGCAATGATCATGCCTGCTGCACTCCAGCCTGGGTGACAAAGTGAGACCGTCTCAAAAAAAAAAAAAAAAAAAAAAAAAAAGTCTTTTCATCTAGGCCTTTATTTGGCAACCACTTCTACGACCCCAGTGGAAGTGGACAGACTTATTATCTTAATATGGTTTTGCCTTCAGCCTCTGAAAGACTCATAGAGCCTTATAGTTGAAAAGAACCTTAGAGGTTATCTATATCCAAACTTCAGCTGAAGACAGAATTGTTTCTATATGACTTCTGATCCTGACAGTGGTCAGCCAGCTGCTGTGCAGGGCACTCCCTACCTTCAGAGGCAGCTCATTTCTCTAGCAGACACCAAGGTAACTACAAGGTTCTGTCACTCGCCTATGAAACATGTTTATTAATGTGCCAGACACAGTGCTTGGGACACTGGGTATATATAGCTGCACAGGGTCCCCATTGGCCTTAAGTAACTTTCAGTTGAGTCTCTTCATCTCTAACATGCAGATTATTGAATCCTTCTTGTGAGAATCACCTGGTATAAAGTATAAAGTATGTAGAAATGCTCTTTAACCAACTACAATACATATAAGTCTTTCCACCCCCCTCCCCGCACCCTCCTCTTTTTTTTTTTTTGATTGAAGACAGGATTTTGCTCTGTCCCCCAGGCTGGAGTGTAGTGGTGTAATCTCGGCTCACTACAGCCTAGACCTCCTGGGTTCGAGCGATCATCCCACCTCAACCTCCCAAGTAGCTGGGACTACAGGTGCACACCACCACGCCCGGCTAATTTTGTAATCTCTAGTAGAGACGGGGTTTCACCATGTTGCCCAGGCTGGTCTCGAACTCCTGGACTCAAGTGATCCACCTACCTCGGCCTCCCAAAGTGCTGGGATTACCGGCGTAAACCACCATGCCTGGCTGGCTTTCCCTCTCTTCAACTGTGTAATGTACTGGGGTGGGAGGCTGTGATTCCATTATCATCTTTTAAATTACATTTTATACATACAAAAGAATAATTATAATGGATATATGTGTTATATACATAATTAGATGAATACCCATAAATCTACCATTTATCCCAAAAACTGCACCATTACCAATGGCATCCACCTGTATGTTTTTTCTCCTCCCATCCCCAATCTCTCTACAGTAACTATTAATACATTTTGTGCTTATCATTCCTTGCTTTTCCCAAAGTTTTATCATATATAAGTAAACCCTATATTGCTTAATTTTGCTTGTTTTGGAACTCCTGGGCTCAGGTGATCTTCCCGCCCTGGCCTCACAGAGTGTTGGGACTACAGGTGTGAATCAGTGAGCCTGGCCTATTCCTAAGATTGATCCACTCCAATTATGTACTTTGTACCCATTTTCCAAGCCTCATCTTCACGCTGCCTTCAGATCACAGGAGCACAAAGTGGCCTGTCCCGTTTCTGAACGCCTCTAGCACTCATTGTCTATTAAAAAAAAATTTTAAAAGACTGAAACCGCCTTTTCCTTGATCTTATATGCTGTTAGGCCAACTAAACACAAGCTCCTGGAGAGCAAGGAAACTGCTTATCACGGTAAAAGAGCACTGAATGGGGCCAGGAGCAATGGCTCACGCCTGTAATCCCAGTACTTTGGGAGGCCGAGGCGGGCGGATCACCTGAGGTCAGGAGATCAGACCAGCCTGGCTAACACGGTGACACCCTGTCTCTACTAAAAATACAAAAACTTAGCCGGGCGTGGCGGCGGGCGCCGTAGTCCCAGCTACTCGAGAGGCTGAGGCAGGAGAATCGCTTGAACCCGGGAGGTGGGGGTTGTAGTGAGTCGAGATCACGCCACTGCACTCCAGCCTGGGCGATAGAGCAAGACCCTGTCTCAAAAAACAAAATAAAAACAAAGAGCATTGAATGGGGAGTTGGGTCGCCTGGGTTCCAGGATTTCATCTTGACAGGCAGTGTCCCTGGACTCGTCCCCTTCACCTTCCTGAGCATCAGCTTCTTGACAACTTTTTTTTTTTTTTTTTTTTTTTTTTTTTTTTTTTGGTGAGGAACTTCTGAGACAATGGATATAACATGCTTCGTAAACTGCGAAGCATCCTCCTCAAATCAATGTTCGTGCCATCCTTGGTCCCCGGCTCCTAGAGGGGTCACTGCACAAAGACCCAGGCCAGTGACTCGCTGTGTTTGGGGACGGTCGTGTCGCCCCCGAGGCAGGGGCCAAGATGCTTCCTTTCTTCTGGATCTCCCAGGCAGCGCCAGGTCCCAAGGCGGTGTTGACTGAGGTTAGGAGTTCAGGAAAACGGCCAGGAGGACAGAGGGCGCTGTCCCCCCTCGAACTGAGCAGGGCTTTAGATTTAGAGGAGGTGCTAGATTTACGCATGCGCACCCTCTCCGGGAAGACCTTGAGAGACCCAGCCAAAATTGGCTCTCTCAGCTCGGTTTTTCCCCATCTAGGGCTACATCTTCTGGGTGCGCATGCGTCCTGCTCGGGTGCAGTTGGCTGATGATTCCGTCTGTCACTGGCAGAGCCAGCGGAGTGAGGCTGAGGCTCCGCTTCCCGCCCATCGGCAGGGGCTCGGAGAGTGGACTGGGGTCTTTGTCCGCACCCACTGCAGTGTTGGACAAGCGGATTGAGGCGCCTTCCCGGCCGCGGGCCGCAGGCTTGGAAGCGTTGGTTGGCCGAACCATTGCCTCATTTGCCTTGTCACAGCCGGGAGGACGCCGCGGGAGAGGGGAGAAGGGGCTGCTACGTAGGGCGGCGGGACTGGCGCTGCATCCGAGCGGGGTCCGAGGACCAGTTGCCAGTCAGCCATTTACTGAGCGTCTCCTGTGTGCCATACACATAGGAATATGGTGATTTCTCCCTTCGGGGAGTTTACAGCGTAGAGGAGATTAAACAAGTGACTTTATTGCCTTCCCTCGACCTCCCTTCTACCCCTTCGCCTTAGATGGATATTTTCTCTTTCTGAACCCGGAACCGCTCCCTCCTCCCCTCCCGGCTATAGCTGGCAGGGCAGGGATTGGATGCCTCGGCCGGCGCCAGCCTTCGCTCTCCGCCGAGGGTAGTGACACAGGCGAGGACGTTCCCCTCAGGTCACGTGAGGGCGGGACCTGGCGGGCTCGTGACCTTCCCGTAGGCGGGGTCCCTCTCCTCCCAGCTCCGGCCGGCGTCGTCGTCACCAGCTTTTATGGGGCACGTGGCGGCTGATGCGCAGTAAATAGGAGTGACTCTCCCCTGCGAAGGCGGGGACCGCACTTTATGAGACCAAACAAACTGCCCGAGCGAAGCCCTTGGAGCTGTAAACAATTGGCAGCAAGTACAAAGCAAAGGTGGCAGGGTGGAGAGGGTGACGGGGAGGGGGGCGGGAGCATTGTCAAACGTAAATCAGTCCGACTGGAAGCACTAAATCCTGAGCCCCCTCCAGGCTGATCTGAACTAGACCTAGCTGGGAGAAGAGCGGGAGGCTATAGGAGCTTCCTAGTGCCTCCTTTTCCTCTTGGGCCTCTGGTTTACCAACTGTGAAATAGGGCAGGGGAATGGACTTTGGGCAGTGACACAGTGATTTAAGACTGCAAACAGAGTGCCGGGCGCGGTGGCTCACGCCTGTCATCCCAACACTTTGGGAGGCTGAGGCGGGCGGATCACGAGGTCAGGAGTTCGAGACCAGCCTGACCAATATGGTGAAACCCCATCTCTACTAAAAACAGAAAAATTAGCCAAGTGTGGTGGCGCCTGCCGGTAAGCCTAGCTACTCAGGAGGCTGAGGCAGGAGAATCACTTGAACTCAGGAGGTGGAGGTTGCAGTGAGCCGAGATCGTGCCACTGCACTTCAGCCTGGGTATTGGCTCCAGTAGAATCGAGCCATTCTGGAACCTGGGGTGGGGTCGCCCAAGTGTCCCTTTCACATCCGCTGTTCTGAAACAAGTTTCCACAATCACAAGGCTGGAAAAGTTACTCAGCCCATGGGACTCAGGGGTGTGAGTCAGAAGAAGATGAGCTACAGAGAAGTAGTCTGGCAGTCTGGCCTTCTTGGCTGGAACAAATACCACCCTTTGCCTCCCGCCTACCAAGAGCCGCCTGCCTCTGGGTACAGGAGCCTAGTGGGTGCTAATTCTTCTGTGGACCCATATCTGAGTCCAGGAAACTGGGACCCTAATGATCTGTGCTGCTTCAGGAGCTGATCTTGCAGCTGAAAAGTAGAGGAGAAGCTGCAAAAAGTTATATGCTCTTGAGTATTATTTTAAAAAATCTATAGGGTTTGTAGTACTCTCCACAGTTTACAGAGTGCACTTTCACATGCATTATTTCATTTTAGCCCCACTGAACACATGCTGTGTGCCAGGCATAGGGCCAGATACAAACATGGACAAGGCAGTGCATTTTTTCTTTTCTTTTCCCCCCAAGACAGAGTCTTGCTCTGTCACCCATGCTGGTGTGCAGTGGCACGATCTCGGCTCACTGCACCCTCCACCTGCCGAGTTCGAGCAATTCTCCTGCCTCAGCCTCCCGAGTAGCTGGGATTACAGGTGCATACCACCACACCTGGTTTTTTGTTTGAGAAGGAGTCTTGCTCTGCTGCCCAGGCTGGAGTGCAGTGGCATGATCTCAGCTCACTGCAACCTCTGCCTCCCAGGTTCAAGCGATTCCCCTACCTCAGCCTCCCGAGTAGCTGGGACTACAGGTGCCACCACACCCAGCTAACTTTTTGTATTTTTAATAGAGATGGGGTTTCACCTTGTTGGTCAGGCTGGTCTCAAACTCCTGCCCAGCTTGGCTTCCCGAAGTGCTGGGATTACAGGCTTGAGCCACTGCGCCCGGCCTAATTTTTGTATATTTAGTAGAGATGGGGTTTCACCATGTTAGCCAGGCTGGTCTTGAACTCTGACCTCAGGTAATCCACCTGCCTTGGCCTCCCAAAGTGCTGGGATTACAGGTGTGAGCCACCATGCCTGGCCAGCAGTACATTTTTAAAAGGAGCTTCAGTACGGCTGTAGAGAAAAAACAGAAACTGGTACCTACATTTCCAGGTAAAATGAGGTAGGTGCTATAAAGAAGGGGCAGATTCCTGGCTGGGCGCAGTGGCTCACGCCTGTAATCCCAGCACTTTGGGAGGCCGAGGTGGGCGTATCACGAGGTCAAGACGTCGAGACCATCCTGGCTAACACGGTGAAACCCTGTCTTTACTAAAAATACAAAAAATCAGCCGGGCGTGGTGGCGGGCGCCTGTAGTCCCAGCTACTTGGCAGGCTGAGGTAGGGGAATCGCTTGAACCTGCGAGGCGGAGCTTGCAGTGAGCTGAGATCACGCCACTGCACTGCAGCCTGGGTGACAGAGACTCTGTCTCAAAAAAAAAAAAAAAAAAAAAAAAAAAAAAGGCGGGGGGCAGATTCCTAAGACACTTCATTGGAGGATACCACAGCCAGCTAGGCGGGACAGGGGAGGGAGAGAAATCAGGAAAAGTTTCATGATGGGAAAATTGTAGGAGTAAAACCTTAAAGATAGGAAGGGTTTCAAAGATAGAAATAGGCGTGGCAGAGCAGTTTTTTGCTAGACCTCTTCTTACCCAAACCAAGTAAGTTCATCTATTTTCATGTCTTTGACTAGTAGCAGTAGTAAGTGTTCTCTTCAGTATCTACAAAACTCATATTTTCTCCATCCTTCTGTCTACGCCTTCCTTGGGTGTAGGCTCTCACTATTTCTACTTGTAGAGGATCCTGACAGGCCACTTGCCTCCAATGCGGCATTCCTTTCCAGTTGATTTTCAGCATTACTGTCAGAGGGCAACTTTTACTGGCAGGAGCTTTCTGAAATGCAAGTTTGGTCAAATCCCTCCTCTACTTAAAATCTTTTGATGACCAAACATCTTCTGCAAAATAAAGTCCAAGTCTTGGCAATCAAGGCCCTTTATAATGGGGCCTCTGCCCACCTCTTCGGTTCTATGTGCTGTTCCTTTGACCTGCATCACCGTATTTGATTTCCTGAAGCCACCATAGTCTCTCCATACCTTATGTGTTATTCCTGCTATAAGGAATGTCTTCCTTACTCTCATTTGCCCAGGCGACTCCTATATGTCTTCAAAATCCAGCTCAAGCACCTCCTCTAAGAAGCCTCCTCTCATTTTCATTAGTTTGGATTTGGGTGTACCACATCTCTGATCCCAAAAGCCCACTTACATTCTTTCTATGTGACATTTAACACAGACTCAAGTATAAACTGTTGGTTCACTTGTCTCTTGTGGCCATTAGACTGTGAATTGCCTAGAGGCAGGAGCTATCTCATTCCTATGTCCCCAGTGCCTAACACAAGGTTTCACAAAGTATAGGTGCTTGATGTTTGTTGGATTTCAGACAGATTATGGCGTGGGCCATACCACAACGGATCTGTAAGGGAACTGATAGGGCTGTCTGGTCTGCCTAGAGTCCAAGGGATACAGAGGGAGCCATACAGACTAACCCTGGAAAAGAGGTTGTGCTGGCTCTTTGAAGGCCTTGGGAGCAAGGCCACGGAGTTAGGACTTTAGATGGTGGGCAGTGGAGAACCATGACATGTTAGATTATCAGAGCTGACCCAAAGATGGGGAGGATGAATTGGAGAGGGAGAAGGTGGGGGGTGAGAGAAAACAAGCAGCTATTAGCTCTGTTTTATAGAAACAGAGGCTTAAGGAGAATGTGACTACCCAAGACCACACAGCTGGTAAGTGGCAGAACTAGGAGTTGAATGTTAGTTCTGGACTATGCCAAGTTCAGAGATCCTTGTGCCACACCAACAAGGAGTATACAGTAGATCAGGCTTCAAGGTTGTCCAAGTGTGAGAGGGATACTGTATCAGTCAGGATAGGTTATATGGCAGACACAGTACTCAAAATCACTGTAGTTTAACAAAACACAATTATTTTCTATTCACACAAAGTCCACTCGTGCTGGACAAAACCTTAGGGCAGCTTAGCAGTCTAGGCTGCTTTGATCTGCTAGCGCTCCTCCTCAACACGTGCTTCTGCAATTCCCACAACAGGGAAAGAGTGTTTGGAGAATGAGGCACTAGCTGCATTTCAGAAGGGACACACATTACTTCCTATTATAGGCTACTGCCCAGAACTAGTCCAATAACTCCACTTGACTATACAGGGACTGGGATGCACAGCCTTTTGTGTGTCCAGGAAGGGAAGAGAACAGGAAATGTGTGTGGGCAATACTAACGCCTACCCAAGACATCATGGAATGATGCCTATAAGGAAGGAGGCACAGGCCGGTCTGAGGAACCAATGGCAGATGTGCAGGAGAGACTGGTTCTCTCTTCATGGCTGTGGCTGAGCTACAGGGTACATTGTACCAGTGAGTTCTCACCTGTACCAACGTCTGCAGAATTTTGGGAACTACAAGGACAGAGGAGAGGATGACCTCACTCAGATGGTGGTTGGCAAGAGACGTCAGTTGTTTGCCATGTGGGCCTTTCCATAGGGCTGCTTAAGTGTCCCACAGTATGGGATCTGGCTTTCCCCAGGGCAAATGAGGAGATGGGGAGACAGAGAGGAAGAGGGAGGGGGAGGGGGAGGAAGAGGGAGGGGGAGGGGGAGGGAGGGGGAGGGGGAGGGAGAGGGGAGGGGGAGGGAGAGGGAGTAGGAGCCATGACTTAGCCTTGGAAGTCACATGCTATCACTCTGTCTTTTTTTAATTGGACACACATACCAACCATGATTCGCTGAAGGAGGGGACCACACAAGGGCATGAATACCAGGCAGGGATCATTGGAGGTCATCTTGGAAGCTGCTACAGGGGAGCAGGTAACCAGCAGGGAGCCTCATCCGGAGGGTGGTATCCTCTTAACCCCTTCCTGCTCAGCTCATCGTTCCTCTCTGCCCCTACTGAGGGAGAAGTGAGGGGAAGACTGCAATGACCTTATGAGGGAAGCAGGACCAGTAGAGATGGTCATCTGCATTTTGCAAATGAGGAAAGCCAAGGCACGAAGCCTGACTCCTGTGTGCTCCCACAACAGCCTGCATGTGTAGCACCCACAGCCTTAACCATGCCTCATGGATTTTAGGTGTTCATAGGCCTGTCTCTGCCATTGTATATGGCCCCTCACACTCCACGTTTGTCTCCGCAGCACCTGGGCTAGGTACAGAGAAGCAGCCACAGCCTGTTTGGAGGAAGCCAAGCCGGATCTGCTTTCCTCCAGCTGCTTTCCTCTACAGCCACTGCATCTGCCCCAGGGCACAGCTGTGCTGGGTATGAGGAGGCATTTTTTTTTTTTTTTTTTTTTTTTTTTTGAGACAGAGTTTCACTGTTGTTGCCCAGGCTGGAGTGTAATGGCACAATCTCAGCTCACTGCAACCTCCGCCTCCCAGTTTCAAGCGATTCTCCTGCCTCAGCCTCCCTAGTAGCTAGGATTATAGGTATGTGCTACCACGCTCGGCTAATTTTGTATTTTTAGTAGAGACAGGGTTTCTCCATGATGGTCGGGCTGGTCTCGAACTCCCGACCTCAGGTGATCCACCCGCCTAGGCCTCCCAAAGTGCTGGCATTACAGACGTGAGCCACGGTGCCCGGCCAAGGAGGCACGTTTAAGAGCAGGCCACACTGGCTGGAGGGCATGGTGGGGCGGGGTGGGGTGGGGTAGTCCTGTGGGGTGTGTGAGGAGGGGAGAGAGAGGCTCCCTGGCACAGTTCAAGCACTTCGAAAGGGCAATAGCAGCTTCCTCTGCTGGAGGGAAGCATGCTGTGAGGAGCACGAGGGTGGAATCCGCCTGTGCCTCACACAGTGCCCAGGCAACTCTCTGCTGAGGAAGGCTTTCAGCGGGCAAAGGTCCTCACCGTGCCACACTCCCACCCCCAACACCATCCTGATTTGAACCCAACCTTGGGTGGCATTTCTGTTTTTGTGTCCCAGAATCCCTCCAGAGGCTTCTAGCTGGGCAACTCCTCTTTAGTGTGGCCTGGGGCTGCCTCCTTCTGACAGAACACTTAGAAGAAATTCTCACCTGAAAACCCCACCTGAGACCTGTGAAGTGCCCCACCCTGCAGGCCGCCCCCCATTCTTCCCTGCTGAGGTGAAGCGCTGCCTCTCATCCTGACGGGGCTACACCAGTCCTTCCTTCCCATCCTCGCAGCACCAAAGAAACCAAAACCCACGCCGAAGTATCAGAAACGTGTATTCTTTTTCTTTTAATAGTAAACCTCTTTACAACAAATATAGTGAAAGAGTTTTCAAACAAAACTCATAAGAATCTCGAGGACTTTTGTCTTTTCTTATTGTGTAGAATACTAAGAAAGCATCACCATACAGCACGAAAAGAAATATTGAAAACAAATCAACAGCCTCACACTTGGACTCGCCCTGCCCCAGGAGCCAGGAAGAGCCCCAGGAGTGTGGGTGATTGTCAGGTGTGGGGGCGGGGCACCTCCATGGCCCGTCCTGCCCCTCCCTTCCTCGTCCTCACCACCTCCCTCCCTCTGGGACTTGAATGGGGAAGAGGAGAGAATCCAGAGTCTCCATTCCAGCCTCCCTCCCCCCATACAAATGCCATTCCTTCTACCAACCGCTTTAAGGGGTGGAGAGAGGCAGCAGAGGGGAGAACAAGGAGTTCCCAGGCTCCATGTCTCCTCCCCTCCACGAAAGCCTAAACTTACCCCTCACCCCACCCCAGGGGATTCCAAAGAGTCAGTTAAAAATATATAGAGATATAGATATTTCTAGATACACTTTTACATTTCTGTCTCTCCAAACAAATAAATAATCAGCAAGAGAAGGTGCATTACTTCCTTCCTGTCCAAGGTGGGGAGGGTTGGGAGGGGGTCAGGGGTCAGTCTCGCTGCACCGAGCGTGCTGTTGAGAGGGGAGGATGGTGTGTTCCATTGAGGTGGTGGTGGGGGGGTCCTCTTGCCCACTGTCCCTGAAAGCTGTGGGAAACCTGGGGAGGGGAGGGCCATTAGATGACTCCAGTGGTTACTTTGGCAAATGCCCAGTTCTTCAGAGGGAGTGGGTGGAGGCGAATTTGGCTTGAGAGAAAGAAGCCATTAAGTCCCCATCTGAGGTCTGGGTTCCCAGGGACCCATTCATCTGGCCGCCCAGGAGCCCCTACCCCCAAGAGAAACCTTCGGATACTGAACTGCAGAAATGTCACATATTCACAGACCACCCTGTCCCCAGGGACAGAGAAGAAAGGACACAGAAACATCCACACATGGTAATCAAAAGCCAGGTTTGCCTTTATGAGGCAGAGGGCAAAACTGGTGAATATTGCACCGTGAACTGCAGGGGCCCTCACCCCCACCCCGTGTTTAATGGTGGCCAAGCCTAGTCTAGAAAGGTGGGCAGACTAATGGTGGGAATAGCCTGAGAAGGGAAGGCCAGTCATTCATTTATTCAGCACCTATCATTCAACCATTCACCCATTCAGCATTGATTGAGTGCCTACTATGCACCAGGCACTGGGCGAGGCTCTGGGGATGCATGCATGAACAAGATTACACCCTGGCTTCTTTCAAGCCCTGGATCGAGGCTCATCAGTTTTTGAAACTTCTTCTAGAAGCCTGCAGGGGAGGTGGGAAGGCTGGACGTGCTGCCCCCACCCAGTCAGCGGATTGGGGTTAAGAGTAAGAACGGGGCCGGGCGCGGTGGCTCAAGCCTGTAATCCCAGCGCTTTGGGAGGCCGAGGCGGGCAGATCACGAGGTCAGGAGATGGAGACCATCCTGGCTAACACAGTGAAACCCCGTCTCTACTAAAAATACAAAAAATTTAGCCGGGCGTGGTGGCGGGCGCCTGTAGTCCCAGCTACTCGGGAGGCTGAGGCAGGAGAATGGCCTGAACCCAGGAGGCGGAGCTTGCAGTGAGCCGAGATCGCGCCACTGCACTCCAGCCTGGGGGACAGAGTGAGACTCCGTCTCAAAAAAAAAAAAAAAGAGTAAGAACAGATCACTGCTCAGCTGAGGGAGAAGCTTGCTTCACGGAGGAAGAGGGACTTGAGTTTTGCTCTGAAAGCAGGTCTGGGGTTGGAGAAAGAGGGTACTCCAGGAACTGTGTGTCAAGCATGGGCAACTAAGTGGACAAATGTGGGTGGAAGCAGAGGTCCCTGGAGGGAGAGGCCCTGGCAGAGGTAGGGCTGCAGGGAGAAGCACAGAGGGCTAACTGCCCATCCCCCCAACTGCAGTTCAATGCGTCAGAGCTGAGGGTGAACACAGGGAAATGAGCAGGGAAGATGGGAGTTGGGGTCCCAGGGCTGTGGAGCTGGAGCAGCCAACTGTCCCTTTGTAAACACACACCAGGCACACTCAGACTCAGAGATGCTCCTAGAGCTCCAGTCATAGATTTGCATACACACTCAGCCAGGCTCAGAGACACACAGAGGCACACCCATGCAACCACACACACACATAAATACAAAGGTACACCCGTGCAACCAGACACACACACGTGCACACACATAAATACAAAGTTACACTCAGACACATAAACACCAGATGCCCTCATGAACACACTCAGGTACACGTGTGTACCTGCACAGAGGCCCCTCTGCTTCTGGTTCCTTCCCTGCATCAAATATGGGAATACTGCAAGAGGCTGGGTCATAGAGGCGGGCAAAGACGGTCGGCTAACACAAAACTGGGCCTTGTCTAACTCTACTCTCCAACTGGGAGGAAACCCCAAGGGAGCACCGCACCCCTTGGGCAGAGGAGCTGGGCTTGTGTGAAGGAGTGGGGTAGACAGTCTGCCTGCATACGTCACCCCAGGCCAGGCCCCTTAGGGCGGGGGGTGACCCTAGAGAGCAGGCTGGGAGCCTGCCCACTCTGGTTTGATCTCCGATCCTGCCTGAGGTCTCAGGACCCCGTACTTCGGCTGCCCCTGGGCCCCTTGCCCACTGCCCCGCTGAGGAGGCAGCAGAGAGGGGCGGACTCAGAGGAGGGGAGGGGAGCAAGAACAACAGCAGAAGAATCTCATCTGTACAGTACGGGCCGTTTGAGTCATTATTATTACAATATACTTTGACAAAAATAGAATCTCATTTCATATCAATACAACAACAACAACAAAAAACAGTTTCCTGGACTGTTACACCGCTAACGTTTTCCAAAGGTCGCTATTTACAATTACAGTAGCCAAGAGGGAAGGTGGGATGCGGCCTGGAGGTGGTGGGACAAGGAGGTAGCCAGAGACAATGGGGGCGCCAAGAGCAAGGAGGCGGGGTCAGGAGCAGAAGGAGCTAACAGGAGAAGCTAGGGAGAGGGGCCAAGGAGGAATGAGAGAGGTGGGACCTCTACGGACCCATCCGTAGGACCTCCCACCCCACAGACCATCCCAGTGCCCACTCACCCAGGTAGTGTGTGTGCAAGGCCAAGGACGTCCCCTCACCACACTCGCCCCGATGAAACAGCTCTGGCCTGGAGCACCCCAGGGAAGTCCAGGCCGACTCTCGCCCCAGCCACCTCACTGAAGACCCTCTCCCCATTCTCCCTGCACATTGTGGCCAGCTTTACAGGGCTGGTGTCAACTGAGGGGTGGGGAGCTATTGCACTGTATATCTTAGAGAAAAGCTGGGGAAGGGAGGGGCCCAATTTGCCCCCTGCCTAGCCCTTCTGCCCTCCTCAGCCCTCTCCTCATGGCTCTCTGTCTTTCTCTCCAAATGTGCTTCCAGAGAGGCCCCCACCTCAAACCCCTGTCCCTAGCCTCAGATTCCCAGGCTGCCGTCCCAGCCCAAAGCTCAGCCAGCACCCACACACCTTGGGGGTGCAGCACACACAAGAATCAGCACAGGTGTGGCATGTGTGTGTGCAGGGGCATTTGGGGGCCAGGCTTAGGTCTTCTGCTCCATGTGCCTATGGCTACATGAACCCAAAAACAGAGACCCTTTTCAGAACCTCTGCCTCACTTTCCCCTTGAAACACAAACCCACCCATCAAGCCCACTTTGGGGTTTCAGTCTAGAGTGTGGGTTTCTGTTGTTTGGTAGTTTTTTGGTTATTTCCCTCTATCTGGGGGTGGGGTGGGAGGGCTCCACATGCAGGGCTCGGCACCTGTCCTTTCCCAAAGGCCTACTGGGCCCCCCACCCCCTTCCTGCAGCATATGTGTACAACGTGCAAAGTGTCCCCCCTTCCCGCGAAAAAGAGAGCCCCCCAGCCAGTGAAAATGGTGGGGGGTACAGAAAGAGGGGATGAGAGCATCCCCCTCTCCAAAGCGAGAATCCAAATTAAAAAAAATATAATAATAATAATAATAATATAATAATTATACACAAATGTAACCGTCAACAGGACACGGAGCACAAGAAAGGAAGTGGGGGTCGAGCGGGAGGAGCCCGGGGCAGGGAAGGGCAGGCGGTGAGATTGTCAACTCTTCATCAGGGAGGTTGAGAGGAGGGGAGTGGGAATCGTCACTTTAATGTCTGTGAAGAGAGGAGATGGAGAAGGGGGTGTGAGGGGGTGGCCCAGGCTACGGGTATGCACCCCCCACTCCCCTCTCCCCATAGGGCCAGGATTCTAGTGGCAGGGCCAGCTGTGAGGGGAGGAAGTCATCGAGCAGAAGGACTAATGCTGGAGGGAGGGAGAAGATGGGCCTTTGGCAGGGGTGAAGGGGTGTTGGTGCTGCCCTAGAAGGGCTGGCGGAAGGGCTAGCCGGCCACAAGGCCTCTTGGGTGGGAAATAAAACAGGTTAGGGGGCACGTGGGGCAGTCCCTGGGTGTAGCAGACACGCAGACAGGAGAGGTGATGCTACAGTACCCAGGTATCGAGCCGCATCCTCTTCACAGCTGAGCCCTCAGCCTCAGGCTCTGGGGCTGGGCGCAGCAGGCCCAGTGTGGGCCCGAAGTCCCCCCGTCCGTCATCCCGGTCCCCCGTCTCATAGGATCCCCCGGCTGGGCTGCTGAGACCATCACCAGGCTCAGGGCGGGCAGCTGGGAACACAGCTGGAGGGGGAGGCGCAGGGCTGCGCTCACGGCTTGGGGACACCGGTTCTGACTTGATGCTGATGTGGGGGTGGGTGGTGACTGTGAGGGCAGCACCCACGTGGGGCAGGGGGCTGCCCGGGCTGGAGGCAGGCAGTGGAAATGGGGTACAAGGGATAAAGACAGAGGGGGTGAGTGACAGAACAAGGGATAGGACACCAGACAGAAAGTGAGACAGAACAGAGGATGAGAATGTGGGGAATGGGGTATTGGGGAGAGGTAATTGGATGGAAAGTGATCAGAAGAGGGTCGAATGAAGGGAAGAGAAGGGAAATAAGAAATATTAGTTCTCTTTCCATCCCATGTCATCTTCTGCAACCCAGGGCCCCCCACCTCCCACCCTCTACCCTGGGGCTGGCTCTCAGAAGGGGTTCAGGGTGAGCCTCTTTGGTCTATACAAGAGACCCCAGGGGTGCCACTGTTGTCTAACAGACTGTGCAGTGCACAGCCTCACAGGATGTCCACCAGAACCCTGCAGGCAACCCAGCTCCCAAGAGGCCCCTCCTCTTCCCACTCCTCAATTCTCCCTTCCCACACACTCACATGGAGTCTCCCTAGGACTCACATGAGGTTGCTGAGAGATACAGGGACCAGGTGAGACTGTTGCTGAGGTGGCTGTTGCGGCTGCTGAGGCTGCTGTGGCTGTGGCTGCTGTGGCTGCGGTGGCTGCTGCTGTGGAGGCTGTGGCTGCTGCGGCTGCTGGGGCTGCTGTGGCTGTTGCCAGGCGGTGACGTTGCCTAGCGACAGCCCCCCAGGCGAACTGAAGGCTGGTAAGGAGGAGAGCTCTGCACTGGTCAACTGGTAATCTGCATGGAGGAAAAGTGAGGATGAACCTGGAGTTGGGGAGAGCACAAAGGCTCCTATGAGGGAGCTGCCTCCAGGAAGACGGTGGGGATAAGGGGACAGGGAGTGTGTAATGACAGATGTAAAGAATTCAAGAAGACCACAAAAATTCAGTGAAGATGGTACTCAGAGTTAAAGAAACCTAAGTCATAATAACCATGAGGTGCTGTGTTTTAACAGGATGAAAAAAATGTGTTTTTTGTTTTGTTTTTTTGAGATGGAGTCTCACTCTGTTGCCCAGGCTGGAGTGCAGCAGTGCAATCTTGGCTCACTACAACCTCTGGCTCCCAGGTTCAAGCAAATCTCCTGCCTCAGCCTCCTAAATGGCTGGGATTTCAGGCACATGCCACCACACCCAGCTAATTTTTGTATTTTTAGTAGAGATGGGGTTTCGCTATGCTGGCCAGGCTTGTCTCAAATTCCTGACCTCAAGTGATCCACCTACCTCAGCCTCCCAAAGTGCTGGGATTACAGGCATGAGCCACCGCGTCTGACCAAGGTGGTTTTTTTTTTTTTTTTTTTTTTTTTTTTGAGACAGAGTCTCGTTCTGTCCCCCAGGCTGGAGTGCAGTGGCACCATCTCCGCTCACTGCAAGCTCCGCCTCCCGGGTTTACGCCATTCTCCTGCCTCAGCCTCCTGAGTAGCTGGGACTACAGGCGCCCGCCACCACGCCTGGCTAATTTTTTGTATTTTTAGTAGAGACAGGATTTCACCGTGTTAGCCAGGATGGTCTCAATCTCCTGACCTCGTGATCTGCCCACCTCGGCCTCCCAAAGTGCTGGGATTACAGGCGTGAGCCACCGTGCCCGGCCAAGGTGGTTTTTAAAAATAGTGTTGAACTTAAAAAAAAAAAAAAAAAAGTCAGCTGGGCGAGTGGCTCATGTCTGTAATCCCAGCACTTTGAGCGGTCAAGGCAGAAGGACCACTTGAGCCCAGAGTTTGAGACCAGTCTGGGCAACATAAAGAGACTCCACCTCTACAAATAACTTAAAAAGTAGCTGGCCGGGCGCGGTGGCTCAAGCCTGTAATCCCAGCACTTTGGGAGGCCGAGACGGGCGGATCACGAGGTCAGGAGATCGAGACCATCCTGGCTAACACGGTGAAACCCCGTCTCTACTAAGAAATACAAAAAAGAGCCAGGCGAGGTGGCAGCGCCTGTAGTCCCAGCTACTCGGGAGGCTGAGGCCGGAGAATGGCGTGAACCCGGGAAGCGGAGCTTGCAGTGAGCTGAGATCCGGCCACTGCACTCCAGCCTGGGCTACAGAGCGAGACTCCGTCTCAAAAAAAAAAAAAAAAAAAAAAAAAAAAAAAAAAGTAGCTAGGTGTGGTGGCATGCACTGTAGTCCCGGCTATTCAGGGGGCTGAGGCAGGAGACTTGCTTGAACTTGGGAGGCTGAGGCTGCAGTAAGCTATGATCATGCCACTGCACTCTAGCCTGTGGGACCCTGTTTCAAACAAACAAACAAACAAAAATCATGTGTAGGTATCACTTTCATAACAACAATTTAAGGCCGGGCGCGGTGGCTCAAGCCTGTAATCCCAGCACTTTGGGAGGCCGAGACGGGCGGATCACGAGGTCAGGAGATTGAGACCATCCTGGCTAACATGGTGAAACTCCGTCTCTACTAAAAATACAAAAAACTAGCCGGGTGAGGTGGCGGGCGCCTGTAGTCCCAGCTACTCGGGAGGCTGAGGCAGGAGAATGGCGTAAATCCGGGAGGCGGAGCTTGCAGTGAGCTGAGATCCAGCCACTGCACTCCAGCCTGGGTGACAGAGCGAGACTCCGTCTCAAAAAAAAAAAAAATAAAAATAAATGAAAATTAAAAAAAAAACAATTTAAAAAATAAGAGGATGGAAAAACGTAAGTAGAGAAGGTCTATGTCTAACTGTCGTCTTTTTTCACCTGGCAAGTCTCCAACTGCCTTTTTTTATTTTTTTGGTTCAGTCTCTGTAGAGACTGTCAAAAACTGCCAATGCCAATTATATTTCAAGTCATCTTGGTGAGTACTGGTAAAGTTTTCAATTAGCAACTATAACACCTTGAATAAGCCTCATTGACTATGATATCCCACTGCCCAAAGCTCCAATTGCCTTTCTAAGGTAGTGGGGAGCCCTGGTAAAAGCTTGGTGAATAGGGCTTCAGAGGCAAATCCCTGCAACTACTATTCCACCTCCGGCACAGTCCCCAAGCCTCCTCAACTGTCAATACCTAAAATTTATAGCAGCAGGGTTTGAGCTGCTGTGCCCATACACACATGTAAACATAGAGGACACAAGTTATCCCCTGAGGCCTCATGCCCATGGGGCAGAGGGGCTGCAAGGGCACCATGCCAGGAGCACAGCTGGTCAAGGTTCCAGCAGATATCCCCATGAGGGGGTGTTTACTACGTCATAAAACGTCTACCTTAAAGAAGAAACTGATGTTTGCACTGTCACAGAATAAATAGAATCACGGAATGTTTCATAATTTACACAGCACTGTTGTTTCATGCTGTATCCTGTTTGGGAGAGTTTAGAAAATGTCCTCCGTGGACATTTTCAAGACCAGCCTGGCCAACATGGTGAAACCCCATCTCTATTAAAATACAAAAAATTAGCCAGGCGGTGGCGTGCACCTGTAATCCCAGCTACTCGGGAGGCTGAGGCAGGAGAATTGCCTGAACCTGGGAGGTGGAGGCTGCAATGAGTGAAGATCGCACCACCACTGCACTCCAGCCTGGGCAACAGAGTGAGACTCTGTTTCAAAAAAAAAAAAAAAAGAAAGAAAGAATTTCTGAAAGAAAGAACATGTCCTCCCTGAGGCTGCACTGTGGTAGTGGGAGGGCTGTGATGGGGAACGCACCCCTCAATCATCCTAATACTCCACCACTATGCCATTACTCAGCGAGTCATTTGCTCCAGCCCTCTGTTTTTATGCAGGGAAGATAATATTATCTCTGCAATATAGCAATAAGGTTAAAGGCATGAGCTATGAGGTCAAACTTCCAGGCTACCTCCACTTAGGCCATGTGACCTTGGGTAAGTTACTTACTCTGACTATAAACTGGAGGTAATAATCCTACCTACATCACACAGCTGTTGTGAGGATTGAGCAAGTTGGTACACAAAAAGCATGTAGAACGGTGTCTGGTTCATAGAAAATAATCAAAAGATTTACCTATTATTACTTTACAAATGAGGCAACTGCAGCCTCAAGTTTGAGGAACAGGCTCCAGGTCATGGAGCAAGCCAGTGGCAGAGATAAGACAGGACTCCAGGACTCTATTACCTTTCAATCTCACTCTAGAGGGGGATCTGTGCTTGGCTGTAGTTTCCTAACGTTGGCCAGGAGTTTTGAAATGCTTATTTAAAAAGCAGAGCAAGGGCAGAAACAGGCCCTAGAATCAACTATTTCTTTTTTTTTTTTTTTGGAGACAGAGTCTCGCTCTGTCACACAGGCTGGAGTGCAATGGCGTAATCTCGGCTCACTGCAACCTCCGCCTCCCGAGGTCAAGCGATTCTCCTACCTCAGCCTCCCAAACAGCTGGCATTACAGGCGCACACCGCCACGCCCGGCTAATTTTTGTATTTTTAGTAGAGACGGGGTTTCACCATGTTGGTCAGGCTGGTCTTGAACTCCTGACCTCGTGATCTGTCCACCTTGGCCTCCCAAAGTGCTTGGATTACAGGCATGAGCCACTGCGCCCAGCCAGAATCAATTATTTCTAACACTTGTTTTACAAACTAGGAAGCCAAGCCCAGAACAGTGCAGCCCAAGGCCCCTCAGTGAGTGAGTGGTGGAGACTAGCTCCCAGCCCTGCACTGTCCCACCAGATTCCAGCCCTATCTACTGGGAGGCTTGGCTCCCCAAGGAGGAGCATGGCCCAAGGCCACCTGGCAGCCTACTGGTCTGCTCCCAGAGCCACCACAGCCAGGCCTCTGCAGCCAGTGTCAACAAAGGGCCAGGCCCTCACATGAGGCATTACCATAGCCCGATTACCCCCAGCCGGAACTTGAACTGCAGCCAAGAACTGTAAACAGTGAATAACTAAACAGCAATGTGTTCACTGGGGTTTTGTTTATATACCTAGGGTCACCTGAAAACACCTGCTGTTTAAACTGAGATCTGCTTAGCTGCTCCTGTAACAAGAGGAAAGGGAGCCTGTGGTCTCTGAGAGAAGATGAGAAATCTCACACACTTCCCAGCAGGGCTCCAAGGGTGGCCCAGGGGCAGAAACTGCTTTCATACCAGAGTGACAGATGAGAATCTTTAAGTCTAGCCTTCCTGAGTGCCTGTCCCAGGTTGGCTGACACCAACTAACTTTCCTCCAGCTTCACAAAGACTGTGGGCCCAAGAAGATGGCAGAAAAACAGAAAACCACCCTCATAGAGTCCCTGATAAACAGCTCCAGAAAAGTGGTCTAAAAAGTGATCTGAGGTGCCCTCTGCCAACTGTCACTGTCCCTAGGCCACCCCACCTTCAGGGCTGGTTTTTTTGGTTGGGCCCCAGAGGCCCAGTGGCAGGGCTGGAAAAGCCTCATAGACCTCCTGTCTACCCACTCCTCTTACAGATGGGGAGACGGGCCCACAGGGTGTATCTTCTGAAGCAGCCGTCTCTGAAGTTGCCAGACCATAGTAGCCTGGGGCTGGGCACACACATGCGTGCACATGCAAGGGAGAAGGGGCTCACAGACACCTGGGTAGTAACTATACACAGACATACAAGCCAGAGTCTGGTCCCTCAACATGAGGCAGTCCCTCCAGCTCTCTTACCTGCCACGAGGGGCTTTCCTATACAGAGGGCTGGGTTCTGGATTTTTCTTTTTTTTTCTTTTTTTGAGACAAGAGTCTCACTCTGTCACCCAGGCTGGAGTGCAGTGGTGTGACCTCGGCTCACTGCAACCTCTGCCTCCCAGGTTCAAGCAATTCTCCTGCCTCAGCCTCCCGAGTAGCTGGGACTATAGGCACATTCCACTACACCCAGCTATTTTTTTTTTTTTTTTGAGACGGAGTCTCACTCTGTTGCCCAGGCTGGAGTGCAGTGGCGTGATCTCGGCTCACCGCAACCTCCGCTTCCCAAGTTCAAGTGATTCTCCTGCCTTAGCCTCCTAAGTAGCTAGGATTACAGGCACATTCCACTATACCCGGCTTAATTTTTTGTATTTTTAGTAAAGACAGGGTTTCACTGTGTTAGCCAGGATGGTCTCGATCTCCTGACCTCACGATCTGCCCACCTCGGCCTCCTAAAGTGCTGAGATTACAGGCATGAGTCACTGTGCCCGGTCTTTTTATGTTTGAACTTTTCCTTTTTTTTTTGGAGGGGGAGTCTCGCTCTGTCACCAGGCTGAAGTGCAGTGGTGTGATCTTGGTTCATGGCAACCTCTGCCTCTCGGATTCAAGTGATTCTCCTGCCTCAGCCTCCAGAGTAGCTGGGACTATAGGTACATGCCACTACACCCAGCTTATTTTTGTATTTTTAGTGGAGACAGGGTTTCACCATGTGGCCAGGATGGTCTCGATCTCTCGACCTCATGATCCGCCCCCCTCAGCCTCCCAAAGTGCTGGGATTACAGGTGTTAGCCACCACACCCGGCCTGGGTTCTGGATTTTTACACGTGGGGAGGAGGTGGGATTTTGTGGGTATTTGCACTGGTGTCTGGTACCTAGCATGGTGCAACTCTGGGAGGCTTGGGGAAGGGGGAGAGGTTTATGGGTCTTTTGGTCCAGACTAAACTCATCATAGGAACTGGCCTGACATAACCATTCACATGTGAGAGAACCTGAGGAAGGCAGAGGTCTCTAGCTGGAAAGAGCCCAGGTTCCCCAGCCACATGAATGCTCTGAAACCAGGGGACAAGGCATTTCCTTACTGCCAAGTCCTTCCTGACACAGCGGCTTAAGAGTACAGGCAAGGATGGCTGAGAGTATCACAGACTGTTCCTATGCAGGTGTGAGTGGGTGACACAGGCCAGGATGGCCCTAGGGACTCAGGACGGCCTGGGCACTGGGCGTCCTACCTGAATTCTTCTATCCAGAAACCTTTCTCATGTCCTTAAGTGACTCTTTACCTTCAGATCCCCTTCTCCAACCTTCCTCCCTCTTCCTCCTTCCCTCCCCCATCATCATTCCACAACCATGCCAAAATTAGAGAGACGCTTTTCTTCCCCCTCCGCCTTGCCCTGGAGCCCCCATTTGGCTTTCCCAGGAAGCTGGCAAACTGACCCTGACTGTGTTTTCTCTCTGGCCTCCTCAGCCTCCTTGATCTTTTCTCCCTCATTCCTTCATTCTCTTCCAGGAAGCTTTTCTGAACTGACCATGTCCCCCTCACCACTCCCCATACCTGGAGCCTAGAGATTGGTCAGCCTGAATCATCTGCAGACCTGCCTCTGTCCTGTCTCCTCCTCAGGCTGCAGGCTTCCTGAGGACAGAGGCTCCCTCCTCCATTAAGTACTATTTAAAAAATACACAATGCTGGCCAGGCACGGTGGCTCATGCCTATAATCCCAGCACTTTGGTGGATCACTTGAACTCAGGAGTTTGAGACCAGCCCAGGCAACATGGCAAAACCCTGTCTCTACTAAAAATATAAAAATTAGCTGGGCATGGTGGCGCGTTCCTGTAATCCCAGCTACTCAAGAGGCTGAGGCATGAGAATCACTTCAACCCAGGAGGTAGAGGTTGCAGTGAGCCAAGGTCACAGCACTGCACTCCAACCTGGGTGACAGAGACTGCCTTAAAAAAAAAAAAAAAAAAAAAAAAAAAAAAAAAAAAAAAAAGGCCTAAATTTGACTCTCAGATGAAACAATGCATAATTTGTTAGCATAAGTATGTCTTTGGTGCTGGGCACAGTCGGTAACACAGCACTTTGGGAGACTGAGGCAGGAAGACTGCTTGAGACCAGGAATTTGAGACTAGCCTGGGCAACAGAGAGACCCTGTCTGTACAAAAAAAATTTAAAAAGAGCCAGGCATGGGGGCATGTGCCTGTAGTCCCAGGTACTCAGGAGGCTGAGGCAGGAGGATCACTTGAGCCCAGGAGTTCAAGGCTGTAGTGAGCTAAGATGGCACCACTGCACTCCAGTCTGGGTGACCGAGTGAAACCCTGTTCCAAAAAAGAAAAAAAAAAGAACCAAAAACCCAAAAATAAAATATGTCTTTGGGACATACATTAGCAGAAGAATGTTTTTGGGACACACTTGTACTAAAAAACTACTTATTTTATCTGAAATTTGAATTTAAAAGCATTCTTTGCTTTTATTTGCTAAATCTGTTAACCATAATTAGGTGCGGGCTCCCCCAAATCAATGGCCCTCCTCAGATGGGGCCTGTCCGGGGGATAGCTAGCATTTCTGTCTGGCCACTGCCTGCCCCAAGCCCAGGTGCACACATGCACATGTCACATGAACACTCACCTGTGTTGTAGGCAGTGGGCATGGAAGAGAAGGGGAGGCCCTGGCTGAGTAAACTCGGCGTTGCCACAGAAACCACTGGGGTGGTGAGCGAATGGGTAGACTGGGAGACCCCAAGGCGCTGGGCATTGTTCTGTAGGAGAAAACTGTCTGTCAGGAGGTGGCTGATAGGTGGGCAGCTTCATGCTGGCCCTCCATCCCGAGGCCAAGGTGGGGTCCCTGAATCCCAAAGCCAAGGTGGGGTGTCTTAGCACGGAGTCCCCCACAGACACACAAAGACACGCTGGTGCATTCACAGAGACACTCAGATCCATGGAGGGAAACATGCACACAGAGATTCACTGACACTAACACACGTGCAAAGATAAAGGCACGTGTGCTGGCCCTGTGGCCCCAGCACTGACACTTGCCCAGCCTCCCAGTGCAGAGTGAGGGGAGACATCGTCCATGCCCTGTCCCTCTGGAGCCCACTCTCCATCCATCACACTGCAGCACACGCCCCGGCAGAGGCGTGCTGGCATCTGCGAGGGGAATGTGGGGCCTGGCGTGGCGTGTGCCTGCGCGTATGCACACACGTGTGTGGGGCTGTCAGCTCCATCTGCCGCTGAGTCACTTGTTTATTCCAACTCCACGCTGGGGCCGAAACTGCCGCCGTGTTGGCCGCCAAAGCCTGCCTGCCTTTTCCAGCCTCTCTGGCCTCCCGTCAGGGAGATGGGGAGGGAGGAGCCCCCGCCCCACTCCTGGCTGGGGGTGAGTATGTAAGTGTGTGAGAGAGAGGAGGAAAATGAGCAGCTGTGCATGCCTCTGAGTGCCCGTGCCATGGGCTAAGTGCAGGAGGAAGCACAGGGAGACAGGGGAGGTGGGAAGCCCCCACCAAGAAGGACAAGTCCAGCCTGGTCCTGGGCCTTGGCTTCCTCTGAAACACTGACTTCTCCTTCCAGCTGACCTCCCTCCTAAGAAGGATCCTGTCCTGGATCCCAAGAATGCAGTATGGGCCTGAGTGGAGTCAGACTAGTGCCCTAGTCCAGGGCCTAGTACAGGCATCAGGGTGGGGCCTCTGAGTCCTGGGCTGGCCCACTCCCCCTCGCACACACACATACAGAGAAAGGCATGTCTGAATGAATGTAACACCACATGCAGACATTCATGTACACACAGGCACACACACACACGCGCCTGACCTCTCACCCCCGCCCCATTCACCTCTGAATCCCACTTGGCACCTAAGCACAGCTCCTGGCAACTAAGCGAAGAAGCAGCAACAGTCTGCGCACAGGCGAGAGGCCAAGGATGCACACGTACTTCATGCTGAGGGACCGTAGAGCAATACCCAGAATTCAAAGCCACAGCAAACAGCTCACAGCCTCACTTACCAGATCTAAATGGTCCTCAGTCTGAGAGCAGAAATAAAACCAAGGGCATGTTCAGTCTCTGGCCACTGCCCTCCCCCACACCTCTGTCCCCACAGCCGTTAAGAGTCACTTCTCTGCATAAGAGTAGGATGGCTCTACCCAGCTTACAAAGGCAGAGTCACTGTCCTGACTGATTTCCAGAGACGCTCCATCCCAATCTCTACCATTTAGGAAATGCTCACAATCTAATCCCCCATCCCTTCTGCTGTAGTGGCAAATCCTTTCTATAATCCTCCCCATCACAGAACCTTCTCTCTCACCTCCTGTCCCTTTTTAGTGCCTTAGGCTGGTACTTCTTGTGTTGCAACCTCTTAAAAGGCCCTCTGGGAAGAAAAAGCTCATAAAAAGTCATGCTTCCATGATCTCTCTCGGGAAGTCCTAACTGCTGGCTAGTCTTCATCTCTCCTGCTAGAGGTCTGCTCTTTCCCCTGTCCCTACTCTTCCATTCCCCAGCCCCCACCCTTGGCCCAGACACCCACTTACCAAGTGATGCATTAACCCCTTTCCTGCCTGGGAAGTGATAACTCGCAGGTCGGGCTTGCGGCTGGGGGCTCCAAGCTGGGTGCCGTGGGTGGGTGGGGGTGGAGACTTGGCAGGGATGACCTTGTTTAGGCTGTTGCCATTGGCCACAGGGAGGAGGCCAGGGGAAGCCCGAGCACTGACGTAGCCATTTCCTGGAGAAGTGACAACATGAGGGTAAAAGGAAAAACATGGGCCTACCCTTCAGCCCTGTTAACTTCCCCACACCAATACTCCTGTCACCTGGAACCTCTCAAAGCCACACTCAGGCTTTGAGTAGCGGCTGAGCTATCTGATATTCCCTAAACACTTCATGTCTTGGGAATAATGGGAGGCAAGTACCCCTTACTCCTGAATCTTTAGGTTCATTTCCCTAACTCCAAGCTACATGTGATGGGACTCGGTGATGGGACTCTGAGGTCCATGGGAAGAACTGGAAAGCAACCATTGCCTCTAGGCTCTGCGACGGCCAAGAGGTTCTTCTGTACCCAAGCCTCTCCCTGTCTTCTCTCTTCTTTAGTCTCCACAGGCAGGAAGTCCAGCATTTTGAGATCCCACAGTCTCCCCCAGACAGGACCCACCATGACCAGGATGTGGAAGGGGCGGCAGCCTGGAATCTGGGCCTCACTGAGAAGCCTGGTCACCATGACAAACCAACAACCACTCGGACTGCTCCATTTGCCGTGAGCTGGGGGTGGATGATGTGATTTGGATCAACACGTGACAAGTTGCCAACAGCTTGGGAGAAACAAGCCATTCACTGTTGGTGATGGTGTTATTGGCACTGGGAGACAGATAACACAGCCACCACCATAATTAGCCTGGTAATAACAAATGTAATAACCATCTTTTATATCTGCTCCATATTCTACAATCACACAGGCCTTTCACACATGTATTATCTTATTTAATCCTCACATTAACTCTGCAAGACAGACAGGACATTAGCCCTGTTCACAGAAGAGGAAACTAGAGCATGCTTGGGAGAAGTATAACGACTTGCCCAGGGCCACAAAGCTGGCTGGAGGCCAAGTGAGTGCTCTCTCCCACTTTCCACATGCTGGACTCAAGGGTCTCTATGTATCACTGCTCCCTTGAGGTCTACAAGCATTTCTCTGACCTTCTCCTTGAAGAGGGTGACACTCACCAACTCCTTTAACTTCCTGACCCTGTGACACAATTATCACCAGGGAGGTATTACATAGTGCCCCAAAACTGAGCTGGGGGATGCTGAGGTCCAAGGATGTGAGGGTGACCACAGTCAGAAATGCCTCCTTGCTCTGTCCCCTAAGAGCACACTGTTGCTCTGGAAGTGTGTGCCTGCCTCCATCCCAATTCCGGGATCACTCTGGGAATGGCAGGAATGTCAGGGTGACGTCAATCATGACATTCGAAGTCACAGTCACCCAGCCGGACAACGGCACAGGGTAGGAGGGGCTGTCGGCTGCCAGGGGTGGGGGACAGCCGACAGCCTTTCTTCTGTGGCTTATTTTTTTATTTTTTATTTTTTTGAGACGGAGTTTCGCTCTTGTTGCCCAGGCTGGAATTCAATGGCATGATCCCAGTTCACCATAATCTCCACCTCCTGAGTTTAAGCGATTCTCCTGCCTCAGCCTCCTGAGTAGCTGGGACTCTGTAGTCTCATGAGCCACCACATCCGGCTAATTTTGTATTTTTGGTAGAGATGGGGTTTCTCCATGTTGGTCAGGCTGGTCTCAAACTCCCGACCTCAGGTGATCCATCCACCTCAGCCTCCCTAAGTGCTGGGATTACAGGCGTGAGCCACCACGCCCAGCCTCTTCTGTGGCTTATGTATGTGTGCTCACAAGTGCACATCTAACATCTGGATACTTCTGTAAGAGGGAGAATGCACGTATGTGTGTGAGAGACTGCGTGAGTGTTTACGTGAGTCTGTCCCTATTGTTTGTCTGGGCAACGCCCGGCATTCTCATCTTCCAGATTCCAACCACACTCAACTGCAAAAACTTGGGTCTTCCCCTCCAACTAGAAATGCTGGCCCATTCTCACAGTTTGCCCAGAATTCCCTGAGCCTCCATCTCTGCTGATCATCCACACCAATCACTGCTACAGAAAACAAAATCCAGGGGCTTAAAAATCTCTAACTGATCTTCATCCAGTTCTGGCTCTGGGATCTTCCTCTCCTCTCATCTAGGTCCTTCCTGGTTCTAGGACCCGGTCCTGGTCCTTGGACCCCCTGAGGCCACTGAGTGGGCACCCCTCCCCACCTCCAGGTAGAAGGATAGCTGCACTCACCGACAGGGCTGGGGCAGGCTCCGTTAGCACTGTTCAGGTCACCCCCTAGCATGGCCCCTGGAGGAAAAACAGAACCAGGATGAGCTGACAGCACTCCCCCTTCAAGAGTGAGTCTTGGGGACTGAACATGAAGAGATGACCCCAGGAGGAAGAATCATACTCCCTTCCCTCAGGAGTCACACAAATGGGAGAATGCTGTGGTAGTGAAGAGAAATACTGGCCGTTGAAAATGGAATCCCAAAGTCCCCATCACATCTCATTTCCACCTCACCTACCCACCTGCCAGCCCACTCACCTGCACTAGCTGGCCGCTGGGGCAGACCAGGAGACACACTGTTCCTCTGTAGTGCTGGCTGCTGGGGGGACAGGAGCCGCGGGTCCGTGAGGGATGACGTCACCAGGGAAGGGGTGACCAGGGAGCCGCTGGGATTGCTGAACTGCAGTGAGCTCTGATTGGACACGGGCACCGTGACAGGCATGGCAAAGTTGGGGGCCGGGACAGCTGACTAGACAGAAAGATGGAGGGGCAGGATCAGGCCAGGTCGACCCCTTCCATGGATCCCACTTTTCCTGGGAGGGCAGGCAAGGGTTCTTCTCATTTCCAGGCTACACGTCCTAGGGCCAGCAGTTCAAGCTCCCTGCCCTGTGCCCTTGTGGAGTCCTGCCTGCCACTCCCAACAAGGAAGGACTTTGGGGAGAAGCTCTGGGTCCATTTCTGGCCCAGAGAATGAGAACAGGGCTCTGCTCACTGCAGACAGGACCAGGGACACCCCCTAATGGAGGTGGGTTAGTCCTCAGCCAGGCAGGACACACGGGGAGTAGGTTAGAGGCCCTGAGAACAGACCCAGATTCACACACACGGCTGTTAAAGGCTTGTGCCACAAGTCGGGACATCATTTCTCTTGCAGTCTCCACCCAGTGGCCTGCTGCAGAGAGAGCTCACCCCCACCTCGCTGCCTTCCCCTTCAGCAGTTCTGCTTTCCCTACACAAGGCTGAGTGTCTCTGGTTGGGCTATCAGAGAAAGCCCAAGCAGGCCTCTCCCCCAGAATAACATCTGGACAAAGAGCACATTCCACTTTGCTGTCCTCTAAGGATCTCATGTCATCTACACACTTCTTGCTGGCGAGGGGGACACTCCAGGCCTCTCCAACTTACAACTTATGCTCCATCCCAGTAGAGTCTCAGCAAGGGATGCAGGTTTATCATGACCAAGGTCAGAGGTTCCTCAGAGATCACTAAGAACCCGAGCATGGCTCAGAGCGGAGCACCCATCAGGGCAGCCGAGAGCCAGGGCGCGAAGCCACACCATGCACCACAGGGAGGCTCTGCTCCATGCGACTACTCACGGCCAGTCTATAACTCTGCATCATTTTATCAAACTCCTCGTCTATCTTTTTATATTTCTCCTCCGTCTGGGGGGTCAGGGCAAACACCTCGTCCACCTCAGGGCTCTCACATTCCCTGTGCTTCTTGTGCAGCGCCTGGGGGGAAGGGGCCGGAAGGGGGGGCCAACAGAGACAGAGTGAGTGGGGCTCACCCCATAGCGCCGGAAGAGCCCGTCGAGCTCCTCGCTGGCGCGCCGGTACTTGTCCTCCAGCAGGGGGCTCTGTTCCAGCGAGTCCTCCCCGTCGGGCTCGGGGCTGTCGCAGCCGTTGAAGCCCTTCTTCCTCAGGGTCTGTAACCGCACCACTGCCATCAGCTGGGTGAGAGTCCTTCCCACCCGCCTCACCTGAGTTCCTCCCTAAGGGCCCCCTCCTCTTCCCGGACCTCCTTCCTCAGGGTTCCCAGAATCTCCCCGGCCCCTGACTCAATGTAACCTGCCCCTCCCCACTGACAGTGCCTCCTGGGGCACCGTGTGAAGATCGGCTTGGTAGGAGCCATCAGAACACAGAGAACAGGGCTGGAAGGTGAGCCTAACCTGGGGGTGCCCTTGGCAGGGAGACATGTACTTCCAAAGTGACAGGCAGGGAGGGGGCTTCCAGGGGATGGGCTAAGGGGCTGGTGCCCTGGGCCAGTCCCTGCCTGACCACTCTGTGGTAAGCCCTGACCAGAAGGTACTGAGTTCTCCAGGGGGAGGTAGGCAGGGGTCTGCTCATCCCAGCCCCTGGGCTCTGCTTAGAAGAAGAGGAGGAACAGAGAAATAGAGATGGAGACAGAGAGAGCGGGGAATGGGATGTGGAAAAGGAAAGGGGGATGAACACTGAGTCCCTACTGTGACCACCCCACACTCTAGTGGAGGCACAGCTGGGGGATCTGCAGTAGACTCCAAAGCTGCCCTCTTCATGCTCAAAATAGCTTTACAGATACTTGCTTTGTCTTTAAAATGAAGGCAAATTTTACCTTCTAGTCTAGAGTAAATCTGTCTTCTCTAACATAAAAATAAGGGACTTTCCTCCAAATCTCTGAGTAGGCCTGTGGCTTCCCAGGCACCCTCTTCATCAGCACAAGTTCTGTACCCCCAAGGTGCACGCACCTCAGTGTGAGAAGCAGGGACATTCAATTCACACAGCACCCTTCAAAGCAGGTACTGGCCCCATTTTGTGGAGGTGGGCACCAAGGCTCGGGAAAGCCTAAGCACCTGCCCAAGGCCATGTGGCCAATAAAGGTCAGAGCTGAATTCCAAAGCCTATGTCCTTCAACAGTTCACAATGTTGGCTCTCTTTGAAACAGAAAATAGAACCACCAGGCCCACAAACAGACAGAGACAGCAGGAGAGATGGAAACAAAGAGGGAGATTTAAAAAAGGAAGAGGCAGGTGCAGAAGCACACCAAAAGATGGAGAAGTGGGGAAAGAGAGACAAAGAGAAAGACAGGATGCAAGAAGGCAAGAGAGATGTTACATCACGCTGGACGACAGAAGATAGACTCTTGGAGAGGGCAGGGTGGGTGTGGGCCGGCAGCCTGGCACTGGCCTGTTCACCTGAACTGCCCTTGCTTCCTCCTCAGGCCCCGGGTTTGTGTGATGGGAGGAGGGTTTGTATGTGTGTGCACACAGGTGAGGGGCTACAAGGGGCATGTATACCAGGGTGTGTGCAAAGGCAGGTCTGCGTGTACATGCAACGCGGGCATGTGTCCATGTGGATGCAGGCAGGGGGTGTGTCCTGGTGCCTGTATGTGTGGACCCACCTCGATGATGTCGGCATTGGTGCGGCTCTCGTGTGGCTCATTGTACTCCGTGTACTTGAGCAGCACCTTGTCCATGTCGGTGCTAGCGTACTGGAACAGCTTGTTGGAGTGGTTGAAGATGATGAGTGCGATCTCGCAGTCACATAGCACGCTCAGTTCATACGCCTTCTTCATCAGGCCAAACTTCCGCTTGGTGAAAGTCACCTGCAGAGAAGGATGGGTGGGCGGCCAGATCTGGCTCAGTTAAGGCCTGACTGGGAGTCCCAGCCTACAGATGGCTGGACGTTGCCCCTGCCCTCAGGAGCCCCCATTCTCAGTGTGACACAGCCCCTGGTCTCAGAGTCCCTGGTTTGGGGAAGGACCAGGCTAGTGCTTGCAGGGCTGAGATACAGCCCAGAGTCCACTCACTGAAGGGGCAGGAGTCAGGTGGACAGAACTCCACACCTCTGTGCTGGAGGCTATGAAGAGGTCAGTGGAGAAGAAGAGGGGGAGGATTCCTGTTGGGAAATGGGGAGTGCCTGGGGGTATGACCTAAGGCTTGCATATGGCTCTGGGATGGGAACATGGGCTCATCTAGCTGTGGCAGCAGATGGGCCTTGGAATCCTGGGACACAGAGCTCCAAGAACTGCGAAGAGGTTGGGGTTCCTCTTCTCCCAATCTCCCTTCCCCTTCTGTAATAGCTCATAGTTTCCCCTCTTCCACAAAGCCCTCTTGGAATGCCTGGAGGGAGTAGAGGCAGAGGCCTGCTCCCTGCCCTCACCCGCTTTGTGTGGCTCTAAGACTTCCCTACCTGTCGGTTCCGCTCGTCGGTGATTCGCTGGATCTGAATCTTTTTCCTCCCCATCTTCTCTGAGGGTCGTCGTGCTACGGAGGGGAGGGGCTCGCTGGGTGGTGGATCTTGGCACACCTTACACTGTGCTCATGAACAGTCTGGGAACAGTGCTCAGTTCATGGTCTGCAGGATACCTTCTGCACAGCCTCCTGGAAGGGGAGGGTCATGACAGGACTCTGAGCCCCCAAAACCCCCAGCCCTGCTCCCTGGGCACACAGGCCAGGCTCGCAGCACCCCTGTGAGAGGCTGGCAGCATCTGAGCTCCACCCTCAACATGAGGCAATGCTGTCTGAGGCAATGGTATGCCACAGCCAGGCACAAGCTGGAGCTCACACCAAGGCCCAGGCTCTTTCTCCTTGGTCACTGCTGTCCTCAGGCTCTAGGTCAGAGTAAATGGACCTCCTGGCTTCCAAGGGTCCGGGTCTCAGAGAATATCCCATGGCCCATTCTTCTCTCTAGAACCTGCTTGTAGTATGGACACCCGGGTGCTCCAGCTGCTCCTCTGGCCTAGAACCATGGTTCCCATTCTGGAGCTTGGACTGGAGACAATGCTGAGAGGACATCTGCCCAGTCAGTGAAAAACAAGCATGGTATACCTGGTGCCAGGATGGGATGTCTCTGGTGCCCCTGGCTCAAGAACATACCAGAGCTGGGGCCTGGAGTCCTGTAGTGGGGCCTGGGGTTGTAGCACCCACATCTCCCTTCAACTAGAGTTCCTCCACACCAATCTGTTTCTTCAGTGAGCTTAAGCCTAAGGTTTCTTTTTATTTTTATAAGCCTAGTCAAGTGCAGAAATGAGAAGAGAGGAAAGAGTAGAACAAGGAGTTCGATCGGTAACTGACTGTGAACAATCAATTGAGCTAACTCACTACCTTCGGACACGCCCAGCCTAAGATTTTTGTTTGAGGAAAGAGTTGTGCTGCTTAAAACAATGAAACCATTCCTCTAGACCAGGAGATGGACATTTTGGGGCCAGATAGTAAATATTTCAGGCTTTGCAGACCATACAATCTCTGTTTTAACTACTCAACTCTGTCACTGTACCATGAAAGCAACAGACAGCAACACACAAATGAATGAGCATGAGCATGGCTGTGATCCAATACAACTACATTTACAAAAATGGGCATGGGCCAGATTTGGTCCACGGGCCATAGTTTGCTGATTCCTGCTCTAGCGGTATGTGCCACATCTAGAATCCAAGCTCAGTCTAAGAGTAGTGCTTCCCAACCTTGCACATCTTGAAGCAGACAGAGAAAATACAGGGCCAAATGATACACCCTGGGGAGGCCACTGGCAGCCAGGCGGATGCAGGCACCAGGCAGAGAACTTGCTGTCTCAGGACACCTGTAACCCCCTCACAGCCCACTGGTTGAACAGCTCCACGCTAAAGCCAGGAGGAGAAACAGCCCCTGCACTGCACAACTCCAGGAGGCACCATAGGATGGGAGGGGGCTCAAGGATGGCAGCACAGCCTGGGCCAGAAAAGGTGCATTCTTTCCAGTGTGGGCAGTGCCTACACAGGCTGGGTAAGTCCTTGGGGACTGGAAGGGCCCAGGATGGGATGGAGGCACGGAATGACTTCAGGGCCCCTCCAGCTCTGATTCCAGGAGTCCTTGCATCAAAAGTGGAGCTTTCTGGAAGATGTTGGAAGAGGACAGTGAACTGGGGCCCAGGCTTTCTAAAGCCACTCTATTTGGGTCCTGGGAGAAGCCTGGACCAGAGAATGCCCACCCTCCCCTCCAGAGCTCCCCTTCCATAGAGCCCCATGCTC
This sequence comes from Macaca thibetana thibetana, assembly GCF_024542745.1. Classification (NCBI taxonomy): domain Eukaryota; kingdom Metazoa; phylum Chordata; class Mammalia; order Primates; family Cercopithecidae; genus Macaca; species Macaca thibetana. The sequence goes on from NC_065578.1 coordinate 129,061,915, forward strand.
AGAGACCCTACTGCAGAGTCTAGGGATGTAGACCCCCATCCACTGTCTGATCCTCTGCACCCACTGCCCACTACCTGGGTAGAGGTGTTTGATGACAGAGAACAACCCCTACCCCTACCCCCCAGCTCCCACTGCCAATGGCTGCTGAGTTTCCCTGGAGTCTTTCCAGCCCAATTCAACATGGCCCCTAAGGTACCACAGTAGATGCTAAAGTTCATCCTTGGTCTCTTGCTCATGAAGGAAGCGGGAGAGGAAAGACATGGAATCTATGACTGGGGAGGAGCTGGGAATACCGGCCCCATTACCAAGACTGCTCCCCAGCCCAGCTGGAGAGCTTCTGCTCTGCCTGGATATCTACAGAACACAATGCAGATAAATGCATTGCTCTTCAAATGATCCCCTACCTTTCTTCTTCTTCTTTTTTTTTTTTTTTTTTTGGTGGTGGTGGTTGTTTTTTAAGATAGGGTCTTGCTCTGTTGTCCAGGCTGGAATGTACAATCACAGCTCACTGCAGCTTCAACCTTCCAGCCTCAGCCTCTCAAGTAGATGAGAATACAGGTGTGTGCCATCACACCCCGATAATTTATTAATAATTTTTTTTTTGGAGATACAGGGTGTCGCTATGTGGCTCAGGCTGGTTCAAACTCCTGGGCTCAAGTGATCCTCCTACCTCACCTCCCAAGTAGCTCGGACCATGAGTGTGTACTGCCATGCCCAACTAATTTTTTGACTTTTTTTTTTTTTTGAGACGGAGTCTCACTCTGTCGCCAACACTGGAGTGCAGTGGCATGATCTCGGCTCACTGCAACCTCTGCCTCCCTGATTCAAGCGATTCTCCTGTCTCAGCCTCCCGCATAGCTGGAATTACAGGCACGTGCCATCACACCTGGCTAACTTTTGTATTTTCAGTAGAGACGGGGTTTCACCATGTTGGTCAGGCTGGCCTCAAACTCCTGACCTCGTGATACGCCCGCCTCAGCCTCCCAAAGTGCTGGGATTACAGGCATAAGCCACTGCGCCTGGCCAATTTTTTGACTTTTGTAGAGACAGAGTCTCCTCCTATGTTGCCCAGGATGGTCTTGAACTCCTGGGCTCAAGCAGTCCTCCCGCTTCAGCCTCCCAAAGTGCTGGGGTTAGAGGTGTGAGCCACCTGTCTGGCCTCCTCTTCCCCTCCTCCTTGTCCTCAAGGTGCTCCATGGGCCCTGGGCCTCCTACTGGTACCCTGGGACAAGAGCAACACCAGCCCAGCCAGTCCTGAGTGGCCCAGCAGACACCTGGGCCCCAAACCACCTCCAGACACCCCATTCCTCACCTGTGACCCCAGTGTCTGCCAAGTTCCCATTGCAAAGGCTCCGGCCCGGGGATTTCAGCTTCCCTCCTTCTCGGTGCAATCCAAAGACCACGCTTTCTAGAGCTACAGTGGTGTGGGCTTTGGCAGGGAAGGTAGGGGAGGGCACACAGAGGGCAAGGGGAGGGGGCTACCAATAGTTGGCTTTTTAAATGGGATTCTCTGGCTTAGCCTTGAAAACTCAATCTAGACTGGTAAATGCAGGAACTACCGGCCTCCTCTGATTTACAGCATCCACCTTCCCTCTCTCCCCTTTACCATCTCCCTTTCAGCACCTTTAGTTCATAACCAAATTCTTGCCGAGATGTAACCTCTGTCAGCTTATGACCAATACTGCCTCTTCCTCCGAACTGGAAGATAAACCTCTCTTTGTTTTCATGACCCTCAGAAAAGTCACTCTTGTAATCTTTCTAGCACTTATCACCATTGTGAATAACTATGATTCTGTGCTTTTATTTAACGCCTGGCTCCTCCATGAGGCTAAAGTTTCATGAGGGCAGGAATCACATCTGTCTTTTTTACTACTCTATCTCCTGTAAGAAGGAGGTCAGGAAATGTCTGTTGAAAAGAAGAAAATACTATTTCATTGTTGTGGCGCTGTGAGAAGTCCTTCTTGCAGTCTAACCTCCAATGGTCTTGCTGCAGTACCAGTTCCTCTCATTCTATCATCTATGGAGCTAGAACCCTTCCTCTCCCAACGGCCCCTGAAGATTTGGACACCACCCACCCTCCAACCACGCCTGGTATCCTAGTCCTCAACCCTCCCCACCCTCAGGTTGGCTGGTGCAGAGGGTGAGACTCTAAAGTCTTCTAAGGAGCAGCCCTGAGCACATGGAGATGGAGAGGATGGGGTTGCTTAGGCAACTGTCGCCTGGCAACCAGCTCCCTGGCTGATCTCCTACACCGCCCCCCCCCACCCCCGCCTCAAGCTGGGGGAGCTAGGACGAGAGAGGGATCAGGGCTGAGAAGGCAGGGAAGCCACAGAGATTCACTGAGCATCGTCTGACAGAGAGAAGTCAGGGTTAAAAAGACCAGGCCCCATGTATCCCCACTCCCTATCAAGGTAGCCCAAAGCACATTTTATAATTCCATGCTTCCCAGGGCCCTTTCCCCACTGCTGCTCCCACCTCTGTGCCAACACTGCCAGAGGAGGAGATGCCCCTGCCTTAGGCAGTCCTTCCTCCCATCTAACCACAAATCTCTCTACAAAGCAGGCGTAGTGTGTACTGACCTTTTTTCCTTCTGCTCTCCATTCCACATTGCTGCAGGGTCTTTGAAAGCCCTGGGGCAACAACATGAACTCAACCCTGATTTTGGAGGAAGGGGCAGCTGGGGCCTAGGTAGGCACAAAATACCCTAACCTGACCCTATCCAAGGTTTGGAGGCCTATCCTGGCTAAACCTCCCTCCTATACAATTAGGGAGGTTTTAATGAACACCTGGACCTCCTTAATTAGCCCTCTGCCTAATTACCTAACCAACTGGCAGGAGCCAGAGGCCTGGGCATCTGTTCTCCAGATGTGAGTCTCTCCTTTCCAGCCTCCCCTGGCCCCATTCTTCTCCTGTCTGGTCTACTCCTCCTCTAGGAAGCCCTCGCAGATGATCTGGCCCTTGGCTGCTTCTTTTCTAACCCTCTCTCCTTCACCCTGCCTGGTATCTGGAGCCCAGGGCTTGGGAGGACTTGGGCTACCAAAGAGATGGGGTTAGTCAGGATGGCCTTCCTGTTCCGATGGCCCCAGGGCCTGCCGAATCCTGACCTCAGGCCACAGCTATGACTCCTTGGGCTGACAGTATCTATGTCACCAAAAGTTCCCCTTCAAAGGCTCTCAAGGCTCTGGCTGCTTGACTCTGATTCACCTGACTCCGTGGACAGGACAAGGGTGGGGCAGGGTGAACCTCGTGGGTGGCAGGGGGCTGGGACAGGCAGAGGCAGGGCCTTCCTGGTAGACATGTGAGAAGCAAAGATGGGGAGGACATTTGGCAATGTCCACCCATATCTGTTCCCATCCTAGTGGTCCCAAGGCTCAAAGAAAGTACAGGGCACCTGCTTCCAGAGCTCCCATACCAGCACAGGTCAAAAGGGAGCAGATGCCCAGAGAGGGAAGCAGGCACAGACTCACCAACTATAGAGAAGGGTGGCTGAGAAGAAGACTTCACAAATGGACAGCAGGGAGGATGCAGGGCAGGAGGCCCCTCTGACAACACCCTTGACAAGAAGGAGAGCTGAGAGGACCAGGGGAAATCCAGAAGGACCCCACTGATGGCCATTTTTCCAAGCCCAGGTACAGATCCAATTAGAACCTGTGGGTTGTGTTTACATACAAATGAGCTACAAATGATGTGCAAAAGGTACCCTAAAGGAGGACTGGTTTGCAGGGGGCATGGGAGAAGAAACAGGTCCCTGGCTCCCCCAGTGCAACACCTCTTGGTACCTGAGCAATATTCAAACCATTCTCGGGTTTCAGAATGATGCTATCTCAGTTCCTGTGTGAAGGTGGCCTGGGGCCAGTGGGGAGAGCGGTGAAGGGGAGAGGTCAGGGCAGCCTCCCTGCAGCTGCAGCAGGGCTGAGCAGAGCTGTCCTTCCCATGGAGCTGCAGGGGAATTCCTTTCCCATGGCCAGCCTCTATCCTCTCTTTCTTGCTCTTGGCAGGGGAGTACCTACCTTTCCTTCTCCCCTATACCCTTCCACCCATATCTGTTCCCATCCTAGTGGTCCCAAGGCTCAAAGAAACCACAGGGCATCGCTTCCAGAGTTCCCACACCAGCACAGGTCAAAAGGGAGCAGATGCCCAGAGAGGCTGAGTGAGCAGCCTCGCATCACAGAGCAGTGGGCCTCAACCTGCTCTTCCTCATGGTGAGAAAGGGAGCTCTCATTAGGCGGGCCCTTCATCTCTCCCTCCCAGGCTGCTCCGGGCTGGAGGCTGAGGACTGGAGGGTAAGGCAGGAGGCGCTGGAGACAGCTGTCATCCCTCCTCCCGCCCCTTCCCTGTGGCTGGGCTGCAGGGCATGAAATAAGCAGCAGGCACTGGGGGAGGGGGTGACAATCCAATCCACCTGTCACCCCCACAGTCAGGCGGCCTCAAGCAGCCTGCTCACTAATGAGGGAGGAGGCGTGGGTGAGGCAGACACAGAAGAGGGTGGCAGAGGGGGGACAGACACACAGACACAGGAAAGATAACAGAGAAAAAGAGGCAGCAAGGCCAGAAGGCATTATGGGGCAGAAGCAGAGACAGACAAGGAGAGGGCTAGAGGAGAGGGAGAGGCAGGAGACCCGCAGAGACAAAGATTCAGAGAGAAGCAGGTAGAGAACAAGAGACAGGTTCAACAACGGCTTCCAGGACTGACTCCTGGCCCAGCGCTGGGGGAATAACTCAACAGGACACCACCCCTGCCCTCTGAGAACTTGCAGTCCAGCCAAGAGACAGACAAGGGAGGGGCAGGTCCCACCCAGGGCAAGGGCAGGGAGAGGCAAGGGGGCCCTCGGGGGCCTGGACCGGACCCAGACCCAGCCCCGGAAGGAGTATCCCAGAGCAGGCAGGCCAGCCCTAAGAGGCAGCAGAAGTGAGGACCGAGGACCAAGGACCACAGCTGCCCAGCTCGATCCCCAGGCCCTGCCTTATTACCCATCCTACCCCCAGGTTCACAACCTTCCTAGTCATTTCTCTCCCCCAACTTCAGCCCTGGGACCTCTTCCCTAGTGCAGAGACACGGGCTAAGGAGCTCTGGGAGACAGGGTGGCGAGGTGAACCCAGTGATGCCCCCAAACACCCAGGCAAGATGGTCCAGAATCATTCTGTGGTTCACATAGTGAGCTCTTCCTTCACAAAGGAAGTGGGGGGCATTATCCCTCTGAAATCTGAGCCAAGGCAGGAGCCTCACATTGTCCCTCTCCCCATCCCACACACAGCCCAATTCTCACACCCCCTCCTGCATGGCCTGCTCCCCACGCCCCTGCTCCTGGGCCCCTCTCGGGTCTCCCTCTCATGCTGCATTCTCTCTGCCCCCTCTCTGCCCCCGCCCCCTCCCACAGCAGCCTCTTTTCTTCACCCCAGAAGTGCTTCTAGGGTCTCATATCAAAGCAGGGCCCCAGCCACAACCCTTCAAAGTTCTGTCTGGCAGGCTCACTACCCAAATCCCTGGTTCCCACCGTCTTTCCCTCCCTCGGGGACTCCCCTCCCCCAGTCCAGCAGCCTCAGGGCTGGGCAGGGGCTATTTTTAGCCTGGGCACTGAGCTAATTTTAACTCACCGACAGGGGACCTGGGGGCGGGCTGTCGGGCTGTGGGGGCAGGCAGTCCAGGAAAGCTGGGCCTGGGGCAGGGGTGGTCTCAGGCCCCAGGCACCCTAGGAACTCAAGTGGGGGGCAGGCCCTGCAGTCTCAGCTTAAGGGACAGGACCTGACTTGCCAAGGGGAGCACCCGGTATGGACAGCAGGGCTGAGCCCTCCCCCTAGCTTCCGCTGGACAACTCTCCTGAGCCCCACCCTAGGCTTCCCGCCCTCTTCTCCCTGGCAAGTCTCCTGGGATGGGGTCATCCTGTTCTCTGCCCAGGAGATGCCTCTCCAGTGAGGGTCTGTCTCCTGAGCCTCCTCCATGTCTTCCCACCCCAGCTTGTCCTTCCTGTAGTCTAGCTCTCATCCTTCCTGTAGCAGCTGTGAGGCCGTTTGGCTCCCTACAAGGCAGCAGCCTGTCACCCAGGGTCCAGCACTTCCCACTCCTGCTCTGACCTTCCCCTTATGGCCTCTGGACTGGCTCCTAGGTAACCACCCCACCCTGCAAAACAAGCTCCTAGAGCTACCCAGACTGATCTCAGGAAGTATTTGGGGGCAACAGGAGATTGAGTCCCAGTAGAGAAGGGATGGGTGAGGTAGGAGAATGAACAGCTTAGGGAAATATGGGGTCTCTAAGCTGGGATTCTGGATACCTGGGTTCTAGTCCCTGCTCTGGTCTAAGGTGTGATCCTGAGTAAGTCACTGCCTTCTACAGGCTTCACCCCACTGGCCCGTATTATGGGTAGCTGGGTGGACTAGGTACCCAAATGCCCTTCTGGCCCAAACACATGGCTCCTGTGCTCTCTGGGGAAGCCCAAGGGGAAGGGAGGTCAGAATTGTGTAATTCATGGAGAGGAACCAAAGAGATGGCCTGTCTGGGTCTGTCATCCTCCTGCTGGGGAGGAAAGGCAATGAGGGTGCTAGAAGAGAGTCAGGATGGGGCTGGTGAAGGGGCAGGTGCCTTCTAAACAGTAACCCTCCAACAGATGGCCAAGGGTTGACAAAGGCTCTGGTCAGCCAGAACAAGTACCAAGTGGGGCACACAATGCCCTTGTGGCAGAGGCTCAGCCATCCCAATCCCCTCACACACTGGGAATGCCTATCAGACCACCTGCTTGTGGTTACTGAGCAGCAACTAGCCCAAGGTCACTGTTTGGTCCCTGGTGGGACCAGCTCTAGAACCCAAGCCTAAGGCTGTCTTCAGATTCCATCCCAGCAGGCCAAGCTGCAATGACTCACCACCACTCATTTGCATGAGGATTTGCATAGTGTCTCTGACCTTATTCCTTCAGGCTCAACTTCCCATTCCAGGACCTGGGTCACCCCTACCCAGGATCCATAGGCACTTGGGGACACCACGTGGAGTTCTTGGCACCTCAGGCCTTTGTTCCCATCTTTCCCCTCCAGAAAGCATTATTGGATTTATAGTAACCCACAGTGATACAGTCTAGAGCTCTCAGTACAACTGGGTCCCCCCTACTCTTGTCTAGGCAGAGATAGGGGAGGGGTGTGAAATCACGAGGAATAAGCAAGCATGGCAGCTACAGGAGTTTGGTAAGATTCACAGGGTGAAGTGTGGCTCTGTCACTGCCCTGAGGCGTCACAGGAGAAGAATCCCATTCCCCTCTTTAGTGCCAAGGTTGGGGCAGCAGCAGCAGGATGGAGGTGAGCTGTCCTTTACTTCCATTTCTATCTCCATTTCCAAAACCCACCCACAGTGCAGGGTGGGAGGAAATGGCCCAGGACAGCAGGTAGGATAGATATAAGACTACAGAAAAAACTTCTCAGGGCTGAGTCCTTGGACTCAAAGTAGTCTCTGGGGCTCAAACTTGCTTTGTCAGAAGCCCTCCAACCAAGCATGTGAGGCTGGTGACACGTGGGAGGGCATGGAGGCCCCAGCATTGTATGCCAACCAATGGGAGCTGCAGACAACCAATCTCCTACCTACCTTTAAGTCTGACCTACATTTGTCCAGAGTATCTACACCGCTTCCATATCCTCTGAAACAATGAAGCCCAGCAGTGGTCTCCAATCCTAGGAAGTCCTTCCTGCTATCTAAGTGCCGTCCCTCCCACCGCAGCCAATCCTTCCACTATTACTTAACCCACTTTGGTCATCTAGACAAGAGCAATGGACAGGGGCCCTTAGCCATCAGAAGCCCTGACTGAGGAGAGGTGGGGGCCGTTGGGACGGTTAGTGTGTCACCTTCCACCTCCCCAACCCAACTTCCCTCTGGGGTCTCAGGAGACAGAAGTGAAAGTGGCAGCTGGGGCCTTGGGGGCGGATCTGCTTGAGAGCCGTTGGAATGAGCATAATGCCACCAGTGCTGGGTCTGGGCTGCCTGCCATTGCAGCGGGTGGGCTAATGGTTAGATCAGGGGAGGGACTTTCCATGGAAATAAGGGCATGGGGTAATGAGGAGTATGGGCCCCTGGCCAAAGGAAGGGCAGGCTGAAGAGAGAAAAATGGAGAGAGGCAGGCAGCAGACAGTCTCAGAAGGGCATTCTCTTCCTGGGCTGTGTTTGTCCCCTTTTTTAAAGCAGCAAGATCCTTTCTTCTCACCCACAGAACTGAGACAGGGCTGCTCTGGCTGAAGCAGATGAAGGGGTCTGAGCCCTCATTGCTGGGACATGAGAGCAAAGAGAGAGGGGAGAGAGTCCAAGGTCTGGGACCTCAGACTGGACAGCACTAATTATGAGGAAAGGGGAGGTGGAGAACATGAAGGGTTCACCTACGATGATGACAGGGGACCCGAAAGAGGCCAATCCAATCAGGGAAAGCAAATCCTCCTAGAGACATCATGACCTCGAGAAGCCACTGAGGATTTAAAGGGGCCGTTCAGGGCAATGGCTGGGTCTCCTTCTAACTCGAAGGACAGTCCTCTAAGCCCCTGGCAGCGGAGGGAGGGCGGGCATCGTGGCTGCGTGGGCCTGCTGAGGCGGCCAGCCAGGCAGCTCTTACAGGATTAGCTTGCTGCTTTCAGGAAAGGTGCCAGGTGAGGCTAAGATGCCCAGCCAGATGGAGGGGGGCCCCAGAGGGAAGGGGGTAGGGAGAGCAGTACCTGCACAAGGCTATGCAGATACATGTCCCCAAATCCGTGCCCCTTACCAATACCTGGCTTCTAACCCTTTCATGAGGATGCTGTGCAGGGACCCTTCAGATTTTTGCCAGCAAGGACCTCTGTCTATCAAGTTTTCCCTGCCATTATTATGATCTGCAGTTATCTTTCCTCTGAGGGGAAGTCCTGCCTGTTGTCTACTCTTGACTCCCCTGCTACAGTTTACAACCAGGGCCCCACCCCTCAGAACAGGTGAGGGGCTAAGTGGTTCCCCTAACTCCCCGCCCCCTTAGCTCCCCACCCCCAGGTTGACAGGTGGGGGAGACAAGAGGAAGCAGCTGGGCTAGGACACCTGTCCCCACCCAGCCATCACGGGCCCCAGAGGCCTGCATAAGGAGACTCAGCACAGAGGAGGCAGTGGTGGTGGCTGGAGGAAAGGGGCACATAGGTTAAGGAAAGAGGTGACAGGAAGGTCTGAAAAATCCACTTCCAGATCATTCCCATCCTCCTAGTCTACCCCAACCATCATCTCTCACCAAATGCACAATACACGCATGCTTTAAAGGGAAAATCTCAAGGTTTGAGGTCATCCCTCAAACCCCTTGCTCTATTCCCTTGCCTACACATTACTTGATCCAGCTGGAGCGGAAAGACCCCAGGAAAAGGGACCAAGCCCCCTCTCCTCACTCCAGCCTCCTGCCGCGCATTTCTACTTGAAACTCAGGGATGGGCTCTCTCCGTATTCTTTGTTCTCTCAACCCTCAACCCTAGGTATTTGCTGGTGGGTTGAGGATGAGAGAATCATGAGGGGTAAGCAAGCAAGCAGCCAGAGGGATCTGGCAAGACTCGTGGGGCTAAGTGTGGAGGAGGCGGGTTCTCAGACAAGGAGATGGCTGGATGGGGAGGGGAGGGCTGGGCTCAGCTTCCCAAACCATCCCAGGGCCAAACAGAGCCCTAGGCCAGGAGGAACCCTCAAGGCCTCCTCAGTCCCTACCCTGGACACCAAAGGCATTGCTTGCCCCCATCCCTGTTTCAGGCAAGTCCTGGGCCAGCCTAAGGCTCAAGGTCTGAGAGAAAAGATGTAACCATCACACTTTTTCTGGCGGAACCTCCTTCCCTTCCCTTCCCATGTGAGGCAGGTAGCAACACTTCCCTTTCGCAGGTATGGAAACTCACACAGAGATGGGCAGGGAGTTGCTCAAGGTCACCAGAAATAAGGGGCAGAGGCAGACTGACTGTTGGGCACAGGGCTTCTGCTCACAACCTGGATGGGAGTGGGAGCGAGTCTCCCTCATCTGGGAGTTCTAGCACATTCCTTCCAGGGCCAACTCCCCAGGTCTGGGCCTGGGAGGCTCACACTGGCCTTGTGTCTGCCTTGAAACAAGCCCAGCCTCTTGTGGTTCAAGCCTTCCCACTCCAGTGTCTTCTCATTAGTCCCATGCGGCAGCTCACAGGGATAGCAGGAGGGGTCTTGGAGTGTCATTTGATCTTGCCCTCAAACCCTTGCTTTGGGGGCTTTCTCCATGACACTCAAGTCAAAGCAATACCTCCCTCACCTTGCCACCAAAGGCCGGTTCTCTGCCCTCTGCTGAGGAATCCTGGTTTTCTCTTCCCTTCAATTTCTCCTCCTCCTCCTCTCAGGCCTCCTTTCCATTGCCCTGTCCTGCAGGGCAGGATCTCTCCTTTAATCTCAGACAAAAGCCCTTTACACCTAATAACTAGGAAAGCTTAAATAAGTCACTTAAATCTCTGAGACTCTGTTTTCCAATTCAAAATAACAGTTTTAGAGAGAAACAGTCTTCTTATGTTCCCATGCTCAGTACAAAGCTTGGCACACACGAACACAAGAAATGGAAGTTTCCTCCCTCCCTTTTGGGAACCTGTCACCTCTCTCCACTGGGATCTCAAATGTTTTGGTTTTTGGGCGGGGCACGATGGCTCACACCTGGAGTCCCAGCTACCCAGAAGGCTGAGGTGGGAGGATCGCTTGAATGGGAGGCTGCAGTGAGCCATGATGGCACCACTGCACTCCAGCCTGGACAACAGAGCAAGATCTTGCCTCAAAAAAAAATTTAAAAGTTTTGGTTTTTGGTCTTCAAAGTATACTGGAAAGTTGGGCAAGTGGGGTAATGCTGAGGGTAAAGCTCCTTTGACCAGGGGACAAAAAAAAAAAAAAAAAAAAAAAACCTCCCTCTGTATGGTTTCCTGGTCTGCCCAGCTCCTAGGAGAGTGGCCAGAGCACCTAGCCAGAGGCAACAAGCCAAGGTCAGTGACCAGGCCTAGAGCCCAGAGCCTCCTGGGAGGGTAAGTTTAAATGAGTAAATATGGTCCCGCCTGGGTGTGGCAAGTGACAGGCCAGAGCTTTGGACATGTCCCTCCCCTCCCAGCCTACAGCAGAACGAAGAGACGTAAGACAGGCACAAGAGCCTCCCACCCCCTTGGTTACCAGGGTCCTGTGCAGAATCAATGAATGCATTCCCCTGTCTCCACACCAGCCAGGACTAACCAGAAGCATGACTTGGCTCTCAGAAAAAAGAGGCTTGTAGCCTCGGCCACAGGAAAAGGAAAATGTCAGACGAAGAGGGCCTTGGGGATCACCTAGGCCAAGGACCTACCCCCAAATGCCTGAGGGCTTTGATGTAGCCTTGATGCCTCACAGTGGCCTTGTTCATCAAGGTGAGTGGGGAGGGCAACAGAGACCAGCGACAAACCACCAAAACACCCAGGTGTTAATCACCGAAAGGCGAAACTCTGTACATCTGGAAAGCTGGGGCCCAAGAGGAGTGACCCGGGGACACACGGTCAGTGTGAGGGGCAGAGGCAGGCTGTGCCAGGACCACAGAGAGGAGCATGTGAGGGAGGGGTAAGGGGCAGGGATGGAAGTCAGCCAAGGCTCCTTGACTCACAAGCCATGCTCTTTATTTTGCAGACAGGGCTCTGCCTGCCCATCTGTGGTCTAACCTTAATCCCTCCTGCTCCAGTCAGCCCTTCTCTCTTCAAAGTTCTTGCTATGCCCTTCGCCTTCTTGCCTCCGGTCCCCTCAAACCCATCCCAACTCTCCAATCCTTTAATCATCTTTGCCATTCACTACCCCCCACCTCCCGCAGTGCAGCAGCTGCTCTGTGGGTGTCTATATACCAGTGTGTATGCGTTGCACACCTTCCTGCATGTGTACCACTAAATGCTGTGGACCGCATTGGGCATGCCTGTCTACATGAGACCCCTATCTAGTTCCCACTACTAGGAGAAAGGGGCCTAATGGCTAGTTCTCCCACAGCTCCAGGACAAATGCCTCAGAATACTTTCAGCCACAAGCAGGGAGAGGAAAAAGAAAATAAATATTCCAAGATCCAAACAGCACCGACCCCGCCAGGCCAAAGGTCAAGGCCTTTCGGGAGAGCCACTGGAAAAGAAAGCGCTTTGAGTTCCCCTCCTTTCCTATGCCAAATTAGAGCCATCTCTTTCTCCCCAGCTTCCCCACTGGGAAGTTCTTCTTGAAGTCTAAGCTCCATCCTACCTCCATCCTGCTACAGAGAGATTATAAGTGATATATCCATGTGATCATGGATAGACGAGTGACATCAACCACAATACAGTCAGCCGTCCAGCTTCTAGAACACAGCTTCTAGTACCTAACCGCCCCTCCCTCCATGAGTAAGTCACCAAACTGGGACAGAAGGACAGACAGTTGGCCGGACTCCGGCCCCATGACTGGCTCATAAAAGCCACCAGCGATTACAGTGATGCTGAGGTTGTGCCGGCCTGCCACCATTTCCTCCTTCCCTATAAAAGAGAGATAGTTGCCTTAAACCAGCTGGCCTCAGAGAGTCTCGAGAGTCCCAGCCATGGTCCCGCGGGATGGGGAGAATCCCACCACCACAGTGCCAGGAGACTGAGAACCCGACCCTTGATGACAGGTTCCAAGCTCACATCGGATCCTCATACCTCATACATCCTCACTTACAGAACCTGATGAACACCAACGACGATCTGTGTCCAAGAGGTCAAGGCCTGTATTAAGTCAAGGCCCTCAACTCCTCTCTTCCAGTAAGGCCACCACCCTCTGGACTAGAGGGGCAAAGAAACAGGGGGCCTGGCTCAAATACAACTAGGGAAATGTTGGGCCCACCCATCAGATCCTGGACTTCCCTTGTCCCCAGAGAGGTACTCAGGTGTGTGGCAAAGTGTGCAACCAAGGGCCCACACCAGGCCAGCAAAAGCACTGAGATTCTGGATCCAGTGCCAATCAGGGAGAGCAGGGGGCCCAGCTGGCCAGGAAGAGAAGGTTGACAAAATGGGCAGAGGTCCAGGCCTCTCTGGGGGTATAAGAGCAAGGGACGACCACAGCAGAGGAACCCTTTGAGGGCACAGTAGAGGAGAAGGGTCGGACGGGCTGGGCCACAATCAATGAGGGCCTATCCCCAAGGCCTCCTCAGGGGCCAAGGTACCTCCCACCACAACCTTCCTTACTACTGCTCCTTTAGCGCCCCCCAACCTGAAGAGTCTCCCTCTGCCTTCTCTTCCCCATCACATCTCCCAGGAAAGATTGAGAAAAAAAAAAAAAAAAAAAAAAAAAACCCTGCTACAGAGAGATTATATAACAGCAGCCAGAAAGACTATCATATCTCCCAGCCTATGAGGAGAACCAGGAGCCAAGGGGGCAGAGCCAGGATGCCCAGGCCCTCCAGCCCAGGGGCACCAAGTGCAGAGTGGAGTGGACACGGACAGCACCTGCCACCCCTCCAAGTCCTCCACCACTCTCTCAGGCATTGAGTACAGCAGACAGAAGCTCTAGCCAATTCCCCACACCCATCCCCCAACATAAGGATCATGACGCTCTCTGGGTCCTGCTTCTCCCCTTGGACTGGGGCTTCCATGAACACGGACTGTATGTCTCCCTTCCTAGAATCCCTCCCTACTATGAAGTTGTGCCTAAACGAGTGGAAAGACGAAAGCTCTTACACAGATTTGTTGTGTGATCTCATGTGAAAAACTCAACCTTTTTGGTCCCTACAGGAGTGAGTAAAAGCTCCTCCCTTCCCCCTTCCCTCCAGAGAGACTAGAGACCCCTCCCTTTACAAATGTACTGCGCACACATACATATACACACATATGCAAACATACAGGGTGTGTTGGCGGGGGCAGGGGAGTTACAACAAAGAGAATATAACCACTGAGACCCAAGGGCCCAAATGCCTATGCTGGGGCAAGTGGGGAAGAAGTTCCATATAAGCTCCAGTGTCCCCCAATCACCCCGTATAAATAGGTCCTCAGCCACTCCCACAATAGTCCTACCCCACCCCCATCTCCTGCCCAACACACTGGGAAACCACAGGAAGGAAATTCATTCCCAGGCAGGGCCGTGGGAGCTGGGAGAGCCAGACTAAGTCCTGGGGCGGGTGTGACCCCGTGGCCACAAGCGGTGGACATCTGTGAACACTGACATGTGCCTTTTCAGTGCTCTCCTCAGCTACTGAGACCTTCCTGTTGGGGTTGGGAGAGGAGTGGGAGGTGGACAGCTCCCAAACGCCAAAACACCCAATCTCAGGCTGACCTGCACTCTCCCTCCTATCTCCAGGCCAGAGCAGCCCAAGGTCACCGCCCCAGACGGCAAACTTCCCATAGTCTAGGCTGGACCCTGAATTGCTGCGGAGACCCACTGCAGAGATAGGAGGAGGAGTGGATAAGGGCCACCCCCACCCCAAAGCAAAGAAACCAGGACTCCGAGGAAAACTCGAATGGGGGTTGGGCACAGCAAAGAGGGACACAGGATCTCCCCAAGCCCGCGACACCCTCCCCCAACCCATCAACAGTGCACCAAGTAAGGGGAGGCAGAGGGAGGCTCCCACTCAGAGGGGCAAACCTGGGATAACCCAGTCGGTGGCTCCTAGAGTGTCTTCCTTTCAGGGGGAGCCCTCAGAAAGCTGCTGAGAGGGCAGCGTGATTCACTAGGGGGAGGGGGCCCCTTTCCCCTATCCCCCTAAGACCCAAACCTGGTAGGAGGGAGGCTGGCATTGGAGTAGGGGACTAAATGCATTTTGGTCTCCTTGGCCCACCCTCCCAAAAGCCCCCCCAAACTCCCTAAACCCCCACTCGCAGCCCAGCTCCGCCTGCCATAGGTGGAGAGAGGGACTAGAGAACTCTTGCCCAGATGTTGAACAGCTGCAAACTTCTGGCCAGGGAGTTCTCCAGCTGGGGTTGCTGACAAACCACATCAGGGGTCTCGGAAACGGGGCTAGGAGGTCCCAAGGAAGGGTCCTGCGTGCCCACCTCGTGGCGACTCCGCGTCCCAACTCCACAGGCACCCGGCAAACACGGGCCCCGGAGACACACACACTCACACACCCCAACCCACCACCCCGGTGTCATCTGAACAACATCCCCCCTCCCTCCCCCGCTTCCCAAACAGCTGCGGCTCCCCGCGCCTCCACCCTCCCGCCGCCCTCCCAGGCCCCCTTCTGCACCATTTCGGGCCAAGGAGGAGGGAACAGGCGGCGAGAGGAGGGAGAGGGAGGGAGGGCCGGCTGTTAAAATGTCAGTCGCTCCCGGCTGTCACCGGAGACCCCCTTGGAGGATGGCGCCCCGTCCCAGACCGCTCGGAGGCCGTCGTAAACCCCCTACGCGAACAAGCGGGCGCACCCCCAATCCGCCCGTCCCCACCCCGTACTCCCAACACCCAAGGGAATTGCAGCCCACTCCACTTGTCCCCCACGGCAGACTCCCTGACACAAACAGTCCCCTAGGTAATCCCCGCCAACGCCACACGAAAACACGGCCCGCTTCGCGAGTTCCTCCCGGCCCGGGGGCTGCCCCATCCCACCCCTCAGGGGGACGGTCTAGACCACCCTCCACCCCAACCCCTGGACCGGGTGGGGGAGGGGGCCTCTTAAAGTGGCAGGCGCATTATTTTTCTTTACTCACCAGCCCGGCTGGGGGAACGGTGTTGTCACGGCAAAGAGCGGGTAGCCCTCGCCCCTGGTCCAGGGGATCTTCAACACCAGGAAGCCGCAGCTCCGGGCGGGGGGAATAATAAATGAGGCCGGCGTCCGCGCGGGCCCTGGGCGGCGCCGTGGGGCCTGGGCCCCCGTCGTGGGCGCGGGGGCCGGCAGGCGGGCGGCGGGCAAGCGGGGAACCGGGGCCGAGCGCCCGAGCTGCCTCGGCTGTTGTTGATATTTTGCTTCCTTCCTCCTTTCGGGCTCCAAAGGTAACTCCTCCAGCCCCCGGGAGTCGAGGCCGACGTAGGCACAGCTCAGCCTAGCTTGAGGGGTGGGGAGAACGGGGTGACGGACAGGTGTGGGGGCCAATGGGAGGCAAGTGTGGGGGTTGCGGGGCGGAGCCGGGGCTGGGGCGGTCCCGAGGACGCGGCCCCGCCCCTCGCTTCCCCAGGGTTGGCCGGGCCGGGCCGAGTCGGGTCGGCCCCCGCCCTACCGCCCTCTCAAGCTAGGCTGTGGCGCCGGGAGCGGCGGATCCCTCCGCTTGCCGGGAGGGAGGGAGGAAGGGACCAAGCGAGGCAAAGTAGGAAGGCGAGACCCAGAGGCCTTTAAAGGGATCGGTCCGCTCCCACGGTGCCCCTCGGAGCACGCCGGCCGCCCGCTCGCTTGGCGCTGCTGCTACCGCGTGCTCTAGGAGGTCCTTTCCGGGGAGGCCGTGCGAGCTGCACGCACACTCTCAACACGCGCCACCTCGGGACCTCCTCCCGGCCCCGGGCCCCAGGAGAGTTGGGAGGTGGGAGTCTAAGTAGATAAATTAAGGGGAGACTGGAAGTGGTGAAAAGCTCCCATCTCCCCCACTTGGTGTGTGACAAAGCCCCACTTAAGGGCGACATTCTTGGGGGTGGGGGGTTACCTAGGGAGCTCAGTTGCTCCCTCTACCTGTGACAGGCCCCCTCCTGTCCCAGGTCCCGGCTCGGCAGACGCCCAGCAATTTAAAGCGACAGCTCATAGTTCTTGGGTGACCTAATCTCCAGTGCTTGCGGGGCCCCACAGCACTCACTGCCGAGGGGGCAATTTAAAGGGGCGGGACCCTAATTCCTCCCCACCTCCCGCCGCACAGTAAACACCCAGAGATATTTTATTAAAGAAGCAGTAGTAGCTCTTTAATTTTTTTTTATTTTCAAATTCCTGGTTGCTCCAGGGTGTGGTGAATCTTTACGTGCCCTACAACAGGAGTGTGGGTGCCATGCCTACTGGACAACTGACCCGTCCTCTTCAGTATCCCTGTTACTTCCAAGTCCTGCTGCTTTGTCCCAGGAGCGTAAGGAAATGATGGCATCTGGCTTAGATCTCAAAGAACCTTGCAGAACAGAAGAGCACTCAGTTCTTCACACACCCCGAATATTTTTTTTTTTTTTTTTTTTTTTTTTTTTTTGAGACGGAGTCTTGTTCTGTCGCCCAGGCTGGAGTGCAGTGGCGCGATCTTGGCTCACTGCAACTTCCGCCACCCAGGTTCAAGCGATTCTCCTGC
Organism: Macaca thibetana thibetana; assembly: GCF_024542745.1. Taxonomy (NCBI): domain Eukaryota; kingdom Metazoa; phylum Chordata; class Mammalia; order Primates; family Cercopithecidae; genus Macaca; species Macaca thibetana. Next base: position 129,079,051 of record NC_065578.1, read on the forward strand.
CTCGCCTCCCGCCTCCCGAGTAGCTGGGACGACAGGCGCATGCCGCCACTCCCGGCTAATTTTTTGTATTTTAGTGGAGATGGAATTTCACCGTGTTGCCCAGGCTAGTCTCGAACTCCTGAGCTCAGGCAATCCGCCTGCCTCGGCCTCCCAAAGTGCTAGGATTACAGGCGTGAGCCACCGCGCCCAGACACACACCCTGATTTCTATCTGGCTGGATCTGATTTACCGGACAAAGACTCCAATATATAGAGAGAGGCAACATGTCATGGTGGTTAGAAGTGTCCACTTTGCAGTCAGGCTGCTGTGGTTCAGATCCTCACTCCATCATTCATTAACTGTGAACACAGGCACATTATTTAACTTCCCCCTACCTCATGGTCCTCATGGGTAGACAAGAGATGGTGGTAATAGTAGCTAACTCAGAAATTTAGTGTGAAGATTAAATTAGTTCTTTGAAGCAGATTGCTTAGTACAGTGTCTTATACTGTATAATAACCCAAACCAGACCGTCGGGCCAAGGGCTGGTCTGCAAAGAACCCTCTAGGCCTCCATTGGCCCATGCAAGCCTCAAAGGAGGTGAGTTCAGTGGACTTGCTCTGCAAATAGGTTGGAGACTTATCTTGTGTGTCCTAAGACAGGAAGCCAGCAAGCTCCTATTTCCTTGGCCTCAGTTTCCAACCCTTCTACCTGACCCCCGTTTCAGGAAACAGTGTCCCACCGTGTCCCCAAATATAGCTTCTCAGTTCCTCATTGGGTCTGGGAGTCTGGACCCCCAACACCAGAAGATGTGAGTTACTCCTGCCAGGCAGGGCTAGTTTGCCCAAAAGACTTCAGGGTAGGCAGGGGGAGCCCATCTGCCTCTTCCCTCAAGGACAGAGAAGAACAGAGCCTTGTGCCAGGCTTGAGGCTATGGCAGTAGCAGGATGGGAAAGTGCCAACCCCCCTCAAGTGGGGAACCTCCCCTCACTTGTGGCCTCTATTTTTAGTGCTTCCCTAGGCTCTAGCTGGAGAAACCGTTTAGTCATCAGGGTGTTTATTTTCCGGCTGTTTCCGACGTCGGGAAAGCAGAATGTTGAGACTGAAGAGATCCAAGGCTGCTGGAAAAGACTTCTTAGGATCAGGCCTGGGAATTCAGCCTTCAGACCTCTGGGTCCCAGATCACAGAAAAAAAAAAAAAAAGAAAAGAAAAGAAAGTGGGCAGGGGTCAGCCAAGCCCCCAGGAGACCAAGAGAGCTGGATTCTCAGCCGCCTTCAGTTTCCAGGCTCTCCAAGCCGAAGAACCCTCTGGCTCCAGCTGTACTTGAAGGAGTCTCTCCAAAAACTAACCAACCCCAGAACAAATTCTTTCCCAGGGCCGATTCCCAGAAACCCCCTCCCCAACATCCTTTATATCAGTGTGGTGAGCCTCCCGCCAACCACAGCTCCAGCCAATCTCAAGCCTGAGGTAGGCTTGGCAGGGCTATGATTGGCTGATTGATCCTCCCAGTCTTGGAATGTTGGGTCCTTAACAAAGGAATGAGGAAGGAAGGTGAGTCACCTGGGGAGGGTTTTAAAGGGCCAGGAGCAGGAGGGAAAAGGGAAAGGAGGGAAGAGCTCAGTGGGTGAGATGCAGTGTGCTGGACCCCCAAGATGCTGACAAAATTCCCTAGAGAACAGAGTAGGAAAGGCAGACACTACAACTGGGATATAATTTAGAATATAGAGAAAACTAAATGAGTGAGCAAAGGTAACAAACATAGGGCCTTAATTCCCATGGAGGGGTAAGAAAGGGTTTGGGAGTAATGTTGCTGGAAGTTAGATTGAAATAAGGACTTCCTCAAAGTGTCTCACTAAATCTTTTTCTTCTGGCCCCTGGATTTCCCATTCCAGAATCCCCTAGGTAGGAAATACCTGAGCGAGTTCAGATGCCTAGGTCTCATTTTTCCTCCTCCCACTCTGGCTACCCATCCATTTTTCCTAGAGAAAAGTTACCTAACAGGCCAAAGCTGCTATAAAATCCTTTAGGAATCAAACACTTACATGCTCACTGAAGTCTTTTAAAAGTGTGTGTAAACTCCTCTCCACCATATCATCTTCGTAAGTTTATATGACAGAGGGATATAGACAACTCTTTTTGTTCACCCCTTCCCAAGCATCCCTAATCCAACTTAAATTTGTAAAAGTCTTCCTCATCCTCTTGCCCCAAGGGCCGTTTCTCTGCCTGCCTATCCAGTAGCCCTGGGAAGCCATTACTGCTGGTCCAGCCTCTAATCTGTCTGGCACCTTGGTTGGCCCCCTCTCACCTTCCCTGCAGCCATCTGGACAATCTCCAGTCCCCTATGTCCATCCCTCATCCCTTCCATTGAGCTGATCATTTTTCCCCCAGTTTTCAAGTGATCCCAGCAGTCCCTACATCTGCCACCTTGTCTTGTGAGAGGAAAGGCCATCAGCAGGTGTACAGCAGTTCTGTGTATACATGCTCTGTGTGGACTTGGGTATTATTCTGCACCTGCTTGTATAGTGCACCCTGCTCTGTGTATCTGCCTCCTCTGTACACACTCCTCACCAGATCCTGGGCCCCTTAAGGGCAGCAATCTAACTCGACTTTGAGTCTTCAGGGCCTTGCAGGACCTGGCATAGAATGCACTCAGCAAATGTGTTAACATGAATCTGTATATGTGTGTGCGTATGTGTGTGCAGCTATGTATCTGAGTTCAGATTATAAAACCGTTTATTGAACACCTCATTTGTCCATTGACAACTGTGCTAGCCTGAGGATGGGGCTGTGGTCTGGCCTGTCCCACCGCCCCGCACAAGTCCCACTTAAGTTTAGGCCAGAGTTGGGGGGAAAGGGCAGTCAGGCAGAGAGGTGTCAGGCTGTACTGGCAGAGTTGTGCCCCAAGCTCAGGGTCAGGGTGCTTGGGGCAAAGGGCAGACGGCCCACCCTGGAGCTGAAGCGGGCAGGGAGGGGGTGCCAAAGCCAGGTCCTCGGTCAGTGCATCAACCCCACAGAAGCTCCCTGCCCCCGGCTGGGCAGGATGTGGTGGCAGCTGCAGGAGAGTGGGCAGGATGTGGGGGTGGGGGCAGCTGAAACACAGCCTGACAGTCGTCTCCCCAGCTCCTCCCTCCTTCTCTCTTGCCCCCCCCACATCCGCCCCCTCCCGGTCACGTGCTCCCAGCCAGGGCACCGACGGACTATTTCCCCCTTTCCGCGGAAGGACATAATTGTCAGCGCAAACTCCAGTCGCCGCCTATTTCAGCTGTACCACGGCTTTTTCTTGCCCCATAACCCAGGACAGAAAGTTTGTCGAATACACATTTCTTTAGAGCCCTGATCGCTAACCAGGGAGTGGCCCCTTTAAATGCAAATTAACCGCCTTCTCTCTCGCCCCCCACCCCCATCCCAACTTCGCTCCTCGTGCCCAGACTCCACCAGCTGCCATTGACGTCACGCGTGCGTCAGCGTCGCCAGCCCAACCAGACGGCACGTGGGGGGAAGAAGGTAGACTTAAAGGGCCAGACGCTCGCGGCCTGCCAGGTTTTGGCTATGAGACTTGGCCTGGGAGGAACGAAATGGGATGTGGGGAAATGTCTTGGAGCAGAAGGAAATGCAGGGTAGAGCCGGGCGCGGTGGCTCACGCCTGCAATCCCAGCACTTTGGGAGGCCGAGGTGGGCGGATCACGAGGTCAGGAGTTCGAGACCAGCCTGGCCAATATGGTGAAACCCCATCTCTACTGCAAATACAAAAATTAGCCTGGCGTGGTGGCGCGCGCCTGTAGTCCTAGATACTCGGGAGGATGAGGCAGAAGGATCACTTGAACCCGGAAGGCGGAGGTTGCAGTGAGCCAAGATCGCGCCACTGCACTCCAGCCTGGGCGACAGAGCGAGACTCCGTCTCAAAAACAAGAAAAAAGAAATGCAGGGTAGACGTTAAGAAGGACTTCCCAGAGTAGGAGGGTGTATTTGCTCATGGGAGAGAAACCCAGGAGCAGAAAGGCAGAACCACTGTGAAAGTGGAGGCTTGGCATTTGAGACTCGCCCAATTATAATTTTAGCCTTTCCCTTATCCTTGCCCTGCATGTCCATAAGCACAAGGACTTCTTTCACTTGTGTGTCGCCAGCATCTAGAAAGCAGCATGTAGTAGGGACTCAATTTAAGTCCAGTCCTTCCTCCTTACCTGATGGGGTACTGGTTCCAGGACACTTCCCATAGCAAAATCTGCTGAATCTGTGATATAATGTAACATTTGCATGTGACCTATGCACCACCTCCGATACACTTTAAATCATCTCTAGATAACTTAGTATCTAATACAATGTAAATGCTATGAAAATAGTTGTTATACGGCATTGTTTAAGGAATAATGACAAGAAAAAAAAGTCTGTTCATGTTCAGTACAGATGCAATTTTTTTTCTGAGTATTCACCATCCAAGGTTGGTTGAATCCATGGATGCACAGTATTTGTAGAATGAATGAACTGATCCATTGAGTCCAGTGCAAAAACACTTCCTTTAGGTGGCTTTCCTTGATTGCTCCACCCAGCATGCATAGCACAAACACGCCCAGCTAAAGACAATTGCACTGTCTTTTGAATGCTCACAGCAATTAATAAACCTGTCGCTTCCTTCCATGCATTAGAGACCATGAGAGCAGTGGTTAAGAGCACAGAACTAGGAATAATATAAACTTGGGTTACAATTTCATTAATACTGTTTACTAGTGGAGTGACCTTAGACAAGTCTCTTCATCTTAGTAGTAATAACTGTCCTATGGGGTTAATGCTACTTAGAGCTAGACTTGCTGTTTGAATTAAATGCATCCATTTCTGTGAAGTTCTAGTATGGTACCTGTTGCATAGTAAGCATTCAATACTTGTGGGGGGTAGGTTTTAACATGGCCCTCTCTCCCACTAAAGTGTGAGCTTCTTGAGAACAAGGACTTTGCCATCCTGATTTATTCCCCAGCATCAAGCTGGGGGATAAAGTCTTATAATTGGTGCTTTAAAAATGTTTTCGGCCAGGCACAGTGGCTCACATTTGTAATCCCAACACTTTGGGAAGCCAAGATGGGAGGATCACTTGAGGTCAGGAGTTTGGGGCCAGGTGTTCAAGACCAGCTTGGTCAACATAGTGAGACGTTGTCTCTATTTAAAAAAAAAAAAAAAAAAAGGCCGGGTGTGTTGGCTCACACCTGTAATTCTAGAACTTTGGGAGGCTGAGGTGGGCAGATCACAAGGTCAGGAGATCAAGACCATCCTGGCCAACATGGTAAAACCCCATCTCTACTAAAATACAAAAAAATTAGCCAGGTGTGGTGGCACATGCCTGTAGTCCCAGCTACTCGGGAGGCTGAGGCAGGGGAATCGCTTGAACCGGGGAAGCAGAGGTTGCAGTGAGCAGAGATCGTGCCACAGGACTCTAGCCTGGCGACAGAGCGAGACTCCGTCTTAAGGAGGAAAAAAAAGTTTTTAGAATGAATAAACATCTCTTTTTTTTTTTTTTTTTTTTCAGATGGAGTCTCACTCTGTTGCCCTGGCTAGATGGCTGGAGTACAGTGGCACAATTTCGGCTCACTGCTACCTCCGTCTCCCCTCCCGGGTTCAAGTGATTCTCCTGCCTCAGCCTCCTGAGTAGCTGGGACTACAGGTGAGTGCCACCACGCCTGGCTAATTTTCATCTTTTTAGTTGAGATGGGGTTTCACCATATGGGCCAGACTGGTCTTGAACTCCTGACCTTGTGATCCACCCACCTCAGCCTCCCAAAGTACTGGGATTACAGGCATGAGCCGCTGCATCCGGCCACATCATCTTTTAAATAAAAATTTAAAAAATTAAATGAATACGTGAACAATTTCAGTATTCCCTGAAATTTGACCTCCAAACTCAAATCTGAAGTTGTTATCCAAAGGAAGAAAACATTATAAATACCCCCTTACCACTTGTTGTGCCCCTTCTGTGCCCCAGGTTTTAAGGCTCTGTGGTAGAAGCTCAAGGTACAGTTGAGGTTAATCTCTACAGTTGAACCAAAAGTACTGTATTATGCAAACAAGCCACAAAGGATTGGTCTGCGATGAAGACCTGGGTGGGGAAGGGGGCTTCTGACCTCTCCTCATCCCCAGTTTAGCTACTGAAACCCTGTCCCAAGAAACCCAGGCTGGGCTTCTGTCAAGGACAGAGGACACTAAAAGAGAGCTGGAAAAGGGGTTTTTCATCCAAACACTAACCCACGTTTGAGCTTTTCTTCTCTGGAGCCTCATCTTACTCCTGACCCCCAGCCAGTTCCTCTCCTGTCCCTAGCTCTGGTTCCCACTCCCCACCCCCACCTTCATTCCCTCCACAGCTCCCCAGTGATTATAGTGGAGGGGGGGACAAGACCTCCTATCACCTGGTTCCAGTTCCTTGGCCAGAGGAGCAGTAGCCACCTTGTCCTTGTTCAGCCTGTCTTGCAGCTGCTTATCGATCTGATTTTCAATATCTGTCACCATCTCTGAAGTAGAAGGCCTGACAGACAACAGGAGGGACTTCCTGCCAGGGGAATAGCTATGATCAGAAGGCAGTGAGAGCCCTCTCTTTCCTTGAGGAGGAGGAAGAAGTGGTGAGACCCTCCTCTGGCTGAGAGCAACCTCCTCAACACAAGGAACCCTGGGGGTGTGGGTGGGTTTCCCCCACAGGAATCTCCCATCAGCCTTGATGTTAGCTCCGCCCCCCTGCAGGGGTGGGGTGACACCCAGGAGCACTGTGTTCCAGAAAACCCCAAAATAACCTGCCTTCACTGTCCGGCTGCTATTTCTGTCCGTCTTGTTTAATTATTCAAACCTAAGTTGGGGAGTGAACTATAAAAAGCTCTCCTACTTGGGGACCCAGGAGAGCTGGGAGACTCGCCAGGTTGCAATAGCAGCAGACCACAGTGTTTGGGTGAGGTCACTTGGTCCGGCCTCTGGCCTGAAAGTTCCTTCTGCTGTTTGGCTGCTTCCTCTGCTAGAAGGCAGAACCCAGGCCTCCCTCCCAAAGCTCCCTCGTGCCCTCACTTCAGCACCCCTCCGGCCCCTATCTTGCCTGGGGACTGTCCTCCACCCCACCCCACTTGACTCTGGCCATACTTATTGTCAGCTGTCCCTTTGCCAACCTACTCCCTAGTTCAGGATTCTTAACCCACAGATGATATTGTTAGACCCAAGCATCAGCAGTGGAGGGAGATGGGATGGCAGAGGACTAGTTTGGTGAACACAGAGACCGGAAGATGGCACCAGGCCCTCGGGTGGCATCACCATCAGCAGGGGGTGGAGAACACTGTTCTGGGTGGGGCAGTTCTTGGCTGTCACGGGTGCTGAGCCTCTTCGGGAGCTTCTCTTGGGAACTCTGACATGGTAGCTGAAGGGATGGAGGTAAGGTAGTCCTTCTTTTCTTTCCTGGGCCTGGCCCTCTTCTTTTTTTCTGTCACCCAGGCTGGAGTGCAGTGGCGCTATCTCGGCTCACTGCAAGCTCCGCCTCCCAAGTTCACACCATTCTCCTGCCTCAGACTCCCGAGTAGCTGGGACTACAGGCGCCCGCCACCATGCCCGGCTGATTTTTTTGTATTTTTAGTAGAGATGGGGTTTCACCGTGTTAGCCAGGACAGTCTTGATCTCCTGACCTCGTGATCTGCCCACCTCGGCCTCCCAAAGTGCTGGGATTACAGGCGTGAGCCACCGCGCCCAGCCAGGCCTGGTCTTCTTCTAATTGGACTATGCTGAAGTCCAATGTCAGTTTCCACTGAAACAGAAGCACAGGGCAGGCTAAGTGAGAAAGGCAGGTCTCCCTGAGGGCCACTTCTGTGACCCCTCCTACCACAGGCCTTTCCTAAAAAGGTAGTAACAGAGGATTATAGTCATGGTGATTCTGGCAATGTGGGGTTATCACAGTGAGCAGCCCTTGGGGGTGGGAATGAGGGGATTCTTGCAGCGAGGGAGAGACTGGCAGTTACACAGCTTGAGCAGGAAGGAGGGCAAGAGAGGCTGTGGCAGCCACAGAGACCCAGAGACCCACACATGGACAGGAGTTATAGGATGGGCAGAAGGACAAGTGGCAGCAAAAGTGACACTTGAGCCCCAAGAGAGGGAGAGACCCCAGGAGCAGACCCAGAGACCCAGAGCAGACAGAGGGGCAGACACCAAGAGCACAGAGGTGGAGTAAGAGGCCCAGTGTGACGGGGGAAGGCAGCAGCGTGGCAGAAGCCGGGGACAGGGGAGCATGGCAGGGCTTTCCAAGAGTCAGTGTGGGACCTGAGTGTTTAAAAAGAGCCTTGGGTTTCACACTCAGGCCTATTTTGGGGTTTGTTCCCACACATCTCCGTCAGCAGCAGTGGCAGCTCCTGCAAGGTCCAGCTCAGCTTTCCTTTTCACGGCTGCTCTTTGAGCTGCTGTGGGAGGTTGCTGAGCTATGGGGAAGAGGTACGCCGTTGCTAAGCAACGAGAGGCTGTGCACCTGGAGGTCCTAGGAGAAGACCCTGTCACCAACGGTATGGGGGAGGCAGGGAGACAGTAAAGGGTTGACCAAGCTCAAGGCTCCCTCTCCCAGCCTCCCCAAGACAGTTACAGAGGTATGGACCCATCGCTCAGGAAGCCTGTTGAGTTAGCTCACAATCCTCCGGGAGGCTGCGATTGTGCATGCGAACCTGTGTGACATTCCATGGACTGAGAGTTGGAGAGGGCAAGGGCTAGGGCATGAAAGACAAGGGTGAGCATCTTTCACACCAATCTTGGAGGAAGGTCGAGGACTTGCCCATCTGCTAAAAGGTAGGAACTTCTGTGGAAGTGCAAAGACCTGAGGGAGGAGACTTGGTAGGGAGGTGACAGAATGGGAAGGGAAGCCAGTTGGACCCTGGACCAGCCTCCCAGTCACAGAGGCTACTGAGGAGCCTACACAGAAGGGAGGTGGTGGGGCAGCAGGGGCCCTGCACCCATCAGCCATCTGCTGGAAGTCTCAGTGTCCTCAAAGCTGAAGTGCTGCACTATTTGCCGTTATTTTTCTTCTCTTTTATTATTATTATTATTATTTTTTTTTTTTGGTGGACTGGAGTTTGAATGAGGTAATGATCAAGAGGGAAAGACTTGTCGATTGACCCTGTCACCTGCCTCACTGCATCTCTAACAGGCCTGTGTGCCTGTAAATGTGAGGAACAGCTCAGGGTTGACAGAGGGCCATTGCCTCCCTTTTTCTGTCACTTCCTCCATTGCCTCAACCCCTATCCAGAAGAGGGCACCTTCATTCAGCAAGCATGGATCAAGCACTCATGACCTGCCAGCCAGGGTGCTGGGGAAGTGATGAGGGGTGTGTTCCGTGGTGGCGGACACCCAGCCCCTCCTCCTCAGTGCCCGTCTCCTCTCTGGTATCTTGGCAGGCTCCTGTTCTCCCATCAGATGCTACACTCACACATGCTGCACATACTGGTGAATAGCTTCTTGCTGTCCATCCTGGCACGGTCCCCAAATTCCTCAGGGAACAGGGTGTGCTTCAGCCCTCTCCCTCTCTCACTAAGGGCTAGGAAGTTCTGAGTTTTCCATCTCACACACCCCAGAGGCTGCATTGCCGAGAAGACATAGGGGCAACGTGAGGCCCACGAGAAAGATGCCAAGTTGAGGACAAGAAGGGCACAGGCTTGTTTTGCTTTCATTCCTGCTTTATGCCAGGCACTCTGAAAGGCATTGTGTGCACTATTTTCATCATCAGACAATAGCCCATAATACTTTGTCTGACATCTGACAAAGAACGATCAGCCTTATTTTACAGATGGTGAAACTGAAGGAGGATGTTCATGTTCATACAGCACAAAGTGAGTGGCTCTGGGATTTCAACCCATAGAGTACTGTTAGGATAATACCCTCACAAATTCAATGTTGAAAGTGTTAATGAAGGCCGGGCGCGGTGGCTCATGCCTGTAACCCCCCACTTTGGGAGGCCAAGGCGGGCAGATCACCTGAGGTCAGGAGTTTGAGACTAGCCTAACCAACATGGAGAAACCCCGTCTCTACTAAAAATACAAAATTAGCTGGGCATGGTGGCGCATGCCTGTAGTCCCAGCTACTCGGGAGGCTGAGGCAGGAGAATCGCTTGAATCCGGGAGGCGGAGGTTGCGGTGAGCCAAGATCGTGCCATTGCACTCCAGTCTTGGCAACAAGAGTGAAACTCCATCTCAATAAATAAATAAATAAATAAAGTGCTAATGAGACAGAAAGGGCACTGAAAGATCCAGTCACCCAGGGACCTCTCAATTGCTCAGATTTGGAGAAGGTGGGGAGAGAAGATTGGGTCAAACAAACCTGAGATCCAATCTCAGCTCAGTCATTTCCAGCTGTGTGACCTTGGGTAAGTCACTCACCCTTTCTGAGTCTCAGTTTTCTCGATGATTATGTGACAGCAATGTTCATGAAGTGCTGCCAAAGTTACAATAGATCATGTAAACTATGTGCAATGTACTTCGTTGCCTTGCAGCAATGGATGGCGCCTCTCCTTCCGTCCTCTACAGAAGTAGGAAGAGGTAACCAAGAACAAGTTCAGGAGGGTGCAAATCTGTTGGTATAGTATCAGGAAGCCCAAAGCCTGGCAGAGGTTTGTAGGACAGGTAAAGAATAGCAAAAGGCCCTTTCTCTCTTTCAAGGGGGTGAGGGGTGATGGGTGGGAGGAGGGAACCAGGGGAGGGGAGTCATTTTTGGAGCAAGAGTATCAAGAAAAGCCAAAAAAGGGACCTCTGCTGGAGCAGGTAGAGTAACGGTGGCAGATGACAGAGTGAATAGAACTCCCAACTCCTGTTTTCTTCCCGTTTCTCTCCTAAGACAGATGTTTAAAGTGGAAATAAGAGAATTGGAGTTCTGAAAATGTGAGAATCAAATCTACAGCCCCATTCGTTCAGTGACTTCCTATCTCCACCCTGTGAAGTTCACCAGAGGCACAGAGGGAACTTGCCCAGATGGTTGTGGTGGCATTGTCCCTGGTGTGTGAATAATTTTGGAGAATAGAAGAGGTGTAAAAATACTATAGATGAAAATAGGAGGTTCTAATCTTTAAGAAGAGGGAAAGATATTTTCAAAACTCTGGGATTTCATTCCCACGACTGTTGTGGAAGGCTAGAGAAAAAAAGAGGGACGATCAGGAGCTAGATGGGGTTCACTAATTAATCCCTGGCTAAATGGGCATCACCCGGGAGATTGTCAGGACGTCAGAGGATCCCACTCCACTCCAGACCTGTGAATCACAGTTGGCACTTTAACAAGAGGCATAGGTGATTCAAATATACATTCAAGACCGAGATGCACTGCCATAACCTGCTCGTTTTTTTTGTTTGCTTGTTTGTTTGTTTGTTTTTTGAGACAGTCTTGCTCTGTCGCCTAGGCTGGAGAGCAATGGCGCGATCTCAGCTCACTGCAACCTCCGCCTCCCGGGTTCAAGCGATTATCCTGCTTCAGCCTCGTGAGTAACTGGAATTACAGGGGTGCATCACTATGCCTGGCTAATTTTTGTATTTTTAGTAGAGACAAGGTTTCACCATGTTGACCAGGCTGGTCCCAAACTCCTGAGCTTGTGATCCGCCCACCTCAGCCTCCCAAAGGCCTGGGATTACAGGCGTGAGCCACTGTGCCCAGCCCGTAACCTGTTCTTGAACCCTATAAATAGGTGAGTGATTGTAAAGATGCCATGGAAAGCTAAGCGTTCCTTCAGGAACCTCCTCCTCCAGGAGAGGATTGGAGGGCACTGTTCAGGGCGGGGTTCTGCCTCCTTTGCCCCGTGGCTTTGTTCACTTGTTTTACACAGTGGGCTTCCAACTAAGCTTTCCTTTGAAGAGCCGGGCCACAGCCAAAGATGTTTGAAACTCGTCTGTGCCGTGTTATGGAACATCTGTGCTATGGAATGCTGCACAGTCTTACGAGGCATGAACTGGATCTGGGCCCACTGACAGAATGGTCCCAGAGACAAATTGTTTAGTGAAAAAAGCAAGTCTCAGGCCGGGCGTGGTGGTTCACACCTGTAATCCCAGCACTTTGGGAGGCCAAGGTGGGCAGATCACCTGAAGTCAGGATTTCAAGACCAGCCTGGCCAACATGATGAAACCCCGTCTCTACTAAAAGTACAAAAATTAGTTGAGCGTGGTGGCAGGTGCCCATAATTCCAGCTACTTGGGTGGCTGAGACACAAGAATCGCTTGAACCAGGAAGGCGGAGGTTGCAGTGAGCCGAGATCACGCCACTGCATTCCAGTCTGGGTGACAGAGTGAGACTCTGTCAAAAAAATAAATAAATAAAATAAAAGAAAGAAAGAAAGACGGAAGCAGCTGCCAGGCATGGTGGCTCATGCCTGTAATCTCAGCACTTTGGGAGGTCAAGTCGGGTGGATTACCTGAGGTCCGGAGTTCAAGACCAGCCCAACCAACATGGAGAAACCCCGTCTCTACTAAAAATACAAAATTAGGGCCAGGTGTGCTTGTTCATGCCTGTAATCCCAGCACATTGGGAGGCTGAGGCAGGTGGATCACCTGAGGTCAGGAGTTTGAGACCAGCCTGACCAACATAGTGAAACCCTATCTCTACTAAAAATACACACACACCAAAAAAAAAAAAAAAATAAGCTGGGCATGGTGGCAGGTGCCTGTAATCCCAGCTAGTCAGGTGGCTGATGCAGGAGACTTGCTTGGACCTGGAAGGCAGAGATTGCGGTGAGCCGAGATCGCGCCACTGCACTCCAACCTGGGCAGTAAGAGTGAAACTCCATCTCAAAAAAGAAAAAAAGGCCAAGTACGGTGGCTTTCACCTGTAATCTCAGCACTTTGGGAGGCCTAGGCGGGCGGATCACGAGGTCAGGAGATCGAGACCATCCTGGCTAACACCGTGAAACTCTGTCTCTACTAAGAAATACAAAAAATTAGCCAGGCGTGGTGGCGGGCGCCTGTAGTCCCAGCTACTTGGGAGGCTGAGACAAGAGAATGGCGTGAACCCAGGAGGTGGAGCTTACAGTGAGCCGAGTTCGTGCCACTGCACTCCAGCCTGGGTGACAGGGCGAGACTCTGTCTCAGAAAAAAAAAAAGAAAAAGAAAAGAAAAAAAAAAGAAAAAAGTAATTATCTGTGTAATCTATAGAATAGACTATTTATGTAAATAAGCATGTATAGGTATGTGTGTATTCATCAACTATCTGTACTCAGTGACTTAAAACAGCAATGACTGCTTTTGTTTTTGGGGATTGACTGGGTTCCACCAGGTGATTTTCCCTCAGGGTCTCGTGCTGTTGCAGTCTGACAAGGTTTGGATCAGGGGTCTCAAAGTCTTCTTCACATGTCTGCCACCGAGGCTGGGAACACTTAAGCAGGTGGCGTCCAGAACAGCTACAGTCTCTTTCTGTCTTTGGTCTCTCCTCGTGGTCCTTGTGGTCTCTCCAGCACGGGGGCTTTAGGGTAGCCAGCCTTCTTACAAGGAGGACTGGGGCTCCGAAGGCATTATCCTGAGATAGAGAGCTAGGGGGAATCAATATTGCTTTTTATGACCTAGCCTTGGGTGTCACCGAGCATCACTGTCATACATTAGTGGAGGCAGTCACAGAGTCCTGCTCATGTTCTAGGGCAGAGGACAGAGCCTTCCACCTCATGTGGAGGCTCCAAACCTCAGGGTTTTGGAAGAGCCCATGGAATGCGAAATGTTGTGGCCATATTTGGAAAATACATTCTGCCACAATATGAACATATATATGACGGCAAATGTATAGAAAGAAGGCCTGGAAGGATCTATACCAAATTATCAACAATGTTTATTTCTGGGGAAGATGCAGATATATTTTACCTTATTTTTGTACATATGACTTGGATCTTTTACATTGAGATGATATATACATTATTTTATTTGTTTAATGAAAAGGGAACTCAGGAAAGAAAAATTTACTGTAGGCTTTTTATAATAAAAGGGTTTAGTAGATTGGTATTGCTGAGGAGTGTTGCATAATGCATCTGAATTTTATGAAAGCATTTCATTAGGTTGATTATATTATCTTTTTTAAAAGATGCAGGAACATGGACAGCATTACTCATTCATTTAACAAATAGTCAGTGAATGCCTACTGTGTGTTAATGGAACAGTTATACCCAGAAAATCTTGTTAATAAATCTGAGTCAGCTTGGAGAGATATCACTGGTAGCTCCATACATTGCCCTGTCCTGGTTAGCACTTTTGTCTGGAAAGAGAAAAGGCAGACTAGGCAAGAAGGTGGCTTATTGGTACAAAAACACTTGACTATATTAGATTAAAACAGTGGCAAATGTTCAGCTCCACTCTTCCATTTATCTATTGCTATGTAACAGACCACCTTAAAACTTAGAGGCTTAAAACAACATTCTTTCATTATTATTATGGTCCTGGGCTCTACTGGGCTAAACTAGGCAGTTGTCGCTTGACAGGTCTCTTACGTGGTTGCAGACAGCAGCTGGAGTCATCTCAAAGGCTTCCTCATATGTCTGGTTGTCAGCTAGGACCTCAGCTGGGAAGATCAACAGGAAGGTCATATAGATGTGGACTTCTCCATGTGGCCTCAGCTTCCTCACAGCATGGCAGTAGGGTTCCCAGAGCAAATGGCCCTTAGGACCAGGTGGAAGCCATAAGTCACATAATCTCACTTTCACTGTAGTTAGAGGCCTTCCCAGATTCAAAGGGAGGGGCTGTGGATGCTCCCTCTCAATGGGATGATGGATAATTCCCCTGTAAGAAGAGCATGAAGGAGCGGAGACTTTGTTATGGACATCTTAGAAAATAAAACCTGCTGGGCTGGGCGCGATGGCTCATGCCTGTAATCCCAGCAGTTTGGTAGACCGAGGTGGGTGGATCATGGATCCTTTGAGATCAGGAGTTCGAGACCAGCCTGGCCAACATGGTGAAATGTGGCTCTACTAAAAATACAAAAATTAGCCGGGCGTGGTGGCATGTGCCTGTAGTCACAGCTATTTGGGAGGCTGAGGCAGGAGAATTGCTTGAACCTGGGAGGCAGAGGTTGCAGTGAGCCGAGATCGTGCCACTGCCCTCCAGCCTGGGGAACAGAGCAATACTTCATCTCAAAAAAAAAAAAAAAAAAAAAAAAAAGAAAAGAAAAGAAAACCTGCTGCATTCACTAATTATCAAATAAATAAAAACTAATCAATGATGCTTCCCCTTCTTCAAAGTAACAATTGACTCAGTTAACACAGAGTAAAAAAGTCAAGCCCTTCTGTATCAGGCCAGATGGGTTAAGTTATGCTGTAGTGGTAACCATTCCCTCAAGTCTCAGTAGGTTAACGTAATACGTCTCAGTGGCAGATAGTGACTGTCTTTCTTTCCAGGTTGCTACCAGCTGGTGATAGCTCATGACACATATCACACTCAGGTTAGTAGGGGAGGCTCTGTTCCACATAGTCACTCAGGGACCCAGGCTGACAGAGGCTCTACCATTTTCTAGCTACACCATCTGGAACACAGATACCATATCTGGGAAAGAAAGATCAGAGAATCGCATATGGGATTTTTATACTTTTTATTTCCTTTTCTTTTTTTTGAGATGGAGTTTCACTCTTGTTGCCCAAGCTGGAGTTCAATGGCGCAATCTTGGCTCACTGCAAACTCCGCCCTCCGGGTTCAAGTGATTCTTCTTCCTCAGCCTCCCAAGTAGCTGGGATTATAGGCGCCCACCACCATGCCTGGCTAATTTTTTGTGTTTTTAGTAGAGATAGGGTTTCACCATGTTGGCCAGGCGGGTCTCAAACTCCAGACCTCAGGTGATCCATGTGCCTCGGCCTCCCAAAGTGCTGAGATTACAGGTGTGAGCCACTGCACTCAGCCTTTTTATACTTCTAAAGTTTTTTTTTTTTTCTTAAAAAAAAAAAAAAAAAAAAGTAGGTCCACTTGTGGTGGCTCATGCCTGTAATCCCAGCACTTTAGGAGGCTGAGGTTGGGGGATCCCTTGAGTCCAGGAGTTTGAGACCAGCCTGAGCAATATAGGGAGATCCTGTCTTTACCAAAAAAAAAAAAAAAAAAAAAAAAAAAAAAAAAAATCAGCTGAACGTGGCGACACATGCCTATGGTCCTAGCTACTTGGGAGGCTGAGGTGGGAGGATTGCTTGCTTGGACCCAGGAGGTTGAGGCTGTAGTGAGTCCTGATCATGCCACTGCACTCTAGCCTGGGCAACCGACTGAAACCCTGTCTCAACAAACAAACAAACAAACAAACAAAACATGTGATGGGGTCTTGCTATGTTGCTCAGGCTGGCCTCGAACTCCTGGGCTCAAGCGATCCTCCCACCTCAGCCTTCCAAAGTGTTGGGATTACACGTGTGAGCCACTGTGCCTGGACTCATATGGGATTTTTATTGTCTAAGCATGGAAATGGTACATTGTACTTCAGTCACCTTTCATTGGCCTAAACTAGTCATATAGTTCTGCCTAACTGCAAGGGGATTGGGAAATGTAGCAGAGTAAATGGAGTTTTTGGTGAGTGTTTGGTGGTATCTGTCACACCTTGTTATAGCCTACAAGGTTATATCAGATCTGTCCTTCCACCTTACTTTTTAGACCTTGTCTCCAGATAGTTCATCTTTTAGCTCCTTCAAGTCATTGCTGAGGTGTTGCCTTCTCAAGGAAGCCTCTCCTGGTCACCCTGTTTAAAATCGCAACCCATCCTCTCCTCCACCCTTGATGTCCCTTACCCTGTTTTTCCTTTTTCCAAGGCACTTCTTTCTTTCTTTTTTTTTTTTGAGACAGAGTCTTTCTCTGTCACCCAGGCAGGAGTATAGTGGCATGATCTTGGCTCATGGCAACCTCCGCCTCCTAGGTTCAAGTGATCCTCCTGCCTCAGCCTCTGGAATAGCTAGAATTATAGGTGCCCACCACCACGCCCAGATAATTTTTGTATTTTTAGTAGAGATGGGGTCACCATGTTGGCCTGGCTGGTCTCGAACTCCTGGACTTTGTGTTTGTGTTTCTCTGCTGCAACGTCAGCTCCACTAGGTCATTGATTTATGTCTGCTTTGTTCAGTGATGTATCCCAAGTACCTAGGGCAGTGTCTGGCACACAGAGGGCACTTAATAAATATTTGTTGAAGGATTAAATTTTTTAAAAAATATTTGCTGCTAGCAAGGGTGTGGTTACACTAACAGTTCCACATACTTTTAGTGGGATTCTACATTGGTGCAATACATTTTTTAAAATAAAACTTCAAATTTTGTACTAATTTTAGATTTGTGGAAAAGTTGCAAAGATAGTACAGTGAGTTCCTGTGTACCCCTTACTGAGTCTACCCTAAGGTTAACATCTTACATTGCTGTGGTACGTTTCTCAAACTAAGAAACCACTATGAACATATTACTGTTAAATAAACTCCAGAATTTATTTAATTTCACCAGTTTTCTATTAATGTCCCTTTTTCTTCTGTGCCAGGATCCAGTTCAGGTTACCAAATTGTATTTGACAACACATATTTTTTAAATGTCCATGCTTCTTGCAGAGAATGGGGCCCTCTTCCCTGCACTGGTAGAAAGGTAACTGAGAGGTTTCATAAGCCCCAGCAGAGACAGATTTGTGTTGATTTGCAGCAAAGTCAGTCTGGGCTGCTTTCTTGACCCTGAACGACTGGCCCCAGTAGTATAGACCATTTTCTCTCACTTTCTGTCCCTTCTTTCTTTCTGTGAATGGGTGTAGATTTTCTGTAGGACATTAGGCCTCATGTAAAAAGATCCTTTATAAAATGCACTCTGACCAAGCAACTTCTCATCTAGACATGTAGTCCAATACAGCATTATTTTATTTTATTTTTTATTTTTTTATTTTTTTGAGACACAGTCTCGCTTGGTCCCCAGGCTGGAGTGCAGTGGCGCGATATTGGCTCACTGCAACCTCCACCTCCCAGGTTCAAGCAATTCTCCTGCCTCAGCCTTCCTAGTAGCTGGGACTACAGGTGCTTGTTACTGGGCATAGCTAATTTTTGTAGTTTTAGTAGAGACGGGATTTCCCCACGTTGGCCAGGCTGGTCTCAAACTCCTGGCCTCAAGTGATCTGCCTGCCTTGGCCTCCCAAAGTGCTGGAATTACAGGCTTGAGCCACCACGCCCAGGCAATACAGCATTATTTTATATACTAAAACTTAAACAATCTAGTTATTTTATAGTGGATGGATTAAATAGATTATGTTATATCCCATGTAATATGGGAGAATGTTTATAATGATAAATGGAAAAAGCAGGTTACAAAAGAAGATACATAGTGTGGCTCTAATTACAAATATGATTGGAAGAAAATGTATCAAAATGTTACAAGTGGTCACCACTTGTTATGGTATCATGAATTATTTTTACCTTTTTTGTTTTTTTATATTTTCTAAATTTCCCACAAAAAATATGTATTATAATTAGGAAAAAAACCTATAATTTTTTAAAAAGTATATACTCTTTGAACTACCTTCTGTTCTAGTATTCTATTCTAAGGAGTTAATTAGAGATGTAACAAAGGACCGGGTGCAGTGGCTCACGCCTGTAATCCCAGCACTTTGGGAGGCTGAGGTGGGAGGATCACTTGAGCCCAGGAGTTTGAGACCAGCCTGGGCAATACCCCCTCTTTACAAAAAATAAAACATAAGATGGGCATAGTGGTACATGCCTATAGTCCCAGCTACTCAGTAGGCTGAGGTGGGAAGATGCCTTGAGCCCAGGAATTGGAGGTGGCAGTGAGCCGTGATGGCGCCACTCCCTCCAACCCAGGCAACAGAGTGAGACCCTGTCTAAAAAAAAGAAAGAAAAAAATGTAACAAAGATTTTGTCTACAAAGATATCCATTACATAATTACTTATACTAGTGAAAATGGAAAACAATTCAACATCGTAGGAATGTTAAATACATATGGGCTATATTATAGGCATTAATAATATTTTTGAAGAAATTTTAAAGACAGAGGAAAATATTTTTCATGGCTAAGTGAATAAAGCAGAATCTAAAATTGCATATACAATACGATCTCAGCTATTCTCAACTCAAGTCTCTTTACTTTTTATTGTAAATTGGCAAATTATAGTGCTATATAAGTCTCTCTAGTTTGGTTCAACAGAGCAAATGCATTCTTATATCACATTATTAAAGTATGCCCTCTAGAACAGTTCTCAAACTGTCTGTAGTGAAGGATGCATTTTTTAAAATTTCCAGTCTTTTATGGACTGATATTTTTGTGAAATGCAAGAAAAACTAGTTACTAGAAAACTGAAATGAAAAAGAGCTATAAAATACAAGCCTCAATTTTTAAAATTATTACATTCAGATGAAAAATTACTGGCAGTTCCTGTAAGCTTCTAAATGTTTGCTCTCAATTATTGCATTTATCCAGTTGTGGACCAGTAACAGTTTGTGGTGCTCACTTTTAGAAGCACTGCTCTAGAACAAGCAGCCTGCCACTCTGTCCTGTTGCTCACATCTGGGCAACAGAGGGAGATCTCATCTCTAAATTAAAAAAAAAAAAAAAAAAGAGCAATATAAGCTTATTGTAATAATAGTACAAGAAGGGCCTTCTCCTCATCTCTACTCTCCAAAGGTGACCACCGCCAAGTTTCTTGTGTATCAGTCCAAAATGACAGCTTTCTACATTGGCACACACAGATCCACCTTGTTTTTTTTTTAAGAGACAGGGTCTCACTGTGTTGCCCAGGCTGGTCTCTTTTTTTTTAAAATTAGATTAATTAATTAATTAATGTTTTTTGAGACAGAGTTTCGCTCTTTTCACCCAGGCTGGAGTGCAATGGCGCAATCTTGGCTCACTGCAACCTCTGCCTCCTGGGTTCAAGCGATTCTCCTGCCTCAGCCTCCCGAGTAGCTGGGATTACAGGCATGCACCACCACACCTGGCTAATTTTGTATTTTTAGTAGAGACGGGGTTTCTCCATGTTGGTCAGGCTGGTCTTGAACTCCCAACCTCAGGTGATCCCCTGCCTCAGCCTCCCAAAGTGCTTGGATTACAGGCGTGAGCCACCATGCCCAGCCTTTTTTTTTTTTTTTTTTTTTGGCTCTGTCACCCAGGTTGGAGTGCAGTGGCGTGACTTCGGCTCACTGCAACTTCTGCCTCACAGGTTCAAGTGATTCTCCTGCCTCAGCCTCCCGAGTAGCTGGGATCACAGGTGCATGCCATCACGCCTGGATCACAGGTGCATGCCATCACGCCTGGCTAATTTTTTTGTATTTTCAGTAGAGACAGGGTTTCACCATGTTGGCCAGCCTAATCTCGAACTCCTGACCTCAGGTGATCCAGCCACCTTGGCCTCCCAAAGTGCTGAGATTCCAGGTGTAAGTCACCATGCCTGGCCTTCCCAGGCTGGTCTTGAACTCCTGGGTTCAAGCGATCTTCTGGCCTTGGCCTCCCAAGTGCTGGGATTACAGGCATGATCCACCATACCCAGCTTCCAGCTGATAATTTTTATTGGCTACATAATGTTCCATTGCGTGGCTGCCCTACTGAGTTTATTGCCAATACCAACAATACTGCAACAAATCCTCCAGAGCTCTATGCCCACGTATCCAAGTATATCCACAGGAAAAAGTCCTTGCTGGGGTATGTGCACTTACATTAAGAAAAACAGGGCCGGGCGCGGTGGCTCAAGCCTGTAATCCCAGCACTTTGGGAGGCCGAGACGGGCGGATCACAAGGTCAGGAGATCGAGACCATCCTGGCTAACATGGTGAAACCCCGTCTCTACTAAAAATACAAAAAAACTAGCCGGGCGAGGTGGCGGGCGCCTGTAGTCCCAGCTACTCGGGAGGCTGAGGCAGGAGAATGGCGTAAACCCGGGAGGCGGAGCTTGCAGTGAGCTGAGATCCGGCCACTGCACTCCAGCCTGGGTGACAGAGCGAGACTCCGTCTCAAAAAAAAAAAAAAAAAAAAAAAAAGAAAAACAAGCTCTATTGAAATATAATTCACAGACCATACAATTCACCCTTTTAAAGTATGTAATTGTGTGATATTTTATTATACTCAGAGTTGTGCAGCTATCACCACTCATTACAGAACATTTTTATCACCCCTAAAAGAAAGCCCATATCCATTAGCAGTCACTCTCTGTTCTTCCCTTTACCCAGGCCTTTGCAATTACTGATCTACTTTCTGTTCCTATGGATCTGACTATTCTGGGCATTTCACATAAATAAAAGTATACAGTATGTGGCATTTTGTGTCTGGCTTCTTTCATTTAGCAGCACATTTTCTTTTTTTTTTTTTTTTTTTTTTTGAGACGGAGTCTGGCTCTGTTGCCCAGGCTGGAGTGCAGTGGCCGGATCTCAGCTCACTGCAAGCCCCGCCTCCCGGGTTCACGCCATTCTCCTGCCTCAGCCTCCCGAGTAGCTGGGAGTACAGGCGCCTGCCACCTCGCCCGGCTAATTTTTTTTGTATTTTTAGTAGAGACGGGGTTTCACTGTGTTAGCCAGGATGGTCTCGATCTCCTGACCTCGTAGCAGCACATTTTCAAATTCATCCATGTTGTAGCATGTGTCAGTACTTCATTCCTTTTGATAGGTGAATAATATTCCACTGTGTGGAGATAACACTTTTGTTTATCCACTCATCAGTTGATGGCCATTTGGATTGCTTCCATTTTTTGGCTATTATGAATAGTGCTGCTATAGATATTCATGTGCAGATATTTGTGTGGACATATGCTTTCAATTTTGTTAGATGTACACCTAGGAGAGGAATTGTTAGGTCACATGATAACTCTATGTTTAACATTTTGAGGAGTTGCCAAATTGTTTATCAAAGTGGCTCCACTATTTTAACCCTTCCAGCAATGCATAAGAGTTATTTCTCCACATCCTCACCACATTGATTATTGTGTCTGCTTTATTTTAGCCATCCTAATGGGAGTAAAATGGGATCTCATAGTGATTTTGATTTGCATTTCTCTAATGGCTAGTGATGGCCAGGCACAGTGGCCCTGGCCTGTAATCCCAGCACTTTGGGAGGCCAACGAGGGCAGATCACTTGAGCCTAGGAGTTCAAGACCAGCCTGGGCAGCATGGCGAATACTTTGTCTCTATAAAAAATACAAAAATTAGCTGGACATGGTGGCAAATGCCTGTAGTCCCAGCTATGTGGGAGGCTGAGGTAGGAGATCACCTGAGCCTCGGGAGATCAAGGCTTCAGTGAGCCATGATCACGCCACTGCACTCCAGTGTGGGTGACAGGGTGAGACTTCATTTCAAAAGAAAAAAGGCCGTTTGTATATGTTCTTTTGGGAGAAATGTGTATTCAAATCCTTTGCCAATTTCTTAATTAGGTTGTCTTTTTATTGTTATGAGTTCTTTATATAGTCTGGATCTAAATCCCTTATCACATATATGATTAGCAAATATTTTCTCCCACTCTGTGGGTTTTTTCATTTTTTTTCTTCCAAGTTTTATTTTTATTTTGTTTTTTGAGATGGAGTCTTGCCCTGTCACCCAGGTTGAAGAGCAGTGGCATGATCTCGGATGACTGTAACCTCCACCTCCGAGTTCAAGCGATTCTCCTGCCTTAGCCTCCCAAGTAGCTGGGATTACAGGTGTGCGCCACCATGCCTAGCTAATTTTTGTATTTTCAGTAGAGACGGGATTTCTCCATGTTGGCCAGGCTGGTCTCGAACTCCCAACCTCAGGTGATCCACCCAGCTTGGCCTCCTAAAGTGCTGGGATTACAGGCGTGAGCCACCACACCTGGCCTAAAATACCTACATTTTTTAGAGATGGGAGTCTCACTATGTTGCCCAGGCTGGTCTTTAACTCCCTGGACTCAAGCAATCCTCCCATCTTGGTCTCCCAAAGTGCTGGGATTACAGGTGTGAGCCACCATGCCTGGCCTTTTTAAAAAGAGTTTTATAGTTTCATCTCCTACAGTTAGGTTTGTGGTTCATTTTGAGTTTATTTTTGTATATGGTGTGGGGTAGGGGTTCGACTGCCTCCTTTTGCATGTGGATTTCCAGTTGTCCTGACAGCATTTGTTGAAAAGACTACTTTCTCTGTTGAATTATCCTGGCACCCTGCACTTAATTTTTTTCATGCCACCTTGTCTAAGAAGCACTTATATGTTTTATATTCCCAAATTGTCCTCCAAAGAGGTTACAATGGCATATAATCCCATCCATAGAAGCTAAGAGACTGTATCTCAGATTGGGCATTGAAGGTTAGCAAGGACATTAATGAGCTGAAGCTTATCAGGGACACACAGCAGAGTGGAGTGTGCAGGGAGCTTGAGAGTGTCATGAAAGGGGAGGTTGAAGGAAGTAAAAATGTTTCTCTCAGAGAAGAGAAAAAATGCTGGGGAATGTATATCTGGTGGGCCTGAGTTTAAAGCCCCGTTCTGCTCCTTTCCAGCTGAGTAGCCTTGGGTAGCTGTCAGATCCAACTCTGAACCTCAGTTTCATCATGTTAAACCAAGATGGAGACCACAACAACCTTCGTAGGGTTGTTGTGAGGAGTAAATGTATGTAAATATCCCAGCCCACGATAGACTCTCAGTAACGGTAGCTATTGTGACTTTTCTATATGTGGTATATGTGGCTGAGATCATGTGATTGTGGGGGAGCATTGCAGCCATTTGGTGAGTATGAGATTTTTAATGATGACTGATCACATGTAGAAACTTGGATCTACTGGTAAATGTCACTGTCACCCAGAGCAAGGCAGTACTTGAAGTCTTTGCTGTGACACGTTAAGGGGGGGAGAGGCTGTGACTGAGATTGGATGTGACAGCAAGACAGATCCTGAGTGACAGAATGGAACAGAGTAGAAGGAGGCAGACTGCACCAGGCAAAGGTGTGTCCCCAACAGGAGCTGCCTGGGAGTTCAGATGTCAGGGCAGGTGTCTGTCTCTACTGTCCCCTCCCCAACAGACTTCCCTCCCTACTTTCTGAAAGCAAAGAGGAAAGGAGGGAGCTTTCCCCTCAGAAAGGAGATCTTGATCAGAGTGTAGAATCTACAATACCTAAGGAGTTATGGCTTAAGCACCTTTGATATCACCACCCAAAGCTCAGGAAAAGAACCTGCTGGAACTGTGTGTAAAATGGGTGGGGTCGAAGTTAGAGTGGCTTCCCTTCTCAGCTTTAGTCTTCAGAGTGGCCGATAAAAACAGAATCGAAACCTAAGCATTCCTTCCTCCTCTCTGTCCCCCGGGAGAGGGAAGAGAGAATAAATGCCACATCTCATTAAGCTTTTACGAGCTCAGGCGGGCAGAGTGGGCCCACACCGGAGGCAGGCAGAGGGCTGGGGGAGGCTGCAGGAAGGATTCCCCAGTTCTCTCAGGGAAGATGAGTTCCAGAACTTAAAGACCAGCTCCACAGAAAATGAAATAAGGGTTAACAACAGATGTGGGAGTAACAGCTGCTTTTATTAACATCAGAAGGGCAACAGTACAGGAAGTTGGGTAGATGTGGGGACAGCAGAGACTGTGGCAGAGGCAGGACAGAAGATCTACGGAAATTGCCTGGAAGAGTAGCTGTAAGGCATGAGAATCCTGAGGGTAGAAGAGAAAAGGGAAAGACTCCTCTTGGATCTTATGAAGCTGAAATAACAAGATCTTAAACATGAGTGAGGACTCTTTTGCCCCAACCTAAGGTGACTTTAAATCCAAGGTATAAAACATGGCATGGATATTAGTTTGAATAGGGAAAATGAGAACTCTCTTTGAGCTTAAAAAAAAAAAAAAAAAGAAAGCATTAAAACCCTGATTAAGGCTGCACAATGATCCAGTGTGTAAGGATGGGAGAGAGAATAAATACCCTAGTGACCCACATATTAAACAGACCACAAACAAGAGAACAAGACTTGAGGCTAATGGAAGGTCAACTTGCCCATGCTGCCACGGGGGGCAACAGTGCCACAATGCCACGTGGGCACTAACACACACTGTATCCCCCCAGTCCCTGCCCGGGTTGAAGGGTGTGCAGATCACAGCAGCAGAGCTGCCTAGACTCAGGCAGGGCAGGAACACCCACTGCTGATGCAGTGGGAGGTAGGGATGGGGAGCCTGGCCCTGGCTTTGTGCGAGTGCAAAGAGAAGGAACACAGAGGTGAAATCAAGTCGCTGGGGCAGCGCTTGTGATATTGGGGTGACCGTGGGAGGGCAGTAGCAGACACAAGAATAATGGCCTTCCCAGGCCAAGGTCCATGTTCTACCATCTGGCAGGAAAGCCAGGGGTTTATCATACATGATAAAACCCACACAGCTGGACTCTGGGCAAGGCCCATTTTAGCCAATTAGAAGATACACTGTCTGTGGCCAGGCAAACAAGCTCCTCCCAGCTGGGGAAGAGGTGAGAATCCCTGGGCCTTGACCAGTCCTGAGGTCTGGGTGTCTGCAGGGAAGCGCAGTGGTGAAGAAAGCATCCAGCAAGGTAAGAGGGGCTTGGGTAGCACCCTTTGCTTCTGTCACTTCCGCAAAAACTTCTTGTTGAGGAGGAAGATGAGAAGGTTGACATTGACTTTGGCCTTGTTGAAGAGTTTCATGACAGCCACACCCTCATACTGGAGCTGCAGGAGGTCCTAGGAGGGAAGAGGCAGGGAGGGGAGTTTAAGGGCTTCTGAATGTGGTCCAGTCAGATGGTGTACAAAACACTCACATCATGGGGCCTTCTGCAGTCACCAGTGGCACTGGCCACTGAAGTAGGGCATTGAAATCCCACTTCACAAATGAGGAGACTGAGGCAAGAGAGGTACAGTGACTTCATCAAATGTCAGCTCAAGCAGAACCAGGGATTGAAATTGTTTTCCTTATTTTATTTATTTATTTTTTTGAGACACAGTCTCACTCTGTCTCCCAGGCTAGAGTGCAGTGGCGTGATCTCGGCTCACTGCAATTTCTGCCTCCCAGGTTCAAGTGATTCTCCTGCTTCAGCCTCCTGAGTAGCTGGGATTACAGTCAGGTGCCACCACACCAGGCTAATTTTACCACACCAGGCTAATTTTTGTGTTTAGTAGAGATGGGGTTTCACCATATTGGCCAGGCTGGTCTCGAACTGCTGACCTTGTGGTCCGCCCGCCTCGGCCTTCCAAAGTTCTGGAACTACAGGCGTGAGCCACTGCACCCAGCCAAAATCATTTTTCTTACTCAAAAGGCAAAACAGCAGAGCAAAAAGATTTGGATTTAAAACTACTGCTTGGCCGGGCACAGTGGCTCATGCCTGTAATCCCAGCACTTTAGGAGGCCGAGATGGGCAGATCACAAGGTCAGCAGTTTGAGACCAGCCTGACCAACATGGTGAAACCCCGTCTCTACTAAAAACACACAAAAAGTTAGCCAGGAGTGGTGGTGTGTGCCTGTAACCCCAGCTACTCAGGAGCGGAGGCAGGAGAATCGCTTGAACCTGGGAGGCAGAGGTTGCAGTGAGCCGAGATCGTGCCATTGCACTCCAGCCTGGGAGATGGAGTGAGATTCCGTCTCAAACCAACAAACAAAAAAACCAAAAAAGCAACAACAACAAAACCCCAAAACACCACTGCTTCACTCCTTTCCTGAACACTGGCCTATGACTTAGGCCAGCTTCTTAACCTTTTAGCCTAGAGCTTGTAAAATAGGGATAATACTTCAGAGCTGTGGAGAGGATTAAAGGAGGTAACATGTAAAGTCCTTGACATGTGATAGGGCTTCAAATATTAATCCTGCTTCTGACACCAGCAGCCCACTCCACTCTCCCTGATGCTGGGTCTGTGTCAGGGCATGGGGAAAGGGGGGCTGGGGCTGCAAAGACCCCCACCCTTCTCTTCAGGAACAGACAATACTGATTGGGTGAAAAACTGAGCTGGTGTCATCTGAGGACTAGGGAAGTGAGGCCAGTTGCTCTCTTCAGGCCAGCACCTAAAGCCCAGCAGGTGTCCTGCAGGCTCACGGGACTGTCCCCTCACCTGATAGTGAAGCTGAAATCGCTCCATGTCCACACCCAGGAACTTGGCATTTACTTCAAACTTTCCTGCCTCATCTCCCGGGGTGATGTCAAAGATGACGTTTCTGAAGCTGTCAGGAACAGGATTCAAAACAGGAACCCACTGCCTCTTTCCAGGGCTACAGCCACATTCTTGCACCTACTGCTCCTCATCCTGGGCAGCGGTGTCATCCAGAGCCAGCTTTCCCTCTGTCACTCCCAGAGGGTCCAGCTCGCTGTCTTCTCCTAGTTTTACTTCTGCTCCCCACACCATCTCTTTATCTGCCCCGCCCTACCCAGCTGTTCTCACCTCTGGAAAGCTTTCCCAGTACCCTCGCCTCAGGGCATCTAGAACTGTGCTAGACCATGTCCACAGCCCTTCACTTTCTGTCTGGGCATGCTCTGTCTCCACCATCATTCTAGCAGCTCCTTCAAGACCGGGACCATGCTTCTCCTTCTCTTCCACCCGGTGCCCAGCCCACAGCTCCACCCCCAAGTTAGAGGACAGGAAGGGGCTGACATCCTGCCCTCCAAAGACACATACTGAGAGGCGGGAAGATCTTCAATTTCCACCAAGACACCCTTTTCCAGAAGCTGAGCAGCAGTGTAATGAAGAGAAGGCTGCTTCTTCCCCTTCCCAGAACTCCTGATTAAAAGAAGTCCCCAGAGAATTCATCCAACAAACACTTTACCACCAAAGAAACTTGTTTTTTGTGGCTGGAAAGGAAATGAGACCCCAAGAAAGACTTCTCACTGATGGACGACAGAGGAGGAGGGCTGCACTTGAGCCCAAGACTTTGTAAGTGAGGCTCAAAGACCAGACTTACGAAGGGACCGTGCTGTGCTGGGTGAGATTCCCCTTTCACAGCTGGGAGATAGTGGGGCAAAGGTGACATGGGCAGGGGTGAGAAGTCACACATAACCGTCCAAGTACGAGAAAGCAGCACCTACATGGAGTCGGGGGCCAGGTGGTCCAGGCAGGCCCGGATGTACTGGCTGTAGTAGTCACCCTGCTCCTCATAGAAGGTGGTCTTAGCGCTCAGGCCCTGTAATGTGGCCTGCAGCTTCACCAGCTCCGCCTTCCGCCTGTGCCTGTGTCTGTGCTGGTTGCGGATGTCCTGGGGTTGGGGAACAGAGGGAGGGATGAGTGGTCCTTCCTGGCAGGAGAGACTTAGGGCCTGACACAAGCCCAAGAGTTACACACTGAGGCTCTTCGGAAGAACAGGCTTCAGGGCTGTTTTCCTAGAAGGAAAATCTCAAGGATGGTATTCCAAATCCTTAAGGCATGTCCTCAGGGCCTCTGTCCATTGAGGACTAACTGGTTTCAAGGCCTTTGTTTTTTGGTAAAAGAAAGTTGCAAGGATACTTTTGTAGGTCATAAGCTGAGGATTGGGTTTTCATGCTCATGTGTGAGATATGCTTCTCTCAAACCTTCTGACCTGGGCACATTACCCAGCTAATGTGGAAAAAAAAAAAAAAAGAGTTGCAAGAACACCCTCCTCCCTGAGTAATTTCAAGATCTTTCCTTCAGGCCAGGTGTGGTGATTCACACCTGTAATCCCAGCACTTTGTGAGAGCCTAAGGCAGGCAGATTACTTGAGGTCAGGAGTTTGAGAACAGCCTGGCCAACATGGTGAAACCCTGTCTCTACTAAAAATACAAAAATTTGGCCAGGTGCAGTGGCTCATACCTGTAATCCCAGCATTTTGGGAGGTCAAGGTGGGCGGACCCTGAGGTCAGGAGTTTGAAACCAGCCAGGTCAACATGGTGAAACCATGTCTCTTACTAAAAATACAAAAATTAGCCAGGTGTGGCAGCGCGCACCTGTAATCCCAGCTACTTGGGAGGCTGAGGCAGGAGAATCGCTTAAACCCAGGAGGTGAAGGTTGCAGTGAGCCAAGATCACACCACTGCTCTCCAGCCTGGATGACAGAGTGAGACTTTGTCTCAAAAAAAAAAAAAAAAAAAAGATGTTTCCTTCAAAACGGACCCTCAGCCTTCCTCTAGCTGGTGACAATTTTGGGTGGGCACTCATCAGGAGGGGCCCACCAACATTTATGGATTAACATGTACATGCACATGCACACACACACATACACAAAGGCACACGGAGCCCAGGCCCAGGTTGTTACCTTGGCCAGCTCGTCCACTAGCCCCTGGTAGCCATTTCTGGCGCTGACCAACCCCAGGGCTTCAAGTTGGCGCAGGTTCCGCAGGACACGCCGCTGCTTCTCTGCCAGTGGCAGGAGGGAGTGAGCTGTCAGTGAGCGGTGTCGTCGCAGTGGCTCCGGTGTCTGGGCTGCACAGGCCTGGCGTCGGCTCATCAGCTGCTTGTGAGCTGCTTCCTGGGGACACAGGGATGCTGGAGGGGTCTACCAGGCCCTACCAGTCTGCTCCCACACCAGGGAAGACTCCATGGGCACCAGCAACAAAGGGAGGCCTGAGATTTTTCTGGGTATCATTAAGAAAGTGCCCCAGAGCCCAGCCTCTGCAGGGTATGGCTGGGGCAGGGCATAGCTTATGAAGAATATCAAGGTATAACATCGTAACACATGGTGTCACACATGGGAGGGCCTCATAGATCACCTCATAGATCACCACAGGGGAAGAGTGGCTCAAAGAAGACCCAAACCCAGGTCACGGCATAAAGGATTCCGGACAGACACTAGCTGTGACTTCCCAACAATGGATCTTTCTGATGGCCCAGGATGTTTGGGGGCATTTCCCTGTCTGTTTCGTTTTGGGACATACCTCTACTGGCCATCCCCACCTTTTCTCTGGGAAGACCCTGGTTCAGTCTTTGCTCCATCAGGCCCAACATGCCCCTGGCCCCCCACCTGCCTACTACCTTCTCCTGCCTCCAGGCTTTCTAGCAGACCACTCTTCTGAGTACAGGCCTTCCAGGGGTGCCTTCCCAGACCGCCTCTCGGCGCCCCCCATAGCCCTAGTGTTGGTGCTTGTTTCAGTGTGTGCAGTGGGGAGAGGGGTGGGGCCCCATGACTCTGTAGCCTGAGGCTTCCCAAGGCTAAAGCTGTGTCCCTCACCCTGTAGGCCTCCAGAGTTTTCATTACTGGTGAGCACAGGTGGCTGCTTCTGGCCGACTGTGGGTGAGGTTCAGAGGAGGGAAGCAGCAGCGGTGCAGTTGGGGTGAGGCGGGGATGAATGAGATAGAACCTGTGGGCTGGCGCAGCTACCCACCTGCTCTCTGGAAGCCGAGAGGGACAGGATCTCCTTGAGGGTGTCCCCGGGATGGAACTGTATGATATCGGCCAACAGCTGCTTGGTGCTGCACAAGGAGGCAGTGACAGAGGAGAGGTAAGGGGCAGGGGAAGGGCCTGGACATGGGACTGGCCAGAGGTCTAAGAGTAAGTGGACCATGCTCTATAGCATGGCTGCTAGGAGGTAAGGAGAGAGAGTGAGGGATAGGGGATGTCGTAGACTAGGATACCTTCCCCACAAACTATCTTCCTTTGAGTCCTTCAGCTGAGCACACATGTCCTTCCAGCCCAGCCATCCCTTCTCCTTAGCTCTCAATGCATCTGACACCCACTGCCCTCTTGGTGGTGCTGTGTTCAGCCCTAGCCCGACCCTGCTCTCAGCCCTTTGATGGGCAGGACAAAGACGATACTCAGCTCACTTGTTTTTTTGTTTTTTGTTTTTTTGAGATGGAGTTTCACTCCTGTCACCAGGTTGGAGTGCAATGGCATGATCTCAGCTCACTGCAACCTCCACCTCCAAGGTTCAAGTGATTCTCCTGCCTCAGTCTCCCAAGTGGCTGGGATTACAGGTGCTTGTCACCACGCCTGGTTAATTTTTTAATTTTTAGTAGAGACAGGGTTTCACCATGTTGGCCAGGCTGGTCTCGAACTCCTGACCTCAGGTGATCCACCTGCCTCGGCCTCCCAAAGTGCTGGGATTACAGATGTGAGCCACTGCGCCTGGTCAGCTCACTTGTTTATTGAGTGCATGAGTGGGTGGAAGGGGGGTTGCCTTGTTGGCAGGGAGTTTGAGCTGGCACTTTGGCTCCACTTCCGCCCAGATGACCAGCCCACCCCTACTGGGGATCCTCCCTCACTTTTGTAGAACTGGGGAAGAAAAGCCCCATGCCCATCTCCTGACCATCACACTCAACAAGAGTGTGGAATTAGGCTGGGCGTGGTAGCTCACACCTGTAATTCCAGCACTTTGGGAGCCCAAGGCAGGCAGATCACTTGAGGTCAGGAGTTCAAAACCAGGCCAGCCAACATGGTGAAACCCCATCTCTACTAAAAATACAAAAATTGGCCGGGGTTGGTGGCAAGCACCTGTAGTCCCAGCTACTTGGGAGGCTGAGGCAGGAGAATCGCTTGAACCCAGAAGGTGGAGGTTGCAGTGAGCTGAGTTTACGTCACTGCACTCCAGCCTGGGTGACAGAGTGAGACTCTGTATCCAAAAAAAAAAAAAGCAGAATTAGAACATGAGCTCTACAACCCACTGGCTATGGAACTTTGGATAAATCACATAACTACTGAGTCTTTCCTCAACTATGAAGAGGAGAAGCCACCATCTACCTCATAGCTTGTCTCTAAGAATAAACGATAACATATAAAAAAGCATTTGGGCCAGGCGCTGTGGGTCAAGCCTGTAATCCTAGCACTTTGGGAGGCTGAGGCAGGTGGATGGCTTTGAGACCAGGAGTTTGAGGCCAGGTTGGGCAACATGGCGAAATTCTGTCTCTACTTGAAAAAAGAAAAAAGCCATTTGGTAAACAGCACAATATGCAAACATCTGCTGTTGCCAATATCTTCATCATTCCTTTACTTTCAGTACAACACAGAGCAAAAAGCTGAGGATATCAGACAGAAAACAGCCAAGGCTGCAGCAAGGGGAATAAAGGTAGGCGTCAGGGAGAACTTCCTGAAGGATAAGGGAGCCCAGGAAGAAAGTGAAATGGGCGCCTCAAAGTAAGGCCATTTTACTGGCCTCAGGGCTGGGGAGCTTAGGTAGGCAGGGGCAGAGGCTGGTGTCACCCACCTCAGAAGCAGGCTACGGGTGTTGGAGTCATCAGTGTCTGCCTCCAGTCCTTCAAACTTGTTGGTCAGTGTCAGGGACACTTCTAGCTTGCTCAGGTCCGTGTGCCCATCTGCAGCAATGCTCTCCCCTGAGGTGTGGTGAGGAATGAGAGGGAGACAGGCATACACACGCACGCACGCACGCACACACACACGCACCGATCGGGTCATGTTAAATCGGCTGCTCTACATGCCCCTCTTCCAAGAAGTTTTCCCACACTGACCTGCAGAACCACCCTGTGTCCCCAACCCTTAGCACCGATGGAAGGGCTGTTACCCACAGAGCATAGCCTCGTGTTACTGGGGCTGTGCCACCCCCACACCCTCAGCCCTGGGTGCCCTGAGGGTAGAGGAGCCATGCCTCCCCCAGCCTGCAGCTCCTGGCTCTCTCTAATCACCATCTTCATTCTATCCTTCCTCCCAGTAAGTTGGCTTCCTCCTATTCCGTGGCCCAGAAACGCCTCCTTCTCAGAGAAACCTAATGAGACCCTTATCCCCGTGCCTCTTTCACATCATTTAATTGGCCATTTACCTGATGATCACGGGTCCCTCTACCGTCTGTCTACCTTCTCCACTTCAATCTGTGTCCCTGTGCCCATGTCAGGACTAGAGGGAGAGTATGGAACTAGCCGCCTGGCACAAGACCTAGACTGCATGGGCGCGCTCACATGGCCTGTCTGCCTGCCTGTCCCTCCCTCCCTGCAGGCCCCTTAGCTGGCCCCGGCTGCCAAGGAGGGCACACACCAATAAGGTCAGGGATGGTGGGCAGCTCCCCAAGGTCCTCCAAGAGCTCATGCAGGGGGTCTTGGTGATCAGAGGCAATGCAGTCCTGGTGCTCCAGTAACAGCTGCAGGACAGAGGAAGAAAAGGAAATGCAGGGTCTGAGCCAGGTCTTCTCCCTGGGGCCAGCCCACTACCCCATCACAGGCTACCAAACCCCTGCCCACCCAGTCAACACTCTCCAGATCTCAGCTCCTCACCCTGTGCGTGTTGACCAGCTCCCCCACGGTAATGTACACCACAGGTTTGGCCACAGCCACCATGTCTGAGTACTCGTCCACTGCAAAACGCTCCTCTGGCTCTGGCACCTGGCAGGCTCTATGGATGAACTTCCTATCCAAAGGGAGGGTGTGTGAGAGAGCGGGGAGGGCCAGCACCCCACACATCTTCTGTCTCCATCCTTTCCCCAGCCTTCTCCAGCGATTGCTCAGGCCAATTTGGACTCTCCAGTCTCAGCTTCTGCCCTCTGTCCTGTCCTACCTCCGTCCCAGTGACCCCTCAAGCCAATCTCTCTTAATAGTCTCCTTTTCTCTCCACTGAGGAGTCCTTCCAACAACCTATCCTCCACCCCACTCATTACGCTCTTCCCTTCTATTTATGCCTCTTGTCCTCATGGATTCTGGAGGGGAGAAGCGGGATGTCAAAGATGAGAAGAGGGAAGAAAGGGGACAGAGAGGAAAGGGACCCAAGACCTGAACTTGAGGTGTGTTTCCTCCAGATAGTCATTCAGGACCCGCAGGTGCTGGCTCTGCCCAGAGAAGGCCTTGCCAGCCGCAGCGTGCTGTAGGAGCTGAGCCACAGCTCCCAGGGCATGGCGCTGGGGGGCAGCCAGGGTGCCACCAGCTGCCATGGCCACAATGTCGAAGGCGTCAGGAGCCACCACAGCTGGGTTCAGGAAGCGGTAGTACAGGAGGTTCCCGACCACCTGAGGGCAGAGAAGACTCTCCCAGAAGTGTCCAGGGGCCACCTTGACTGGTGCAGCCCCACATTCCCAGCTTGCTTGGCTGGAAGGGATACCTGGGCCAACCCCCTCACTTCAAAGAAAACAGGCCCAGAGCAGGCAGGCAACTTTCTCAAGGCCACACAGCAAACCTGAGCAAGAGCTGGGACTTGAACCTAGATCTCCTGACAAGAAGCCAGTGTTGCCCACTCTGTTCGCTCATGCCCCAGCGTGAGCCAGGCTCCATTTACAAGGGGCAGCATATTTCCCTCCTTGGATTTTTATGGCATAGGATTTTTTGTGTTTTTGTTTCGGTCTGAGGATCGCAGGTACCAGCAAAGCAAAGGAGGGATTGGAAGGTGGGGGTGGGAAGATAACACTTGCCTTATAGACCTCGCTGTCTGTGGCGTCAGGGAATTTCTCTGCCAGAGTTGCCTTCAGGACTTTGGCCACATATCGCATCCCGTACCTGGGGACAAAGAAACAGGTGCACTGTGCCTGTGCCTCTGGCCATCTCTCTCTGCCAGATATAAGAGCTTGAGTGCATGGCTGTCTCTCCTCCCCCAGGCTCAGCCACTCCAGAGTGGAGCTCAAGCACTGTCCCTCCACTATACATAGCCACCTCCCTGCTGCCTTCCTCTGAACATCTCTGGGCCTTGTCTATCCCTCCTGCCTTGTGTCAGTAGTCAGGACCAGGGGCCTATTATCTACTAAATGTCTCACACAGCCTCCAACCTGGCTTGAGAACCTCTTCTTTGAGACTCTCTGGTCTCCCCTACAGAGCACTCCAGATCACCACAGTCATCCCCCATCCCCCAGAGGCACTGTTAACCTAAAGCTTGGGTATTTGACACTCACAGCCAAAACCCTGTCCTAGGACAGCCTAGGTGGCTCCGAGGTAGTCAACCTTGTCAGCTGTCACAGAGCACCTGTGAGTGGCCTAGTCTGGGCTAGAGGCAGGGTCCCAAGGAGATCAAGTAGCCAGGAGGAGAAGCTCCAGTTTGGACTCCACCACCAACCAGAGATATTATCTTAGGCTATTTCCTTCCCCTTTGTAAGTCTGTCCCCTGGTCTAGAAAATGGGAATGATCATTCTTGCCCTCTCTTCTCACAGGGTTTTTTGAGGATCAAGTGAAATTATGTCTGCGAGAGTAATGCATAATGGTAGAGTACTATTCAAATGTGCTAGACTTCATTATCATTATTATTCTTATTATGGATGTGCCACCTACAAATGTAATTAAATTCGTTTAAAAGCAATTTCCCCTCCTAGGGTACCAGAGACAGAAGTTTACAGCTCATTGTGTACTTTCCTTTCTTAAGCCTAGAACAATCTTTTCTTACTCCTAATTGTAAACTCTTAATCCAGTTCTCCAGGTTTGGGGAGCAGGGTTATGAACTCTATGGGTTCCCCCTTTCAGCATCCTCATCTTGCCCTGGGCACTCCAGCCTGGGCAACAGAGTGAGACCCTGTCTCAAAAATAATAAAAAATAAAGAAAAACAAACAAAAGAATGAAATCCTGCCATTTTCGACAACATAGATGAACCTAGAGGTTCGTGTTAAGTGACATAAGCCAAACACGGAAGGACGAATACTGCATGATCTCACTCATATGTGGAATCTAAAAAAGGTGATTTCACAGGAGTAGAGAGTAGAATGGTGGTTACCAGAGCCTGGGGAAGGCAGGAGAGGGGGAGAGAAGATGGGGAGAGGTTGGTCAATGGGTACAAAGTTATAGTCAGGCGGGAAGAATAAATTCTGGTGCTCTATTGCACAGGAGGTGACTATAGTTGATAATAATGTATTGTATATCTCAAAATAGCTAGAAGAGAGGATTTTGAATGTTCTCACCACAAATAAATGTTTGAAGTAATAGATATGCTAATTACCTTGATTTCATCATTCATTGCACAATGTATATATGTATCAAAACATCACACTGTACCCTCTGAACATGTACAATTATTATGTGTCAAAAAATAAATGTAGAAAACCAAATGTATTGACTAAATTTAAAGAAAAGAGAGAACTATAAAGTACTTTATGGGCTTAAAATATTTATTTTTGATATTAGGAACTGAAGAGTCCCATTTTCTCCTCATTTGCTCTTAGATAATAAAGTGTCCCTGAGATCATTTTAGGGTCCCTGCTCTGGTTCCACTGACATCTTACCAGGCCACATGCAGACCTACATGCCATCTTTCAGCTCAGCTGTCTAGAAGGAGCTTGGAGCATTCCCCACATCTCTCCAGGAACCCCTCTGAGTACCCCTGGCTCTATCTCCCTCCCTGCCTTCCTCCCTGCAGGACTATCACCCTGCTCTGCTCCCCATGGTGGCCTGGCCCTCTCAAAATCCCATGTGTAGGCTGGGGTGGGACTGTTGCACATACGGAATTTGGTCCACAGATGAAGTAATGGCTACAAGGAACTTATCAGTCATGGCGAGGAGGTTGCGTAGGGCGATATCCAGTTGTCTCTGGACCTCGGGGTGGCTCAAGGCCTGCTCCGGGGTGACATCATACGGGAGATGGCTATGAGCAGAGAGAGACAAGGTATAAACAGGAGCACCCTCCAATGGCCTCCTTCCCCAAGGCCCTATTCCTTAACCTCTTGTCTAACAACAAGATCTTATACAGATGTGCTAAGGACAGCTCAGCATGCTAAAGGAGAAAGGGCCAGAATGAGAGTAAGGACTGGAGAAATGCAATCGGGAGGTGAAGAAGAGTTGGAGTATCTACAGGGAAGCTGGAAGAATGTAGGAAGAAACAGAGAACCTGGAATCTATGGACACTTCTAAGGGGAACAGATGACAAGCAGGCGGCTGCGCTGCAAATAGTCTTTGGGAGTTTGGAATAATGGAGAGGCTGGGCCAGAGCCTTATAGTTTCCTCACTTAAAGCCTCCTGTGCCATCCAGAACAGCCACCAGGATTGCCTGCTCGCCTCCATGGCTATGTTTCCCTAGCACCTAGAGACCTGAGCAATGACCCCAGGCGATAAGGGCAACCTATTTCTCCCACTATCTCGTTTGCCTATTCATCTATAAATAGAAATATTCATCTATACCCCTATAAATAGGAGTCCATGTCCTAACTCCCAGCAATTTTTTTTTGGTAGGGGGGACAGAGTCTCACTCTATTGCCCAGAGCTGGAGTGCAGTGGCACGATCTTAGCTCACCGCAACCTCTGCCTCCCAGGTTCAAGTGATTCTCTTGCCTCAGCCTCCCGAGTAGCTGGGACTACAGGAGTACGCCACAACACAAGGTTAATTTTTGTATTTTTAGTAGAGATGGGGTTTCACCATGTTGGCCAGGCTAGTCTCAAACTCCTGACCTTAGGTGATCCGCCCACCTTGAGCCCCCAAAGTGCTGGGATTACAGGCGTGAGCCACTGGGCCCAGCCCTACTGCCAGCAAATTTGACACATCATTTGCAAGCACTGACATAGCAATTAAGCACATTTGCATATTCATCTGTACTCATTTTAGTTAAGCCCACCAGGTCTGGAGTCATTTACATTAGTTTCATGTTAATTATCAGAGGGGGTCTAAAAGACTACCTTATTCATGCCTAAAAAGCTGGTATCATATTTGCATAAATCAGCACGCCCATTTATATGCCACCTTCAAAGTACCCCCAAGCTTCCCCAGTAGGGTCGAGACACAGCTGATCAAAAAGAGCTCTCCCTCTGCCCATGTGCTCACCTGCGCTGCCCTGTCTGGGCCTCAGTCTGGTTGATCCAGTTCTTATAGAGGTGGACAGGGTCTGTGTGGACGCTGAGCACTTTGTCCTCTAGCACATCCTGGATAACCTTGCCCAGAATCTCCTGCAGGGCACTCTGTCCCCGCCCATTGCGGTAGAATCTCACCACCAGCCTCACCACTGTTGGGTTGCCTGTCACCACGTCCTGGGGCTGCTCCACCTTTGACCTGTGGTTTAAGAGGTCATTGAAGCTAGTCTTCTGCCTCTGTGTAGGACAAACCGTTACTTTTCCTTTTTGAGATTTTGGCTCTCAAAGCCTGCCCTGGTGTCCCTGCTCTTAAGGAATGTCTTGATATCTCTCTCATCCTTTGTGTTAGCATGTCAGCCCATATCCTCCCACTGTGCTGTCCCAGATGTTTTACAGTTTCTCCACAGGAGGCAGACAAGAGAGGTCTTCTGATTCCATTTCTACCCTTAAGCCTCAACAAGCTGTCACCTTGTGAAGAAGCCAACAGGGGCATCTCTTAACCCATTCTCTCCCCATTCCTTTGTGTCTGGAGAGCCTACTTGACTTCCTCCTGGAGTGCTGTCTTGAACAGCTGGAGCAGGAGATAGGCCTCTCGGCGGCTGGAGGCATAGTTGTACAGGCTGAAAATCACTGCCTCCATGAACTTGGTGGTTTTGTTCTGTGGCATCTGAAAGATCAGCTTGGCCAGGTAGATGGGCTGAGTCTGCAAGCAAGAGGGGAGACAGGAATGGCTGACCATGTACTTCAAGGACCAGTGATAGGATAAAGAAAGGTTTTCCCTCGATGGAAATCTGGAATGGAGAAAGCACTACCACACTTTCTCCAGGTGCTAGTGACATTCCAGACAAACAGGGGAAGAGGTAGTCTCTTTTCCTGGGGATAAGGAATTAAGATTATGGGAAAGGACACCTTGCATGGTGTCAAAGGCACAGACAAGAAGGCCTTGAAGTCTCAGACCCTCAGGAGATGGGAGAGACTTCTCCTTGGAAAGTCCTCTGCTAACCTGGAGCAGGTAGAAGAGGTGTTGGTATGCTTCTAGTTTCTGCCGTTTCTCTTTGCTCAGTGACTTTAATCCCTTCTGCTTGTCCAGAACCATCATATCCGACAGCTGTTCCTTATTCCTCTTGGTCAGCTTCTTGCAGTGGGAGACCACTTCCTGCAGGGGTGGAGGAATGGGTGATACAACCAGCCTAGGCCATCCCAGGGCACAGAACGTATGGTCCAGAATCAGTGCCTTGAAGAGCCAGGGCTTTCTGCTGTTCAAGGAACAGGCATAAGCTGGGGGAGATAAGCAGTTCTAGGGTGAGGAAGGGCCCCTCCTAGTGCCCTGAGACCCCATCTGGTTCCTCTCCTGTCATGGGAGTGAGTCTCCAAAGAGAATTGGGTTGCCAGGCTGAGGAATTGTGTCTATTTGGCTTTTGCTATCACTTCTTATTAGACTGCTACACACATTTGAGGTGGAGCTATCACTATGTCACTATTACCCTGTCACTGCATATTTGTATGGTAATTTATGATTTAAAGAGCTTTCTTATCTATCTCTATATTTGGCCTGGAGAGGCGGACATTCTCATTATTCCCAGTTTGCTAATGAGAAAACAGACTTAGAAGTGAAATGAGCACCCACAGCCCCATCCCTAGGAATCAGCAGAGCCGGGCATTCTGATTTTAGGTCTCATGCTCTTTCTACTCTGTCATGGGTCCCCCGAAATGATTTATTAGAATAGCAGAGGGCCACTGGAACAAGGAACTGAGTCAGGTGATAAAATCCACACCATTTTGAAAAAATTGATTAGCAAACAGAGAATGGTCAGCATCACATCTCCAGAGGTAGACAGATCTGGGGAAGGGGAGGACTGGTGGGCACCACACCTGCAGAGTGATCCGGTTCTTCACCAGCAGGCCAATCTTGATGTCCATGATGTTGAGGTCCTGCTCCAGCTGCTGATTGGATCGGATCTTCCTAACTACCTCTTCCTGGAGCTTCAGCAGCTCTGCCTCAGCCAAGAAGTCCTGCTGGCTTTGATTCAAGAGATGGGCAAATCTGCGGACCACACTGAGAGGAGGGTGGGGTGCATGCACTGGGAGGAAGGGAGGAGGCATCAGGATTAGGCATGTCTCATCAGAGGCCTCCTTGCCAGTCCCTGCCCCAGAGTTAGCCCACCCCAGTCCCCGTTCTGCTTGGAATCAGCAGGTCCCCAACCCCAGTCGTCTTCTAACTGGTTCTGCTTGCACTTGGAGGGCAGTGGGTAGCCTCTTAGCCAGGCCTGTCCCTGAGCCCCCTGTCTTATAACTGGAGATGACATAATAGCTGCTCTTCCCCTACTTCTGATTCACCCCAGCCTGGGCCTATCCCAGGGACCTCTGACACCAAAGCCAGAGCCACAGCTCCCTCTGATTATCCTCCCAGACCTCCCTTGTCTACCGCAATTTACCACTTACTTCTGCTGGGCCAACCTGCTCCTCCTCCTACCTGCCAGCCACCACTCAGCCCTGCTTGCCCTCACAGTGCTCCTCTGTCAGGAGTGTCTGTACACACCAGGAAGGACAGGTAGATGGGATGGACAGTGGGCTTTATAATATAGGAGAGGTCAGAGCTAGTTGGAGATTCTCCTTGAATCACCTTTGGAATTAGTATTTGAGCAAAAAAGAAAGAAGCCTCTGAGCTAATTTATTGGAAATAACAACAAAACAACTAATACATAGAATGTTTACTATGAGACAGAAGCTGTTCTAAGTGCTTTACACACTTAAGACCACCTGTGAGGTCAGTACACTATAACTATCCTCTCTTACCAATGATTAACTCTGAGACTCAGAGAAGGTAAGCAACTTGCCCCATGTTACACAGTTAATAATAAATGAAGGAGTCAGATTTGGAAGATGAATAAAACTAGTCCCTGTCCCTAAAGGCAGTCTAATAGGGAAACTAGACAAATAAACCACAATTCACTGCAATGTGGTTAGCGCTTTGAGAAGAGCAAACATGGGGATCTTTGGGAAAACAAAAGTGGGTTGCCCAACCCCACTGGGGAGTGAAGAAACACTGCAAGGAGGAGGTGAGACATCTCTGATGTCGGTGAAAAGGAGGTGGAGAGGGTGAATGTGGGGAGTGCCGAAAGTCCACTGTATCTGGAACACAGTGCAGAAGGTGTAGGTGGTGAGGGGCAGGTCAGTAAGGTTAGAGGTGCAGGGAAAGGCTGGATCACAGAGTCCCAAAGCTGTGGTTAGGAGATTGGACCTTACCCTCAAGGCAACAGGGCATCATGACAACTCTTAAGGAGGTGAGTGACATGATCACATGTACAGGTTTAATGGATTAATCTGGCTACAATAGGGGAACAAATTTTTTTTTTTTTTTGACAGAGTCTTTCTCTGTTGCCCAGGTTGGAATTCAGTGGCATGATCTCAGTTCCTTGCAACCTCTGCTTCCCGGGCTCAAGAGATTCTCCTGCCTTCGCCTCCCAAGTAGCTGGGATTACAGGCGTCTGTCACCACATCTGGCTAATTTTTGTATTTTTAGTAGGGACAGGGTTTCACCATGTTGGCCACACTGGTCTTAAACTCCTGACCTCAGGTGATCCTCCTGCCTCAGCCTCCCAAAGTGCTGGGATTACAGGTGTGAGCCACCACCATGCCTGGCCTGGGGACAAATCTTTGAGGAGTGAAGAAAGGTAGAATCCAAGACAATTCATGGCATCTTGGATTCGATGAAATACAGCATATTAACTCCTCAAAACAACCCTACAAGACAAATATTAGAATTATGTCCAGTTTATAAAGGAGAAAAGTGGGCAAGAAGGAAGTTAATTGGCCAGGTGTGGTGGCTCACGACTGTAATCCCAGAACTTTGGGCAGCCAAGGCGAGTGGATCACTTGAGCCCAGGAATTTGAGACCAGTCTGGGCAAAATGGGGAGACCCCCATCTCTACAAAAAATCAAAAGTTAGCCAGTTGTGGTAGTGTATGCCTCCAGTCCCAGCTACTCAGGAGGCTGAGGTGGGAGGATAGTTTGAGCCTGGAAGGTTGAGGCTGCAGTGAGCCGTGATTGTGTCACTGCACTCCAGCCAGGGTGACAGAGTGAGACTCTGTCCCAAATAAATAAATAATCAATTAAAAAAAAAAAAGAAGTTAAGTAACTTGCTGAGGGCCACGCAGCTAGTAAATGGTAGAGCTCTGAATAAAGTTTGGGGGCCAGTGAAGTCAGGAGACAGCACTAGGGAAAAACAAATTCTTCCAGAAAAACCATAAACTGAAGAGAAGAAAAAGAAGACAAAAAATGGCCAGGACAATGGTATTAGTGTAGCCACAGAGACAAAATAGAATAGGCTAGGTTGGGGAGAGGGAAGGAGAGAAAGAAGCTTGTTGACAGGAAGCAGACGGCCTGAGTGTGCATGACCAGAGAAGGGACAGGCAAAGTCCCTGTGGGCAGTTCAGGGGCGAAGAAGGACTGAGGAGGTGAAGGAGAGGATTCCTGAACAGGACATTTCACCAGAAGCCCAAGAGTGCAGCCTTAAGGCCAGGAAGGAAAGGGGTCTACTGCTTCAGGAACTCAGGGGCTAGAGGTGAATGTGGAAATGGACTACTTGTCAATTTCACAAAAAGGAAGGGGATGCCATTTGCTGGGCTTCTGAACTTGTAGA
This sequence comes from Macaca thibetana thibetana, assembly GCF_024542745.1. NCBI lineage: Eukaryota > Metazoa > Chordata > Mammalia > Primates > Cercopithecidae > Macaca > Macaca thibetana. The sequence continues at coordinate 129,121,069 of NC_065578.1, forward strand.
ACAAGGGCCAGGAAGGACCTCTTTAAAGCTTTAAATGAGCACTCAACTAATGGGGAATATGGAGCAGGAAGATGAAGCACCCTTGGGTGCTTCTCACATTCCCCACACCACAGAATGGACTCTGTGTGCCTCACCAGGCCTTGTTTGTGCTGGGCCACAGAGGTCTGGAGGGGAGAAGTTGGAACCCGAAGGAAAGAAGCAAGATCCTTTTCTTTTTGCTTTGGTGGTAGCAATAGGTAGATAATCTAAGCCTGGTACAAAAAGAGCCTGGTTAGAACTTTCACTGTGACAAGGCTATCTGTGATTGGGATGAGCAGGTGGGCTTTTGTTACAACCTCTGCTCCACGTTCCTGCACAGACGACTTATGACTACCTTCCCCTTACCTGCTGTGCAGTCCCAGAAGGATGTCTAGACCTGCCTGGCTCTGTGGGGTGCTCTCCCTCCCATCAGCTGGGGAGGGTGGATCAGGCAGCTCACCTAATATCCTGTAGTCATCCTGGGCTTTCCTGGCTCGGAAAAATGCCTGGATCTTTACAATGGACTTAACCTGCCACGAACACAGATGGGAAAAGGGTTGCTGGCTGTCCTTGCTCTAGTCTCATGGGTAAAGGTTGGGTATGTGGGCAGGGGGAGCAAGGTGACACTCACGTTCTTCTGGAAGTAGTGCAGACGCCTCAGGTATTGCCTCCGAGTTGCCCACATCCGGGCCCAGGCCTGGATCTGGGAGAAGAAACACACTGCCTCAGCTCCAGCTTGAGGCCCACCCTCAGTCCCAGGCCAATTCAGCCAAATCCAGAGATCACAAGGAGGTGACAATACTGCAAGATTGTTCTCAGAGGGTCTTCCGAGAGAAAGAAGCCTGCCAAAACCACTGTAGCTACCTTGATTATGGCATCCAGGTTTGCCTTAAAATACTGCAACCGCTCCAGGTAAATCTTCCGCTGCCTATAACCCCGCCAATGAGCCTGCAAATCAGGAGAGAAAGGGCAGTAACTCAAGTAGGTCTCCTTTGGTCAGGGAGGCTTTTAAGAAAATCCTTGTCCTGGGCTCTCCAGGGAACGGAAGTGGGCAGTTAAATAGAGGGGGAAGGGGAAAGTGGCCCTGTTCTCAAAGAACTTCCAACTTCATGGGGAAGACCAAATGGCTGCACATAGCCAACAATGCCCTCTGCCATACTCCCTGGTCCCAGAACAAACACCCACATACCCACACCCACACACCTCTAACCAATACCTCTTCACAGAAACTCAACTATAAGATACAGTCCTAAAAGATAATAAGGCATACACCTACTCACCAACTTCACCAAAGTATGTACCATATCAGCCTAAAATACACTCATACACCCATATGCAGACCACCCACACCCTATCACACACTCCACCCTCCCTCATGTGCACAGAAAGTGGGCAGAGAGCAGTCTGGAAATGAATGTGGTTGTGTGGATGCGAAGTGCGTACAGGCACAAAGCCGTGTGCTCACCATCTCTGCCAGGGGCCACCTGGGCAGCAGGTCACTAATGCTCTCATAACTCACATTCTCTTTACAACACAATCCAGCTCCTGACCCTAGCTTTCAGCAAATCGTCCCACCAAGGTCCCCAGTAATTCAGCTGTCAGGCCAATGGCCTCTCCCCTAGCTGATCTGCTGCAAAGGGTCCAACTGACATCTGCACAAATCATGCCTCCTTTGGTCTCTAAAATCTCAAGGCCCTCTTCCATTCCAGTCTCCTTCCTAGGAGCCTTTTCCCTTTCACTCCAAGCTTGTGTGGGATTAATTTTCCTAAAGTACCTCTTAGACTGTCCCAGCCTATTTCTAGAAGTTTTCAACCATCTGACCCCACACTGCCTATTTGACTTTCCACTGGTCCCCACCTTCTTAAGGATCCTAGATGCATCAGACTTTTCACTTTCTTCTAAACATGCCTTATGGTTTTCTGTCCCCAAACCTTTTATACCCACCCTTGTTCCCAGCCCTATCTCTACCCACTGAAATCCTTCCCATCTTTTTTTTTTTTTTTTTTTCCTTTGAGACAGGGTCTCAAAGGCTGGAGTGCAGTGGTGCCGTCATGGCTCACTACAGCCTCCACCTCCTAGGCTCAAGTGATCCTCCCGCCTCAGCCTCCTAAGTAGCTGGAATCACAGGCATGTGTCACCATGCCTGATTAATTTTTTATGTTTTGTAGAGATGGGGTCTTACTATATTGCTCAGGTCAGTCTTGAACTCCTCGACTCAAGTGATCCTCCCACCTCGGCCTCCCAAAGTGCTGAGGTTACAGGCATGAACCACCATGCTTGGCCCTTCCTGTCTTTTAGTCCCCATGTTCACTGCAACCTCCACCTCCCAGGTTCAAGGGATTCTCCTGCCTCAGCCTCCCAAATAGCTGGGATTACAGGCGCCTGCCACCATGATCAGCTAGTTATTTTTTTAATTTTTAGTAGAGACGGGGTTTCACTATGTTGGCCAGGCTGGTCTTGAACACCTGACCTTGTGATCCACCTGCCTCAGCCTCCCAAAGTGCTGGGATTAACAGGCGTGAGCCACCGTGCCCAGCAAGGGAGCAACCCCTTTCATTCAGTTGCCCCCAGCCCTTCCTAAAGCCAGTTCTGCCAGCTTTCCCTCGAGGCTTACATGGCCCCTCTGTTGGGAAAGGATGTAAAAGAGGATAGCTTGGTCCATGATGCCAGCTGTCCATGTTGGAGCCTAGATGTCAGGAAGCCCCATTTCCATGCCTGCCCTCAGGACTCTTTCTTTTCCTCCTCCAGGTACTGCCTGGAAAGTTGCTGTGGGTGGTCTGAAGTTGCTGTGGGTGTGAAAGAGAGTGGTCTGCTCTCTGCTCTTTCCCACTACACAACCTCCACCAGGCTCCTTAAGGCCTCTGAATTGGTCAGAATTCAGGACCCTGGCTGGGGTTCTGGCCAGGGTGGGTCAGAGCTTTTAGGAGATAAAGTCTCAGCACACCTAGGCAGCCTCATTTTGGATTTTCCTTTCCCCTGGCAAGAGGCTCAAGGCTCTGGGCTACCTCTCTCTTTCTCTGTCTCCCAGAACCCAGGCCACAGCCCACACAGCTCTGGTACTAGTGACAAATGTTCCCTCTGACTCCATCTTCTTTCTCACTGTCGGTGTGGTTTTTCATCGCCTTAGTGTGAAATTCCAGACTGGGCTTAGGATGGAGAAATCCCTATGATTCAGACCACTAAATACAGCTCACTAAAGTTCTGTATTGAGTTCTGGGACCAATGCCCTGAAAACAAAATCTCATAATGGCTCCCATCAATGGAGCACTTACCACACTAAGTGCTACATGTAATTTTCCTATTGAATCTTCCCAATCAACATATGAGGTAAGCACCATCATTATGAATGAGAAGACTGAGTGCTAGAGAGGGCATAAGTAAGGTGCCCAATGTCATATGACCCAGAAGTGGTAGGACCAGGAGGCAAACTCCACCTTCTGACCCCAAAGCCTAAGCTCTCAATTACCCCCCAACACCATCAGTCATAATCAAGGGCCATTTGCCAGTCCCGGTCTGCACATCTGTCTCCCTTGGAGTCCTCTGGTGTTGTCTTTGTGTCCCTCCTATCACAATGTCTAACATCAAGTGTACTCCAATTTCTGTGAGGGGAGAGATGTGATTACTCACCCTTAGGCCTCGCACCCATCTCCCACCCTTGCCTAGTGCCAAGTGGCATGCTCTTGGCATTCAAAAAGTTTATGAAAGCATCTTTACATTGCCAGCACCCCCATGAGGCCCTCCAGATCACATCTGCCTGGGAAGGTATCTGCTCAACTGCCATGATTCCTGGCTTGCACAGTGCCTCTGGCTATCTTCTCTACCAGCCTCATGTCTCAGTTACTTACAGGTCAGTCTCAGAGGCCACACTGGACCATCCACGGGTTGGAAGAATAAAAATGGGAAGGGCTGGTTGGAGAGGAAAGGTAGAAGACTCTTCTTTTCCTAAAGGATATTTCACCCTTTTTCTGTTTAACCACCACTTCTTCGAGCCCTCCTGGTGTCTAAGCCTTGATGTCTTACTAAACACACACACACACACACACACACACACACACACACACACAAACACTTTTAGAGACAGGGTCTCACTCTGCTCTCTCTGTTGCCCAAGCTGGAATGCAGTGGTGCCATTATAGCTCATTTCAGCCTCAAACTCCTGGCCTCATGCAATCCTCCCACCTCAGCTTTCTGACTGGCTGGAATCATAGGTGTTAGCCACTGCACCCAGCTAAATCTTATTTCACTCTTCCCTTGGGGAAGCTAAAAAGCAGCTCTTACTCTCTGGATAGTGATGATGATGACATAAATAGCATGGTAACTTCTACCATGTTCTTACCTACCTCCCAGGCACAATTTATAAACAATTGAGATATTACCCAACTTAATCCTCATAACAACTCTATAAGGTAGGTGCTTTCATTAGCCCTATTTTTCAGATGAAAAGACTGAGGGACCAGTGAGGAAACTGAGGGAGAGAGGGTAAGTAACTTGCCAGGGTCACACAGCTAAGAGGTGACAGAGCTGGGATTCAAACGTACATGGTCTGGGTCCAGAACCTATGCTTTTAACCACTACTATTTAGAGGCCGAAAGATCATTCCCATGTCAGTAAAAAGGAAGCAGGGTGGATACCCTGGAGCCCAGATAAGCGCAGGCCCTGAAGACTGAGAAAGCCAGAGCCTGCCACCTGGATCTGGATGACTGCTGGGAGCCAGGTCCTCAGAAAGTGGGAATGCTCAGCAAACTTCTGTCGAACTAGGAAGCCACGGAGGCGGGCCTGGAGCTGGACGACAAAGCCCGTGTTGGCTTTCCAGAGCTGTTGGCGGTCATAGGCAGCAGTGACCTTGGTGACAGCTGACTGTGGAGGCAGGAGAGAGATGCTGTGGTCTTTCAGGGAGTGGGAGCCTCTTCTTCAGGGCATTCCCATCCAAAATCCCCCACCCTTGCAGGGGCTCTGCCAACCTGGATCTCCTCCCGGGTCAGGTGAGAGGTGTGGAGGCGGCAGCCAGAGGGTTGCTCCCAGGTCCCCTGGAAGGTCTGCAGATGGAAGTAGTAGGCAGTGCCATCGTTCATGTCATGTTGAACCCAGAAAGCTGAGTCTGCTAAGCAGAAACCAAGCAAGCAGAAAAGGTTCAGAGTAGGCAAGGGGTGGCTGGGGCAGGCAGAGAAGAGGAGGGTCAGGTTGGGGCCATTACCTGGACGCTGTTTCTTTGCCATGGCACCTTCCAGGGCTCGCTGGTAGCCGTTGGCACAGTTGGGAACTACCCCTCGAAGGGCCACTGCGGGGTTCCTCAACACCCGCTCAGTCTGGGCTGCCTTGCCCTCCTTGATGGCTTGATTGATGGCGGCCACACCAAGAGCCACTGACAGGGGCATCAGGAGACAGCAGTCAATACTTTGCCTAAGTCCCTCCCATGGGCCTTAGCCTGTCCACTAGGGACAGATTCCATGAAAGAGGACACAAAATCACCCTTCTGAAGGAGTAGACAGGAACATCCCAGGATGGACAGAGACACATACATGAAAAGCAGCACCATGCAACTGTGCTTGGAGGGAAAGGCAGCAGCAGTCAAGGAAGCACTCCGAGGGAGGCAGCGTGGGGCTAGGCTGAGTTGGGGCTTGATAAAAGGAAAATCAGCTTGAACAGAAGCATAAAGGCCCAGAGCAGTGGTTCATGCCTGTAATCCCAACACTTTGGGACGCTGAGGCAGGCAGATCACTTGAGCCCAGGAGTTTGAGACTAGCCCGGCCAACATGGCAAACCCCCATCTCTATAAAAAAAATACAAAAATTGGCCAGGCGCTGTGGCTCACGCCTGTAATCCCAGCACTTTGGGAGGCCAAGGCGGGCAGATCACCTGAAGTCAGGAGTTCGAGACCAGCCTGGCCAATATGGTGAAACCCCGTCTCTACTAATAATACAAAAATTAGCCAGCTGTGGTGGTGGGTGCCTATAATCCCAACTACTCAGGAGGCTGAGGCCCAAGAATCGCCTGAACCTGGGAGGTGGAGGTTGCAGTAAGCCAAGATTGCACCACTGCACTCCAGTCTTGGTGACAGAGCGAGACTCTGTCTCAAAAAAAAAAAAAAGAAAAAATATTAGCCAGGTATGGTAGTGCATGCCTGTACTTCCAGCTACTCAGGAGTCTGAGGTAGGAGGATTGCTTCAGAGGTTGCAGTGAATGGAGATCACAGTACACTGCCCTCTAGCCTGGGTGACAAGAGTGAGACCCTGTCTCAAAAGAGAAGCATAAAGGCAGGATATGGGCAGAGGACTCTGGGACAGTTTCTTAGGAGAAGAGAGCCTAAGAGGTGGGAATGGCTGATGTAGCATCTGCCTTCCAGTCACTAGTAGACAGACAGATGGACAGAGAGACCACAGCCACTGAGAACTAACACCACCAGCACCACACATCAGCACACCCCTGTCTACTTGCACTGAGTCTGCCTATTTTCCTCAAACTCCTGCCAATTCCTCTTCTCTCACTCCAAGTCTAAACATTTTCTAGCCAGAGCTGATTGACTATTGGAACCCAAACTCAAGTTACCAGCAGAAATGGGATTTCTGACTACTGTGTGATCTCACACGCCCACATTACAGGGAAAGTGTCCACAGGAAGGCATAGAGGGAGGCAGCGGGTGAACCATGGATTCTCACCTCCTGAGAATTTCCTGCCCTGCTGACTGCCAGGAAATCCATCCTGCAGTCCGAACAGCAGCCCTCCTGCTCTGACTCTGGCCTGCCTCACCACAGAGGTTGAAGGAAGACGGAGGTGACCAGGGAGGCCGCCTGACCATCTGGGCTGCTGCTGAGCCCACATCCCTCCCCTCCCAGGGTCCCCTGCTCAGCCCATTTACTTCTCTGAGCTGTATTAGTGTCCTGGTTGGCTCTGACCACTCCCTGGCGGATCTCCTCAAGCCACAGCACAGCTCCAGGATCCCCTGTCACCTGGTAGATTGAGGGAGGAAAAAAAAAGATGACACCCCAAGCTAATCTCTCTAGGTTCCCAGGCCAAGATGCCTAAGGGAACCAAACTGCAGGCAGGCATTGGGAGCCACAGGGACAGTGATCTCTACTCAGCTCCCTGTCCTGTGTGTGGGCACGTGTGGCATGTGGTTCCCCGGGATGTGGCCAGGCTCAGAAGGCTCTCTTTTCCTGCTGGGCTTTTAACTCTACTCAGTTTGGCCACAGCACCTCCAGAACCACAGAGGCTCTGCATAGCTCCTCAAACCCTCAGCATCCACCACCTTCTCAACAGCTCAATTCCGTGCTCTTGTGCCTCAGTCATGTCCAGGGATAGCCCACACTGGAGGCTCCACCTACCTGCCCCCATGCCCCACTCCCCTAGGCCTCATTGCAACTTCTCAGGCTGATCCTGACCATGACTTTTACCTTCTCTTTCCTTTTCTTGCTCCACACTCCTCTACCCGACAAGGTAGTGGGAAGATTACATGAGGCCACAGGTTAAGTAATCCCATGCCTGCCACACTGTCAGACTGATAAAGGCTTGAACCCTTCCTTGCCTCACACAACCCCAGATTCTACTCCTTCCCAACTCTCCTCATTAATAATAGACTTTGTAAACTAACATTTTATTGAGTACTGACTATGTGCCAGGCAGTATTCTAAAGCACTTTCTTATGCATTAATACTTGTAAAGCACATAAAATGATGCTTGGCGCAGAGTGAGGACTCAATGAATGTTAGCCAGTACTACTGTCATATTATCTCACTTACACCCCATAACTATGAGATACGCTCATTACTGCCACAAGCTTGTAGGTAATGAAACAGAGGCACAGAGAGGTTAAGTAACACGTGCAGGGTCAGGCTGCCAGGACGTAGGCTCCAGTAGTCTGGCCCAGGAGCCTGGGCTCTCAACCACTCTCTACTGCAATATACTCAGGGCGTTTCAGGTTCAAAATCCTGCCCCATTTGTCAATTCATTTAATTTTCACCCTCATTCTGGGAGCTGGGTAGGACCAGGTAGGCAGTACTTTACAGATGAGTAAATAGAGCTCAGAGATATCAAGGGATTTGCTCAAGGTCACATGGTCACTAAGGGTCAGAGTGGGAAATCCAGCCTGGTTCTCTGGCTCCCAGGTCTGTGCTCTTCCCATGGACTGTCCACTGCCCTGGCAATGGGGGCCATCCTTCTTTACCAGATTGGAACACCCCCCGACCCCCACCCAGAAGCCATTGTGTCCATCAGAATAGAGCTCTGCCAGACTGGGTACAGTGCAACCCACAGAGAATGTTCTTCCTGCTCTGATGACCAGCCCTAACTTCACCTGGGCCTTCTGCCTTTTGGCTGCCACAAGGAGGAGATGGTACCGAGGGGCGACAGGGAGGCTGATATCATCGAGGCCAGCTGCAGGAAGCAGTAGGGCAGACAGAGTCTTCTCAGGGCTGCCTTTGTCCAGAGCCTCATTGATGAGGCTGATTGCAAGGACCCCTAAGAAACAGAGATCTAGGTGTGTGGGGGGCCCCTAGACTTACGGCTAAGGGACAGGCTGCCTAAGTTGGGCCATCTCCACCCAGCTCCAGACTATACTCACGGTCAGTCTCTTCCTGGGCCTGTGCATTGACCTGGCTCACGGTGGCCTGCAGGTCATTCCAGCTCAGGAAGTCCTCACCCATCCCACGCTCCTGTCGCAATTTCAGCAGGGCATCGAAGTAACTGGCAGCGGGGTGAAGGGCAGAGAGGTGAGTAGCATGTAAATCATCAGCCAGAAGTCAGGGGAAAGAGTTGAACGATTTTCCTCACTTGACCTCCAGGACACCACACTCTTTTAGTTCTCTTCTTGCCTCACAGGCTGTTCTTTCTGAGACACCCCTGCTGGTTCCTCCCTGACATCTAAACATGGGAGCACCCCAGTCTTCAGTCTCCAGACCTCTTCTCTCTCCATACTCACACTGTAGGTGATCTCACCCAATCTCATGACTTTAACACCATATGCTCCCGAAAGCACATCTCCAGCCCATTCATTTATCCCAGCCAGCTCCTTGTGATTTCCAAGTGAATGTCTAACAAGCACCTCAAACCCAACAGCTCACATCTGAACTGATTCCCCTGCTTAACCTGCGTGTCCCACTATCTCTCCCATCTTGCCCCAAATCTTGGAGTCATACCTAATTCCATTCTCTCTTATACCCCATATCTATTATATGACCAAATCCTGTCAGTTTGCTTTCAAAATGTATCCAAAATCTGACTCCTCTTCCCCATCTCCACTACCGCTCAAGGCCAAGCCCCCATCATCTCTTGCCTAGATTACTCCAATAGCTGTCTAACAGGTCTCCCTACTTTCCCCTTGTACCCCTGCAGTCAATTCTCAGCACAGCAGCCAGAAAGATCCTGTTACGTAGATCAGATTGCTGGGCATGGTGGCTCACACCTGTAATCCCAACACTTTAGGAGGCCAAGATGGGAGGATAGTTTGAGCCCAGGAGTTCAAGACCAGCCTGGGCAACATAGAGATCCTATCTCTACAAAAAATTAAAAAATTAGCCAGGCATGGTGGCATGTGCCTATAGTCCTAGCTACTTGGGAGGCTGAGTCAGGAGGATCACTTGAGTCAGGAGTTCAAGGATGCAGTGAGCCGTGATTGCATCACTACACTCCAGCCTGGGTGACAGAGCAAGACCCTGTCTCTAAAAATAAAAAAAAAATGAAATAGGTCAGATCAACTCCCTCCTGGCTCAAAACCCTCCCATGGCTTCCTTCCTCACTCAGAGTAAAAACCAGAGTCCTACATGGTCAGGCCTTGGCTACTTGGTCTTCATCTCCCACTCCTCTTTCTTCTTCACTTGACTCCACCACACTGGCTTCTTGGTGTTCTTTGAACACACCATGCACATTGCTTTCTCAAGGCCTCTGCCCCAGATAGACTCATGGCAATCATTTATGCCCTTTAGGTCTCTTTCAAAATGACCTCCTCAGCAAAGAGGCTTTGCATAACTACATTATGTAAAACAGAAAAACCGTCCCTACTATGTCTCTACCCGTTACTCACTTTGCCCTATTTTATTTTATTTTTCTCTATGCCTCTTCTTCTTTTCTTTTCTTTCTTTCTTTTTTTTTTTTTTTTTTTGAGACGGAGTGTCGCTCCTGTTGCCCAGGCTGGAGTGCAATGGTGCAATCTCGGCTCAACACAACCTCTGCCTCCCGGGTTCAAGTGATTCTCCTACCTCAGCTTCCAGAGTAGCTAGGATTACAGGCATGTGCTACCACGCCCAGCTAATTTTGTATTTTTAATAGAGATGGGGTTTCTCCATGTTGGTCAGGCTGGTCTCAAACTCCTGACCTCAGGTGATCCTCCTGCCTCGGCCTCCCAAAGTGCTGGGATTACAGGCATGAGCCACTGCTCCCGGCCACCTCATCTTCTTTTCTAATCATCTGTCTCCCTCTACTAGCATGTAAGTTAGACAAGAGCAGAAAGTGTTTTGTTCACTGGTGTTTCCCCAGCACCTAGAGTAATATCTGGCACATGGGTCAGTACTCAAACATCTGCTAGGAAAGAATGAATCAAGGAAGAAAAGAGGAATGACTGTGACCCCATCCACTCCCAGGAAGAAACACAGGCGAGGGAACTGTGAACAGACCCAGAGGGTGGGCCTGGGCCCAAGAATGGGACATCATACACAAGGCAATTCTCCAACAGAAGACTGCTGAGTCTTGGCTGCATTCCCCCATCCCTCACTCCCAATGTGTAGCTAAGCCTTTCTCACCGCTGGGCATTTTCTCCTTCCACCTCTGCCAGGCCTGTGGCAGGGTTCACCAGGCTGCTCCAGAAGCCACTGGCATCCTGGGCCTCCAGGGCCCGGTTAATCAGGACCACAGCTGAGAGCATCTCCACAGCCACGAAGAGCTCCTCCTGGCCAAGCTCCTACAATGGGTGGGAGGGCCAGTTCCCAAGTGGGCAGGTGAAAGGTCTAAAGGCCTATTCACCATCCTGCCCCCAAGGTTCTCAAATATCCCAGTGTCTCTATCCCAAAACCCCAGTGGCCTGATTCATTCACTAATAATCATCATACGAAATGCTTGAGAATACTTACTATGTGCTCAATTATAAGTACTTCACATACATTATCATTTAATTTTCATAATAAGCCGACAATAGAACCATAGTACCATTAATATCCCCATTTCATGGATGAGCCCACAACCAATAATGTAAGTCAAAATGAGCTGCCTGATTTCAAAGCCCACACTTAACAAGTAAGCTCTACCAGCTCCCATTGGTCCCTACTGCACATCAAGAACTGCATTAGCCAGGTGCAGTGGCTCACGTCTGTAATCCTAGCACTTTGGAGGCCAAGATGGGCAGATCGCTTGAGCTCAGGAGTTTGAGACCAGTCTGGCCTACATGGCAAAATCTTGTCTTTACTAAAAATACAAAAATTAGCTGAGCATGGTGGCGCGTACCTGTCGTCCCAGCTACTCGGGAGGCTGAGGCAGGAGGATCGCTTAAACCCAGGAGGTGGAGGTTGCAATGAGCCGAGATCATGCCAGTGCACTCTAGCCTGGGTGACAGAGTCAGACCCTGTCTTAAAATAAAATTTAAAAAAATTGAACTGCACTAGGCCCTGGGTATGCAGAGATGAAAATGGAGTGGTCGCCTCCACACTGCACTGCACCACACACCCAAAAAGCTCTGGCCCCATTTCCCTGCCCTGCCTTCTTCTCCTTTTCAAACATCTGCTTATGCTGTGCCCTCTGTTTAGAGCACCCTTCCTATTTTCTTCTCTTTTTTTGTTGCGATAGAGTCTCACTCTGTGGCCCAGGTTGGAGTGCAGTGACGCAATGTTGGCTCTCCCGGGTTCAAGAGATCTCTGAGCCTCAGCCTCTGGAGTAGCTGGGATTACAGGTGTGCGCCATCACCACACCTGGCTAATTTTTGTATTTTTAGTAGAGATGGGGTTTCACCATGTTCGCCAGGCTGGTCTTGAACTCCTGGTCTCAAGTGATCTGCCTGCCTGGATCTCCCAAAGTGCCGGTATTGTAGGCGTGAACCCCCATGTCCAGCCCCCTTCCTATCTTCTCCTAACAGAATGTTGTGAACATCAACAACAATAATATTAATAGCTAAAGCTTACTTTCCAGGTTCTTCTCTAAGCAAATATGTTACTTCATTTAATCCTATAGCCTGAGGTAAACATATTATTGTTCACATTTTATATTCAAAGAAATTGAGCAGCAGAGAAAGTAATTAACTTGCCCAATGTCACATAGCTAAGAACTAGCAGAGCCAGATTTGAACTCATGCAGCCCAGCTCAAAAGTCCACAACTTTAGTCACAATGCTTTACTTCTTATATGCCTTTCCTGAGGGCTGTGCCTGTATCCAAGTCATGCTGGGAGTAGACGCTCTATAAACACCTGCTGTGGGTGTAGTTCTCTATTGATTCTCTTCCAGGAAGCTTTTCCAGCTCTGCTTCCTCCATTTCCTTGGTCTGAAGACTTCTTCCACCTATGTCATCTGCTCTTCTCTCCCTGTGTCTCTCTTTGGACCCTCAGGTGTATTCTAACTCCTCCGACAGACTAAAAGTCCCTAAGTGAGGGCCCTGTCACTTCACTGTCAGAGAAGAGGTATGGACTGGGACGAGGTGGGACAGCGAAGTGGTTCAAAGCATGGGCCCCTGCATCCACTCCCAGCACTGGCACTCACAGCTGTGTTGGGCAAGTGACTTAACCTCTGCATCTCAGTTTCCCCATCTTTAAAACAGAATGCCTCCCTCATAGGGTCTTTTTAAGGATTAAGTGAGTATATAAAGCAGTGTTTGCTCAAGGTAATGGCTATTAAAATATGCTCAGTAAGGCAGGGATGGTAGCTCTTTCCCCATCCTAATCTTGTGCCAGCATCTCATATTGCACTCACAAGAGGGTGGCCTGGGCTGCCTGTCCTGATCCCTCCAACTACTTGGGGGCTGCAGAGCTAGACCCATATTTCTGGGGCTTACCCCCTGCTGCTGCCGCTGGAGCACTGCCAGCTCCTGCTGGTACATAGCTGACGCAACAGGGTACACTGGAGGCAGCTGGGCCTCAGGGCACATCAGCTCCTTCACAGTGTCAGCCGCCACTCCCCTCTGGATGGCTTTGTTGATCCGCTGCACAGCATGGAGCACTGCAAGGGAGGAGAGCAACAGGTTGTACAGGCTGGGCATTCAGTGGCATCTCCACTCTCCTGACCAACTAGGCTCTGCTGGGGGATCTTGGTGGGGAAATTGCTTTGTAACTGCTCTGAAAAACCTGTGAGGTTTTCTGCTAGGTTTAAAATGCATTTCTAAATGTTCAGGAAGAAAAGGGGCTGGGTCCCTTTAAGAAGAGGCTCTGTAAGAAGCAATTTGTCAGGCCTTGAAATTGAGTAGCTCAGCATGTAACACAGAGTGGCTGTCATGGCAGAGGGTGAGTTCCTAAGGTGGTGAGCACAAGATTGACAGGTGGCTATGGAGCGTAACTAAGATGAGGTTAGTCAGGGGGCTCTAGGGACCAAGGCTTGATGACAGCACAGAGAAATAAGGAACCAGTTCCAAGGTGGAGCCGTTTGCTGCAAAGGGCAGCAGTAAGCTTAAAAGGGGCTGTGGTGCCTCAACGTAGTCTGAGTTTACAAACTCCGTGGCTAACAAAATGCCAAGCAGATAGGGGCACTGGCATCAAGGAGAGCACAATCTACTGGGAAGAGCTAAGGATACCAAAGTACTTACAGTGCACTGCTGTCAATGTCATGTTAGAAGTCCACCTCCCCCAACCCCCACACAATGCTATGGCAGAGCAGGGGAGGAGGAATTCTGGCTGGCAGAGCAGGAAGACTTCACAGAGGAGGAAGCCTTGGAGACAGCTCTGGAGAATGTTTTCACCTGCTTATCAACAGGTGAGAATGCGGGAGAAATGTAACCCAAAGGACCAGAGGCCGGTGACGGGAAAGGCTGGAGGGCAATCTAGGGAGAATAGACAGTTTGCTAGGCTGAACTGGGTGGAATGTGAACAGAAGAGCTGGCGAAGAACTCTGGAAAGGTCTTATCTGCCAGGACAAACAGACAGGACTAAAGTGTGGGCTAAATAATGCAAGAATCCATGAAGGTCTGAAGATGTTCAACAAGGGAGATAAGATCAGATCTGTGCTTCAGAGATTACTCTGGCAGCGGCAATCGGCAATCGGGAATGAACTGAGCAGATTAGGAAAGCAGCCAGTCAGGAGTGGCCTGGGGGCTACTGAAAGCTAGTGAATGTTGGAAAGCTCTGTTAGACGAAGGCAAATGGTTACTGAGCAACCTCTAAACCTGACAGCAAGTCCAGACTAAGGCAAGCAACTGTAACAGGTCTAATGTCCACAGGCTACTGCATTTTGCCTCAGCACTGTTTCTCTTCATACTTGCAGTGCAGATAGATCTCTTGGAGGAAGACAATTACTAACTCGCATTCTTGTAATAAATAATTATATTTGTGGCCGGGCCCAGTGACTCATGCCTGTAATTCCAGCACTTTGGGAGGCCAAGGTAGGCAGCTCAGTTGAGGCCAGGAGTTTGAGACCCACCTGGCCAACACAAAGAACCCCACCTCTACTAAAAATACAAAAATTAGCCTGCCATGGTGGCAGATGCCTGTCAACCCAGCTACTCAGGAGGCTGAGGCAAGAGAATCATTTGAACCCAGGAGGTGGAGGTTGCAGTGAGCTGAGATTGTGCCACTACACTCCAGTCTGGGCAGTAGAGTGAGCCTCTGTCTCAAACAAAAGCAAAAACAAACAAAAAAGAATTATAATTTGTATATAATGTTTTCAAGGGAAACGGAGTTAGAATATGAGCTTCTTGCTCATATTCTAGAAAATTACTACATTTCAGAAGCCAAAGGAATTCAAGCGGGTTGAAACTCAAAATTATAGGTAAACTACCTGGAAGAAAACTGCCTGCCCCAGGAGACCGACCCAGTGCAGTATTGGCATGTCATTATCTCTAAGTTCTTAATGAACTTATCTGTAGTGTCCCCCCAGGCAGCAGGAATACAGCAGATTATGTGAGGGGAGAAGTCCCTAGCCAGGCTGGAAGCAGCAGCAGAGCAGTGTGCACTGCCCAACACAGAAGCCAGCAAAGAGGTGGGATACTCTTCTAAGAGCCAAAGATATGCACAGAGCAGGCCTCAGACCTGGAGATGACTTACTGGCTTGTTCCTGGTCACCCTTTGTGTTGGCTGCAGCCACACCAGCCTGGACTTCCTCCTTTTCCAGAAGCTCCACCAGGCCCAGCTCCTAAGAGAGGGAAGAGATACAGTAGAATGGAGTCCTTCTGGGGCCAAGACCATGGTTTACAAGCTGCCAGCATGAGCTCCCAGGTCTACCCAGCCACCTAACCTCAATCATACCTCTCCCCTTTAGGCTGGCTCACTCATCCTTATTAACCTTTTTTTTTTTGAGATGGAGTCTTGCTCTGTCGCCCAGGCTGGAGTGCAGTGGCACAATCTCGAATTACTGCAACCTCCGCCTCCTGGATTCAAGCGATTCTCTGTCTCAGCCTCCCGAGTAGCTGGGATTACAGGCGCGTGCCACCACACAGGCTAATTTTTGTATTTTCAGTAGAGACAGGTTTACCATATTGGCCAGGCTGGTCTCAAAGACTTGACCTCAAGTGATCCACCTGCGTCAGCCTCCCAAAGTGCTGGGAATACAGGCGTGAGCCACAGTGCCCAGCCCTATTAACTCATCTTTAACCTTTCTTGCTCAGCAAGCATGTAAAATAACAACACAGACAACACAAATAGTGTCGGGGGAAAAGTCAACTGCGTTAAAAACAAGATTGCTAAGTGGAGGCACCAGTTCAGCAATGGGGGAGCACATTACTGCCTATGCGACTGTCCTTGGGTTCCTCCTGGTCAGTCTGGGGGACTCTCAGGGACAGAAGCTGATCAGTCTGGTCTACTAGGCCTTGGGGTGATTTAACCATTTAAACATGCAGTCAGCACTTACAGAATACAAAGGACCAACAGTGGTGATCCCTGAGTAAGAGGCCCTCTCCCATTCTACAGTCACATAGAGGGGGTGGTAGGTAATAGACAGAGGCTAACCTGTGCCTTCTGCTCTCTGTCTGAGCTCAATTGCTCCAGGTACCAGACAGCAAAGTCCCTCCTCACCCCTCGCAGGGCCAGGGCAGGGTCTTGAAGGGCCTTCAGCAAGACTTCAGGGCTCTGTCTTTCCAGGGCGTCATCAACAACTTCTAGAGCCCCATGGACTGAAAAAAAAGAGACTCCATAACAGACAGTGTGAGAAAGCCACCTCTCATAATCCCCTAGTCCAGCTCCAGGAATCTGCCCCCTTCTTGCCTGCCCGGAGTTACCCCGACCCTTTCCCCCTTGGTTCCTAGGCCCATTTGGTTCAGCCCAAATTCTTCAGCTTGGTCTTCACAGCCTTCTCACTTCACCACCCCAAACCCCAGGGATATCCTCACCCAAACAGGCAAATGCCTACCTATCCTGAGCCTTCACACAGCTCCTACCCAGATCCCCCTTCCTCATGTATTATCCACACTGCTCCTCTTGAAGGACCCCAGTCCAACTTCCCCCCAGCAGCAAGAGCTGCTCCTCTCTGTGGTTCTCCAGTCAGACAGAAACTTCCTGGACACACTACTTCTCCTCTAGACACTGATGGCCAGAAAGCAGTGCACATACTCCTTGGACTCTGATCTTTCCCAGAGGCAAGAGTTGGCCCAAGTGAGACCACAGGGCTTTCTGGCTTGAGAAAAGCTATCCCCCAACCTCCCAGTGCCGGGGCTTACCCTGAGGGCACCCCCAAACCACTCCTGCCTGATCTCTCTTACCGTTGACATGGTTGATATTGCCCTGGATTTCAGCCTGAGTTAGGTAGTGGTCATAGATGTCCTGGCTTTCTCTTTCATCCTGCAAAAACTCCATTGAGAGGGAATCTGCGAAACCCAATTCAATCTTCTTGTCCTGCTCTTCCCTCCCTGGCTACACTTATTTCTTCTTCTGGGGACCTTCCCAAGGCCAAAGGTCAGTCTGCTCAGAATTCAGAAAATTGTGGGGTCTAAACACCTGGCACTGACACATTTAAGCCAAACCAACCTTTGGAACCTCCAGTCCAATCTCATTCTGTTCTACATTCCAGCGCCCTTCTCAGGCTTCCCTGAAGATCATCCCCCAAGAACCTCTTCTCTAGTCTTCTTTTCTGAATTTTCATCATTCTTCCAAGTTCCTTTCCTATTTCTCTAAAATCACTGGCAAGTTATGGTTTCTCTAAGAAGCAATTTTGGATCCTAGAGACATGACAGACAGGAGTCCTGGTTTCACTCAAGACTTTCCAGCCACTCAACTTTTCGGTCCCTGCAACCCAAGACTACTCCTTACATGGTTCCTGGCATTGGCTGCCTTCTCCATCTTGGCCTGGGCCAGTATCTCCTGGTAGATGGCTGCCAGAGGCTCTCGGAGATTCTCCAGAAGAGCACTGGGATTCTGCAAGGCAGCCAGGGTGTCCTCCACCACCCCTCGCTCCACTGCTTCATTGATGGCAAGAACAGCTGCATGGACTGGGAGGGGGCATGGAAACAAGGTCAGGAGGCCAGAGTGAACCCCAGACTGGAGCGCAACCGGTAGCAGGACACTCTAACGTCATCCTTTTTCCCACCCTCAGGGGCCAGGCAAACCAGGTAGCCTTATGGCCCTATCTGTGGACGAGGGCTGGCCAGAATCCATCCAATGGCTGTGAGGCTTGGAGCCCTCCCATACCCACTGGCTCTACTCCTGGCAGGGCAGAGCCTAGTCCTTACCTGCAGCCTCATCCACTGATAGCTCATTGGCCAGGATGCCCCCGATCTTGCTGAAGGCAGGCAGCTGGAGGCCATATTTGGCCAGTTCGGATGCCATGTTGCTGAGTTCCTCAGCTGCAATGATGCCACAGGTGCCCTTCATCAGGTCCAGAACCCCCAAGACCCTGCCCAGGCTGCGGTGGTAGGGGAAGGAGCTGGGCTTACCTGTGAATTTCACTTTCCCGTATAGATCATGTATCTGAGGGGCCAATCCCAGCCGGAAGAGGAATAGACTAGGAAAAAATGGAAGGCATTGGAAGGCACTGGGGCCTATTCGTTTTGACACTCTGCCCACGATGGGTTTGAAGGAGATACTATGGGGACCTAGAGATGAAGACCACTCAGCGCCTGTCCTCAAGTCATCCCCAACCCACATAAAGAAATATGACCATAAATCAGCCCAAGGAAAGTGCTGCAGAAGGTCAATAAGATGGTGTTGGGGGTCTGAGGGGATTAGGAAGGCTTCACAGATAAGGCCACATTGCAGTAGCAGGTCACTCAATGGAGACAGAGGAGAGGAAGGGCACAGAGCAGATACCTGCTGAGCTAAGGCACAGGGGCACAAAGGGACATGAGAAATGAAGTCAGAAAGAGAAACACAAGGAACTGGTCAGTCACTTGCTGTGATTTAGCCAACTGGTTGCTGATGGCTGGCTGTAAGTAGGACCAAAGAGCCTACACCATCCACACTAAGTGGCTTGCCTGTGTTGCTCTCAATAGGTCCTGTTCTGATTCCTTTATGCCCAGTTACACACTGAAGGCCCTACCCTGCTACCTTCCTGCCTCTGGTACCCTGCTTGCCCTTCCCCTTCACCCACACAGGCCATACATAAATGTGCCACAGACATGCACACAAATCTAAACACAACTCTGAAAATCTGAAAGCTCACTCGCCTGAGCAGGGCTCCCTGTGCTCTACCCTTCATCCTTCTCGCTGAGTTTGTTGCTGCTGATTGTTGGTTGCATCCACCTAGAGGAACCTGGATGATAAAATTTGAGGTTTCTCACCTGAGAGCATGGATGCAGTAGACTACCCGGGGCATGTTCTTTTTGTCATAGATGTCTGTGGTCTCTGGGAAGAAGGTCTAGAAGAGAAACCAGTCAGTTACTGCCATTGGGAACCTTTAAGCAGCACCAAATATGGAGGGGGGTGCCGAGGCATGGGTCTTCCTCTCCAACCTGAGGTGTGCGCTCCCTTGTTACCTGGGGTATCTAGGTCAGTCTCCCCCAACCATTTCAAGTCAAAAAAGTATAAAAGAAAGGCACTGCGGATGCATACTAAGCCAAGGCTCAGTCACAGACACATAGTCCTAGGGTGCCCTGGATTAACCAAACACCAGATAAGGCTATCAAGGCTACAGGATATAAGCCATATCCTCCAAAAATAATAACAACAACAACAACAACAACAACAACAAAAAAAAAACAAGCCCCCAGTTGTCTTCCAGATGTCTACAGTGAGCCTGCATGCCTCACCTTATACCCTTGCCAGAGAGGTGGCATGCTGGAGAGCTGGCCTACTCCCATGGAGGGCCCAATGAGGCATGTATTGCCAAGAACCACAAAAGTGTCAGGCTGTTATCCCTGTCTCCAAACCAGCAGCTTCTGATCAATGAGAGACCTTCTAAGAACCGAGTGGCACCAGGTATGGCTTCTCAATGCCACCTGACAACTGTAATGAGGCCTAACCTCAATATATCTTCGTTACATTTAGATTCACAATAAAAGACCAAATTTAGAGACCTAGAGTATTCCAGTCCCACTGAAGACACATGACATCTATTGCTTCTGCCTCCCATTAAAGTGTCTTTCTTTACTGCTGATTCCTGTATTATAGTTCCTTTCTACAGCGAAGAAAAACAAAGCAGAAAGAAACCATACATTGTAGAATCCTATCATGCCTTCATTTGTATACCTCTTCACAATTCACAAAGGGAGTTCACACAGACCATGTGATCCTCCTGACAACATTGTAAGGTAGACAAGGCAGGGCTCACTATCCCCATTTTATAGACAAATAACAAATTGAGGTTCAAAGAATGAAATCATGTGTCCAGTTGGGATTTTGGACCTAGGCTTCTAATTCAAAGTCTACCACCTAGGGATGTGTATACCCTTGCTTCACACTGTGAAATTTGGTGGAGATAGGGCTGGCCAATACGAGCATGACATAGCAGGCCCTCCTGCACCCCCTACTGCATAATGGGAACCGTGCCACTCAGGCCAGGGAAACTTTACCTCCTTTCATTCACAGGGAAGAGGAGGCAGAGAAAAGATAACCCGATTCAAAGACACACAGCTGCAAGGAACTGTTCTCTTAGATTAGTTTAGAAGACACATGGAAATAGGGCTAAAGGGTCCAGGGAGATAAAGCATGGGATTGTGGGGGGGTGGCTGGTAAGGAGTAAAGATGAATACCAATCTTCAGGCCCAGTATTACCGAAGGCAGACCAATGTGGGCTATTGCAGACAGCCAAAAGTTGATGTTGTCTGTGTGACGGAAATGTAAGCCAGTTGCCTGAAAGGGAAGGAAAAAGAAAATCTATTTCCACAGTTCTCAGCACTCCCTGTGGGTACAGCCCAGACTACAGCTTAAAGATTCAGGAGAGATGGGCAGAGGGGAACAAGAGGACCGTATCTTGTGAATTTTCCATCCTTACCAGCACAAAAAAACATAGATTAATAACACTCCTTTTTAATCCAGATTTGGACAATAAGTTATATGGTCACTGTACCCTCATAGCTTTGAGGAGAAGGGATCGTTTGAAGGGAAGTAGGTAGAAGGTGGAGTCCAATCCTCCCACCTGGTACCGCAGCTGCTCCACATCATAGATCTTCTTCAAGGGAACCACGGAGGGTGCAAAACAGTGGCCCAGCTTGGCCAGCAGCACTCCATTGCGAAGGCTCTCCTCCAGCTCCACCGGGGAAGGAAGCTCCTCCTTCAGGCAGGCTTCCATCCAGCTACGAACATGAGAGCACCTTCTCACAAACTCTGGCAGACCACAGTGATTTATTCGAACAACAGGAACTTCCCTCTCTCCCTCCTTTTAAGTGGCCCCTGACCCTCCTCTGCTTCCTGTTCCTGCCCTACCTCCAGCTCCCCTCTCTGCCCATTGCCTGTCTGTTCCCACTTTCTCCCAGGCTGCCCCAAATATCTGCATTGGCCAACCCTCAGCCCCATCCACCCAGCAAATCTTCCTTGACAGATCCTGAATCTGCCCATCTTCAGTGAGGCTTAACTGTTACATAGCTTCTCGCTCAGTCTAGTTACATCTTTTTTTCTTTTTTTTATTTTTATTTTTTGAGATGGCGTCTTGCTCTTGTTGCCCAGGCTGGAGTGCAGTGGCGTGATCTCAGCTCACTGCAACCTCCACCTCCTGGGTTCAAGTGATTCTCCTGCCTCAGCCTCCCGAGTAGTTAGGATTACAGGCACATGCCACCACACCCGGCTAATTTTGTATTTTTAGTAGAGATGGGGTTTCTCCGTGTTGGACTGGTCTCAAACTCCCAACCTCAAGTGATCCACCCGCCTCGGCCTCCCAAAGTGCTGGGACTACAGGCATGAGCCACCGCACCCAGCCCTAGTTACATCTTTAACTGTTAAACCAAACAGAATGTGCTCACTTCTTTCATTCTGGATTGTTCTCCGAGAACCTGGGTGCAGAAAGGTCTGCCTGAATGATCTACATGGCTCATAACCCAGCTTTGATGATGATGAGGGTAGTGGGGCTGATGGAAGGGAAGTAGCACAAAGGAACAGAAAGACCACAGCTCTTGGAGTATGAAGGCCTGCTTTCCAACCATCTCTCCTACTTCACCTCTGTGAGCCTCAGTTGCACAATTTGCAAAATGAGGATAATGCCACCTGTATTTCCTTCAGTGGGCAGCTGCCAGGATCAAATGAGCTAATAAATGTGAAAACACTTTGAATATAAATGTAAAGTATTATTATTACTGGTGGTTGTACAAGGGAGAGATTAAAGTCTTCTCAGATGGAATCTCTAAACTTCCCTACATATTGGGGTCTAATTGGAAAGTACCTGTTTCCAAAAAGAGAGCCAGTTAATACATTGTTCCATGTCTTCCCTGCCTTAGACACCTGATTTTTCCTGATTGCCCCATCCTATTGACTTCCTTTAAGAAAATTAAAAGTATCCTATTGATTAAAAGCAAAAAATTAAGTATGTATCCTGTTTTTCCTATACAGATTGACTTTTAGGGTAACCAAATAGTCCTAAGATGATGAGGAAAGGCCGGGCGCGGTGGCTCAAGCCTGTAATCCCAGCACTTTGGGAGGCCGAGGCGGGCGGATCACAAGGTCAGGAGATCGAGACCACAGTGAAACCCCGTCTCTACTAAAAATACAAAAAATTAGCCGGGCGCGGTGGCGAGCGCCTGTAGTCCTAGCTACTCAGGAGGCTGAGGCAGGAGAATGGCGTGAACCCAGGAGGCGGAGCTTGCAGTGAGCCAAGATCGCGCCACTGCACTCCAGCCTGGGCAACAGCGTGAGACTCCGTCTCAAAAAAAAAAAAAAAAAAAAAAAAAGATGATGAGGGAATGTTCTTTAGGATTTCAGCTAGTAAATATGGAAGAAATGACAGAACTAGAAAATAGTCATTTTACACCCTTGATAAAATAATAAGTTCTGATGTAGACCAACAATGAATGAAGGCATTAGATGAAAAGTTAATGGGAAATTTTATGGCGTGTAAATCAGGTTGGTTTCACCTAAACTCCCAGATTTAGCATCACTAAAATTGAAACAAGCAGACATTGTATTCTTTCTATAAGATGTGATATAGAACACATATCTTACATATGTTAAATATCACATTTTTATATATATATATATTACAGTATATAAGGGGTAAAAAGATCTGAGGGAGGGGAAAAAAAACCCACCAACACTAATGAAGACTTCTTGTCAAAAACGGTTTTTTTTTGTTTTTGTCTTTTTGAGACAGAGTCTCACTCTTTCACTCAGGCTGGAGTGCGGCGGCACGATCTCAGCTCACAGTAACCTCTGCCTCCTAAGTTCAAGCGATTCTCCTGCCTCAGCCTTCTGAGTAGCTGGGATTACAGGCATGCACCACCGCGCCCAGCTAATTTTTTGTATTTTTTTGTAGAGACAGGATTTCACCATGTCAGCCAGGCTGGTCTCAAACTCGTGGCCCCAGGT
Source organism: Macaca thibetana thibetana (assembly GCF_024542745.1). Taxonomy (NCBI): domain Eukaryota; kingdom Metazoa; phylum Chordata; class Mammalia; order Primates; family Cercopithecidae; genus Macaca; species Macaca thibetana. The sequence continues at coordinate 129,144,078 of NC_065578.1, forward strand.
GATTTGCCCGCCTCGGCCTCCCAAAGTGCTGGGATTACAGGCGTGAGCCACAGCGCCCATCCAGGTTTTCCTGTTTGTTTTTGGAGACACAGTCTCACTTTGTCACCCAGATGGAGTGCAGTGGCACAATCTTGGCTGACTTGCCTCCTTGACCTCCCAGATTCAAGCAATCCTCCTTCCTCAGCCCTCCAAGTAGCTGAGACTATGGGCACATGCCACCATGCCTGACTAGTATTTGTATTTTTTGTAGAGATGGGGTTTCACCATGTTGCTTATCAAAAATGTTGAACCCAAATCTAATTAAGCCAACATTCATTTATAGGAAATACAGGGTACAGAGGAACAAGTTGAATGACATAAGAAAGCAAGTAGACAATCATCTCTAAAAAACAAAAGGAAAGAAAGAAAAGAAATAGAGACAAAATGTAGGATATTCTTTAGGAAAAATGACCCAGTTTTCTTCAGCAAGTCAATAATACAATGAACTGAAAAAAGGAGATGGGCTGCTCTGGATTAAAGAAGACATACAAGCAGATATAATTAGTGAACTTTTCAGATCCTTATTTGAATAAGATAACTGTAAAAACAGATTTCTTTTTTTTTTTTTAAGACAAGCAGGAAAATTTGAAAATGGGCTGGGTATTGATCTTCCAAGTATTTAAATAATTTAGTTGGATAAGCGAACGTCCACATATTTTGGAGATACATATTGCAGTTTATAGGGGGTAAAATGATGTGACTGGGATTTGCTTCAAAAAAAAAATTAAAAAGTTATTTCAGCTTGCCCTTTCCCACAGGACGGACTCTCCATCTGTTGCATTTGCTTTGGGGGCAGATGCCTAGGGTGGGGTGGTGGAAAGGGAGAGCAGAAAAGAGTCCATCTTCCTGGACTCTGCTCACCGCTTGGCCTCCTCCAGCCGGCACAGGTACTGATAGGCAACGTTCTGCCGCCTCTGCTCATCCATTTCCTCAGCTGTGAGGCGTTCATCTGAGGAGTTAAACGGGATAAGGTCAATGAAGAGAGCATTACAGGGGTCTTAGCATTGAAGTGTCTTTTTTTTTTCTTCTTTTTTTTTTTTTTTTGTTGAGACGGAGTCTTGCCCTGTCGCCCAGGCTGGAGTGCAGTGCGCGATCTCGGCTCACTGCAAGCTCCGCCTCCCAGGTTCAGGCCATTCTCCTGCCTCAGCCTCCTGAGTAGCTGGGACTACAGGCGCGTGCCACCATCAGGCCCGGCTAATTTTTTGTATTTTTAGTAGAGACGGGGTTTCACCATGTTAGCCAGGATGGTCTCAATCTCCTGACCTCATGATCCGCCTCCCAAAGTGCTGAGATTACAGGCATGAGCCACCGTGCCCGGCCCAAGCGTCTTCTCAACGGACTTGTTTAGGCAACCCTGCTCAGAGACCTGAAGCACCTCCCATGTGTCCCTCCTTCTCTTCCCAGGATACCCTTTAATAGGCAGCCTCCTCCTGTGCTGGAGGCATTACTTCTTTTTCCTCTGTAGCCATCTTCCTGTCCTCTTCCTCCTCAAGTCTACTAATGGAACTTCCCTCAGTGCCTCCCAGCTGAGACATCCAGAGCCTTCTTTGGCTTTAAACTTAACTCTTTTTCTTATCCCTAATTAGACTGAGTTCTCCAAGAACTGGACCTGTGTCATCCTTGTTGGTTACTCTCTCAGAGGTTAGGTAATAGAACCAACCAGGATTCATCATTCACTCATTTATTCATTCATCAATACCTCCTTTATGCCAGGCACTGGACTAGCAGACCCCTACTCTTAAGAAATGCAGAGATAAAGGCCTGCATGGTGGCTCATGCCTATAATCCCAGCATTTCTGGACGCTGAGGCAGGTGGATCACTTAAGCCCAGGAGTTTGAGACCAGCCTAGGCAACATGTTGAGACCCTGTCTCGACAAAAAATGCAAAAATTAGCCTGGAGTGACAGTGCACACCTGTAGTCCCAGCTACTCGGGGCAGGGCTGAGGTGGGAGGATCACCTGAGCCCAGGACTTCTAGGCTGCAGTGAACCATGATGGTGCCACTGCACTCCAGCCTGGACAATAGAGTTATTGGTGGGTTTGTTTTTGAAACAGGGCACCACTATGTCTGGCTAATTCTTGTATTTTTTGTTGAGACTGGGTCTCACCATGTTGCCCAGGCTGGTCTTGAACTCCTGGGCTCAAGTGATCCTCCCACCTTGGCCTCCCAAAGTGCTGGGATTACAGGCGTAAACCACAGCGCCGAAAGATTATTGTTATTAGAAGAGAAAAACATCTAAATAAATTAATCTAATGTGATAAGTATGATTATGGCCCATGAATAAAAACAATGGAAGCAGCAGAGGAAGCAAAGGATTCTAGCTATGAACTAGATCTTAAGGAATAAATAGGCAGAACATGGAGAAAGGCAGTCCAACAGAGGGAAACATGCCACTCACTTGAGATTAAGTGGAAGGACAAAGAAAAGTTTAAAAGATCACAAAGGTACCTTCACTATCCTTTTTTGGTATAGGTCACCCAAGGAGGAAAAGAATCTTCAAGCTAAATAAAATACAGAGTACTGATTCCAAACCCAAGAATAGCAAATCCCTCAAGTGAGACAGCAATCATAATTTACCTTAGTTACAGCCTCCCTTAATCCTTCTTTCTCTCCCCTCTCTCTATTTTCCTTGAGAAACACGATACAAAATCAAACAGAAAGAGTAAGAGAAAGCTACACACACAGTAAGAAAATAAACTCAGAGGGCTTGAAAAAAGGCAGAGCTTGGCCAATCTGTCTTTGACTCAGTACTTAATGTCATTCCTGGTTTTTATCCTATTTCCTTATATTGCATATTCTGCAATGATTCAGGCAAGGGCAGGGCTTATTTGAATGAGCAGTTAAGTAAATTAAAACACATGCGCGAGCACACACACACACCCCCCTCCAAATACAGATTTGAAAACACTGGCCAACCACAGGAAAGCCATCAGTTCCTCCAACAGGGTGTACAAGGAACAAGTGTTGGTTGTTAAGCATGGAAAATAAACCAGTAAGTAAATGACATCACCTCAGAGTTATGAACTGAGGACTGTGGGCGATGGGAGGGATTTTGTACATACACAGGCTGTCTCAAAAAAATAAAAAAACAAAAAACGGTTTTCCTGTCCTTCTCAGGTCTGGAACTAGTTTTCCTTTAACAGAAGACTGGACATGGACTTTGCTTTTTGAATCCTAATAGAGAGGAAGGGCGGGGTGGAAGGAGGAGCAGGTTTTGCCTTTCATTCAGAAAATCAGATAGAACTTTTCTGCCCCTTCCAACCTTCCAACTCGTCTCTCTCTCTCTAAAACAGTGTTTTTGGCCGGGCGCGGTGGCTCAAGCCTGTAATCCCAGCACTTTGAGAGGCCGAGACGGGTGGATCACGAGGTCAGGAGATCGAGACCATCCAGGCTAAAACGGTGAAACCCCGTCTCTACTAAAAAAATACAAAAAACTAGCTGAGCGAGGTGGCGGGCGCCTGTAGTCCCAGCTACTCGGGAGGCTGAGGTAGGAGAATGGCGTGAACCCGGGAGGCGGAGCTTGCAGTGAGCTGAGATCCGGCCACTGCACTCCAGCCTGGGCGACAGAGCGAGACTCCATCTCAAAAAAAAAACAAAAACAAAAACAAAAAAACAAAACAGTGTTTTTGAAAATGTGGCCCAGGGACTATCTTCCTCACAATCACCTGGGGTCGGGGAAGAAGCATAGCAGTGCTTGTTATAAATGCAGATTATGGGCCCCAAACCAGACCTTCTGGAACTGAAGCTCTGGGACAGGTCCCGGGAATCTGCATTTCAAACAAGCTGCCCGGGTAATTTCAGCCCCCTGTTTGACAGGCATTGTCCGAAAGCGGCATCTCAAAGCCCAAGAGTCCCCCAGATCCCTTGAGGCGTCTTGTCCCGTGGCAGCGCTGGACAAGTATGGTAGCCAGCAGTAACTGCGGAATTTTAAGGAGCCATCAGGACCACCTACATTCTCCCGACTCCGGAACCCCAGAACTTGGAAATAGGGAGAAAATTCTTTGTAAGCTTTAAAGCACGTTATTCGGGGGACAATGCGCCGCTCACAGTTCCACTCGGGCCCGCGGCGCCCGGGCTGAGGACTCCCGTCCCACTGAGCAGTCCCACCGCCCTCGCCCCTCAGGCTCCACGCCCGACACACGCCCCAATCTCTCCCAGGACAGCCAAGCCCCCGACCAGCGGCACCACTGCGAGACCTTCCCAGACCCTTCCCGCACTCACACGCTGCCCGGCCTGGGCCCGCTGCTCTCCTCTCCATGTTCCTCCTTTTTCCAGGTTTGAATCTCCCGCCGTTGGGCCGCCGCCCCTCACCGTCGCCACGGCCGGACAGGACACTTCCTGTTCACACCGCTGAGAATCCTGGGATTTGTAGTTCCAGGCCGCGGAGGGGGGCCGCCCACGTGCTGGGAGAAGAGGCGCACCAGGCCGGGGCAGTACCGTTCCCCTTACAGCAGTTCCTCGCCTTGTTCCTCCCAGGCTCCTTTTCTGCTAAACAGTCTTATTCTAGCTGCTGTCCCTGCCTTTGTCTCCAACTAGTATTCCCATTAACCCCTACTCTGCTTCCTATGTGTTCCCAAGTCTGGCTAACTTGTGGGCCTACTTGGCGCTACGCACTAAGCTAAGTGATGCGAATGCAGAGATGTATAAGCGCAGTGAATGCTCTAAAAAAGTTTGCTGTTCTGACACGAGTGATAGACATACAGTCAAATAAATTAGAGGTCTGTGATGCACAGAGGGAGGGAGTCATTGCTGTGATTAAGAGCAGCGAATGACAGGGAAGACGTCCTAGTGGAGGTGACAGCTGATTTGGGTTTAGAAATGAAAGAGAATTCATCAGATTGAAGAAGACAGGCAGTGCAGTCAGCGGAAACAGCATGTGCAAGAACAAGAAGGTGAGTTCGGGAACTTATACTTGGTTCAGTTTTAGAGGAGAACAAAGCTCAGCCAGGGAGAGGCCAGAAGGGATCCTGGAGGCACAGGGTGAGGTCCAGTAGCACCTTGGGCACCATGCTAGGGCCCTGGCATGGGGTCTGGTGAACAGTCACCAGCCAAGGAACACTTTAGACATAGGTCAGAGCCAGATTTGTCTTTTAAAAAGAGCCATCTTATAGCAGGGGATTGGAAGGGGGTGAGACTAGGGACAAAGACCAGCTGGAAGGCTACTGCAGTAGCACAGAAGAGAGATAATAAGAACCTGAACTAGGCTGGGCGTGGTGGCTTACACCTGTAATCCCAGCACTTTGGGAGGCCAAGGCGGGTGGATTACCTGAGGTCAGGAGTTCCAGACCAGGCAAGCCAACATGGCAAAACCCCATCTCCAGTAAAAATACAAATATTAGCCGGGCATGGTGGTGTATGCCTGTAATCCCAGCTACTCAGGAGACTGAGGCAGGAGAATTGCTTGAACCTGGGAGGCAGAGGTTGCAGTGAGCTGAGACTGTGCCATTGCACTCCAGCCTGGACGACAGAGTAAGACTCCATCTCAAAAAAAAAAAAAAAAAAAAGAGCCTGAACTAATAAAAAATAATTATGACACCAACAACTATGCTGAAAAAATATTATCTGATAGGTTTCCCCATCTTGTATTTCTCCTTTTACCCTTTCCCCACACTCCATCCAAGCAACCAAGCAGCCTAGGCTTATAGCTTGGGCAGGTAGGAGAGGAGAATGTGAAAGAACAGAAAACAGAAATCCATACCTAAAGCCTTCAGAGGAACAGAGGAGACTCAAGGGCTGAGACAAAACTGGGAAAAGTATGATTTGAAGACAGCGGATGCCCCCTTGAAGATCTGAGGGATTCCCCTTACTTCTCACCAGCTGGGGGAAATAGAATCTAGATGTTAGTGGCTCAGGGCACCTGGGGTCCCATTCTTTGCTTCCTGGAAAGGACCCTAGGTGTACAGGACCCTGAGAAAGAACAGTTGTATAATAAACCAGGCAGACAATAGACAACTTTGCAGAAATTCCTGACCTAGCCAGAAAGGAAGTATCTGAATGAATGACTCCCCTCTTCTGCTTGGTCACTGGGCTTGAAAGGGCCAGGTAGATGAGAAGAAAGAAGGTGTCAGTGGACACCTTTGTGAATAGATGGCTGAGGACCAGATGAGCCTCACCTTGGCATCATATACCTCCCCCTACTTAGACTCCACCCTGGGGAAAAGGAGGGGGCAAATCCCCAAACTGATTCACATTGTTCCCATCATCCCAGTGGAATCAGGGCTTGAAACAGAAGTTGAGTAGAGATGAATTTCCTCCACACCAGAGTTATGGACCAACAAACATATAGTGTTTACTATATGATAGGTTCTATATTTAGCATCATCTTACAAGAACTGTCGTATTTAATCTTTACAGTACAGATTAGAAACTGAGGCTTAGAAAGGTCACACAGCTAATAATGGGTAGAGACTAGAGCTAAATGCAGATAGTTGCACTCCAAGCTTGAGTTTTTGTTGTTGTTGTTGTTGTTGTTTTCTGAGACAAAGTCTCAATCCGTTACTCAGGCTGGAGTGCATTGGCACGATTTCGGCTCACTGAAACCTCCACCTCCTGAGTTCAAGCAATTCTCCTGCCTCAGCCTCCCAAGTAGCTGCGATTACAGGTGCCCACTACCATGCCTGGCTAATTTTTTTGTATTTCTAGTAGAGACGGGGTTTCACCATGTTGGCCAGGCTGGTCTCAAACTCCTGACCTCAGGTGATCTGCCTGCCTCAGCCTCCCAAAGTGCTGGGGTTACAGGCATGAGCCACCACGCCTGGCCCCAAGCTTGAGTTTTTAACCACTATATACTATACCACCTCCAAGGCATGAGACTGCAGTACAAAGGGTATACTAGAGGAGGATTTCAAAGGTAGAATCAACAGGCTGGGATTGAGAGCCAGAGAAGGAGTCAAGAATGAACGGCTCCTAGGTTTCTGGTTTAGAGACTGGGTTGTTGGTCTACTATTAACACTGAGAACACGGGAAGGGTACAGTTAGGGAAATGTGAGTTTCACTTGGACAGGTTACATCTACAGGTATACATTTAGAAATTATCAGTCCATCAGTGGTGTTAAAATCACAGGAGTCAGTGAAATGTTCTTAGAAGAGTATATAAAGTAAGAAGAGAAAATAGCAAAGGGCAGCACGTTGGGGGACACTAGCATTTAAGAGGCAGACAGAGGGCCCAGCAAAGGAGATGCAAATGGAATTTTCAGAGAAGGAAAGAGAGAGCCAGGAGACAGAACGTTACGGAAGCCAGGTGAAAAAAAGAGTGCAAGGATGTGGTGGATACAGAAAGGAATCAAACAAGAAAATGATTCAGAAATGGTTGCTGGATAATTGGGAGGTCATTGGAGCCTTGGTGAGAACAGTTTCAGTCCCTGCCCTCTCCCTAAATCATCCTCCCTTCTTAAGGGAAGCCTACTGAGTGAAGGACAAACTGAGCTGCATGTTTGGCCCTGACCAGGCTGTGGTAGCATCTCAAAGGCCCAGCTGTCTGCAAAAGCTGCGGACAGCTGGGTTAGCCTGCCTTGGGCATGGGACTCAGGACACACCACCCCAAAATATGACTGTAGGAAACTGTAATATGCCACCTCAAACTATACTTCTTTGGCATATTTTGAGCACGTTATTCTGAGAAACTGCAGACACAGGAGTAGCTCTGAAAAGTTGTCCCTTTCATAAAAGAAATTTATATCTGTAAAGGAAATCTACATTAGTAAAGTATCTGTATCAGGAAGAGGGCTGCTCTGAGATAACTTTTGTTTGTCCTAGCCAGACAACCTCTGTTCACCATGCACTTGCTCCCCTCACCCTCCAATAACTTGGATCAACACCACCCCTGAGATGTCCCAACCTCTATTCCTTTCTGTAGCTGGGGATGCTATATAAACGTCAATCATCTGACCTTTCTTTGAGTCTCATGTGTTATAGGACTCCTGTGTATATGCACATACAGTCATGAGCCTCATAACAATGTTTTGGTCAACAACAAATCACATATA